>NC_053451.1:114676350-115020814 GCF_015227805.2 Hirundo rustica | reverse complement strand
CTGACACTGAATGCTCTCTGAATCAACTCCGTCCTAATAATTCCTTTAATAACTAAATTCTCCAATTTGAGTTCATCTCCCAAGTTCTTCCTCAGCCATCCTTCCCTTATGGAAAACATAGTAAAAAGTCAGAATCTCGAGAATTTGCTGTTGACCTGCATGTCATGATGACTGTGTTCAAATTTATTTTAGAATCCACGAGCTTTAACTTTTACCTGCCTGTTAGCTTTGACCAGTCTTAAATCGTGTACAAAAATGTGTTTGCCCCCATCCATTCCCTATTTCCAATGGAATTTTCATGCCTGAACTGTAAAAATGAAAAAGTCTGAACTTCTACCTGCTGTGAGATGTTGCTTTTTTACACTCTGGCTTCCATTTTATTTTTAATTTTTTTTTATTTTATTTTATTTTTAACAGCTTTATATTCAACCCATCCTTGTGATAGGAGATAATTTGCAGTGCTACCGATTTGGCATCTCCTCCTCCACAAACGCTCTGGTCATCGGTGCTACAGTCATGGAAGGATTTTATGTCATCTTTGACAGAGCCCAGAGGAGAGTGGGCTTTGCAGTGAGTCCCTGTGCAGGTAAGAGAATAATTTCTCAGCATTTGGGGAGTGAGGAAACTCAGAGAAACACCTTTGACGGAAAAAAGGTGTTTCCATCTGTTGGCGGAAAGTGTGGTCCCTCCCACAGCGTGGAGGGTTTATTTTAAAGAAATTCCAAGCTATTCACATTTCAAAGGAAGAGGGGACAAAAAAAAAAAAAAAAAAGAGGGAGAGAGAGAAGGAAACCAAAACTGTATTGTATCTTTTGGCATGAAGTGAATCAGCCTCAGCTCTGGGTATCTGTGCTGGGATGATCTTTCTGGGACATCTGTCTGTGTGTGCAGTTTCCCCAACAGTTATGTCAGACCAGTCCCTGTTTTTAATGCAGCTTCGTTTTGAGCTGGTTCCTGCTCCAAGCTGTGCATAAATGGATTCTTCAGCCAGCTCGGTGTGCAGTGGAGTTCCTTGCTCACACTTGTCTCTTAATGTAAATTGAGCCTATTTAGCCCCTCAGAAAATCACAAAGAAAGGGCTGAGGTGAAAATGGGAGTGTGTGTTAATTCTAAACAATTACTTTTCTCATTGTAAGCAGAAAGCCATTAATTTATTAACTAGCTGCTGAGGAGATGTGAAAAAGCTCATCATTTTTGGCTGATTTTACTGTGCTGGTTAGCTTTCATGATTTCTCTTTTCTCACCAAGGGCAGCTGAAACCCAAAAGTTTTGAGGTTTCCTCCCCTTGTTGTTCAGACATTGCTTTGACATCACAAGAACTCCAATATGGGAGAGGAGGGGAAGGATGTGTGTTGGAGTCCAGGGCATTCCTTTGGCTGCCCTGGAGGGTCAGAGACCTGGGCAGGGGGGTCTGGGACCCTGGAACAGAGCCCAGAGGGACATTGGCTTTGATCCCAGTCCATGGGAGAGGCTTCCTGCACTGCGGGATGGATTGCAGGCCACAAGAGTGTGAAAGATTGGAGTTTAGCTTATCACAGGGTGATAAAACAGTAGGTTTGGGTTTTTAGTATTGAAGTGAATGGGAGCAAGATGGAGGATTTGGGGCGTTGTCTCCTGCTTCTTCTTTCTTCTTCCCTCACTCCATTTTCTGCAGTGACGGTGGCACAAAGTAGTTTAAAGAGATTGGGTCAAAGTAGAGATGACCTGTTTAGTATAAGTGATAGGTATTGGCAAATAATGATAAATAAAGAATACGTAGCAATTAGTATAAAAGATAGCGATAGCCCAATGCGGGAGGAGTCACCAGATGCCCAAGCAGCTGCACAGACCTTTGTTGGGCACTGAGAAAATTTGTAAGAGAAGAAACAATAAACAAAGCGCGCAACCTTGAAAAATCAGAACGTGAAGACTCCGTCTCTTTCTTGCGTTTAGCTCAGAGCTTTACAAAAGGCGAAAAGACTCTAAAACCACCTGAATCTCAGAACTATAAACCGAGAGATGTGCACCCATATTCAGGTCTGTGTCCCAAACAGGAGTGGTCTATGGCCTGGAAAACATTGTCTCACCTGAGGTTTTCATGGGAAAAGGACTGGAACTGGCAGTGCTTCTTTAAGGTCTTAGAGAAGGTAAAGGTAGTTGGGACTGAAGTGCTTAATGCAGTCACAGAGGGGAAAAGCAGAGATACTGGTTGGCTGAGTTGTAGCTCTAGGGCAGTTTTATAGTTTGTTTTGTTTTTGGGTTTTTTTTTTTTAATCTCTGCATTGTTAACCAGCTTAGACTTGTCAGCTTTGAGCTCGCGCCCTGAGAAAATCCGGATATTGATATGAGTTGCTTCATGGACGCTTCTGTGAGGTGCCATGCAATGATGAAAGACATGTTTTGAAGGCATCTGGCAGGGGGGTGTAACTGGACAAATGCTGCAGGCCAGGTTTTCCTGCCTTTCGTTCTTCCTGGTGCCTCCTGACTGCAGCTGGAGCTGCCTCCTGTCCTGCTGCAGCTGTCAGTGGAAGGAGGAAGGGGGACATGAGGCAGCTGCTGGGCTTTAGAACTGCTTTGCCAGTCCTTCTTTGTTGAGAAAAATGATGGGGGAACCATAATAACACCTTGGTGTTAATATTGCTGCCTGCAAGCATAGTTAGACCGCGTAGTTCTGCCAGAGAGGAAGAACTGAGCTTGCTGAATAGAGCTGTCATTGGAATTTCCATGAGTTTGGACGTGATTACACCCAGCTGGTGCTCCCAAGACATTTCCTCCTTGTCTCCTTGTCCATGTTTTCTGCATATGCCTAACCCAGGAACTCAGCTTCCTGAGGAATCATTGCAGAGTGGCTGAGATGAGACAGGACACACGGAGTTGTCAGGTCCTACTCACACGGGGCAGATGACATCTCTCTGGGTTGTGCCAGCTGTGCTGAGCTTCACTTCTTCACAGCTTGTGGTTCCCATATTTAACAGCACTTTGATCAGAGAGCCACGGCTGCTGGTGGTGAGCGTTGGTGCAGGATGAGGGATTAAGCTGCCTAACTGGCTTCCCATGGAGGCCAGCCATGCCCTCCCCAGCGCTATATTGTGGTGTTTTCATCTTCTCTTCTGTTGTTAGAGCCGGGATTAAATGCTCGAGAGACGCAGTTTGTGTTCAGACTCAGATGTTTATTAATTCTTATCTAGAGCACAGTCTCACAAGTTGTGAGCTCTGGCTAGCAAAGTGAAAAATAGCTCAGTCTTTATCTCTTTCCAAGGTCTTTTAAGCACAAATTGTCCAATTATGCAATGACACCTAAATAATTTTTACTTTTAACCCAATAACCAACCACCCATGGCATTCAATACAGATTTTTCTACCCAATTACAAGAAACCACCCGAGACCGTGAAAAAGAAGGACTTAGTCTCTGCCCTAAATCATCCACATTGCTTTATATATATTACTATATTCTAAAACCATAAACTCTCAGTTTTCCACCCTGTGATATCACATGCTTCAATTCAAACTACACACCCATAATCCCTGTCATTCAGTTTTGGAAGCCTTCTCCACGGCCTCAGGTCAAATGCAGTGTTTTCTTGGGGGTCAGTGCCTGTCAGCACAGAAACCCTGAAATTCTCAGCTCCCAGGGTTCCAGCACTATATTAATGGCATTTATTGGAGCCTTCTAGTCAGCTCGTGGGCATAAATTAAACTGAATTATTGGTGGCTCAATTCTTCAGAAACAGAGGAATGTCAAAGACCTTTGGTGTGGCTTTACAATGACCTTTGCTTCCTTGGTGTGAACGTTAAATTAAATCCGTGTTTTAATAAGGTGTTAGAGCTGTACGTGATGAATGCAAAAATTATGAGAACAAGACTAAAAACCTTCATTTCATGAACTTCCAGGTCAGTTTTCAGACTTGGCTAGAGATGAGAGCTGGCTTATCACACATTATTCCTTGGACCATTTTCATTCTCCAGGATGTCCCAAGAACGAGGAAAGTTAGATGGCTGCAGGAAGATATTCCATTGTAGCAGGAAATTTGCCTTTTCCTCATTACGTGAAACCCTTCAAGACTTACTCAGACAAATAATTTTGAGTTGCCTCTTGATAACCTAGTGTTTACAGGAGGACTAGGACAGGTTTTTGGATCAGGTCCCATCTTGAGACAAGACGTTCAGTTCAACAAATTGGTTTTAGTGAAACAACCTGGAAATGTTCAAGGCCAGGTTGGATGGGGCTTTGAACATAACTAGAAAACTGGTTAAAAAAAACTAGAACTATTTAAATTAGATCATCTTTAAGGTCCCTTTCCAAACAAACAAAACAAAGCAAAAAAAAAAAAAAAAAACCCTGTGGGAAAAGGTAAGTGAAAATGAAATTACATAACAAAGAGCAACATCTACCAGCTACATTCAGGAACATTGGACACGAGGAGTTTTTTCTTCACCAGGCGGGTGGTACAGCACTGAAACAGGGTCCCCATCCTCAGGATTCTACAAGGTTTGTCTGCATAAATCTGCAGCAGAACTGATCTGTTGATCCTGACAGTCCTGCTCAGATCCTGAGTAGGATCCTGGTCTAGGTGACTTCCAGGGGCCCTTTTCAAGCTGTATTTTACAATTCTATGATAAATTTGATCTAATTCCAGATTTACTGCCTTTTTAACCACCCAAGGGGGTGAGCTAGCATGTGTTGAGTTCTATACAAATGCTTGAAAATAGCATTTTTCCAGAGGTACTTTTTTTATCTTGTAATCATCAACAACGAAGAAAATTTCATTTATTCGAGGTTATAAAAGTAGTGTAGTTAGGTACCACCAGATATTCTAAAAGAATACATAAAAATACTCTAATTCAGTTAATGTGTGATATACTGAGTGTGTGTGACCGTTAGTTTATGTTAAAGGCTTCTTTGAACAATTTAGGCAAATTTCCTCTCAATTTCTCTGGGGGTGGAAGAGTGTGAGGGAAAACTTTTTTTCCCTTTTGGAGGGAAGAAGGCAGAGGCTGTGCTGCTATCAAGCATTCTCAAAATGCAGTTTAAAATGTCAGCCACTATGGCAACAGTTTTGTGTTCTTCTTTAATAGGAGTAATTATTGTGCTGGAGCCAAATAATGACTAATTAGAGACTGTTTATTTTCAAATCTATTTCCAAAGTGGAAAATTGTACTGCTTTTTCTTTTCCCCCCACTTCTTCAAAATACAACTAAGTAACGACACTTGGGCCTTGCATTACAAATTGGTGTTAAATGTTGTTGAGTTTGGTGTTGCTGCAGAACTTCATAGAGACAAACCAATGTTGCAAGGGGGTAGGATGTCCAGAAGAAATAATTGCACGGCAGATGAAGTACAGTCCTGGGGCTCTGGACAAAAAGGATTTTTGCCACAGACCTTCTAGATAGAATTTTACCATCTAATGAGTTTGGGGAGTGGGTGTTTGGTTATTCACCAGTGCCAGGGTCCTCGTGGGTGCAGCCTCGGGTGCCCCCAGTTTGCTCTCACAGCTTATTCCTGCTAAAGGAGTCTTCCCACACTTTGGGGTGGAGAAAGGGTTGGTTCAGATGAGTGGTTCCACAGAAAATTCCTTGTTTGGGCATTTTTTTTGTTGTAAAAGTTGGTTTCCCATCTGATCTGCGAGTTGCAGCCTCCCATTCCCTCCACCAACACAAAAGAGGCTTTGAGGGACAGGAGTGAGGGTGCAGGATTATCCCTTTCAACACCAGCCCACAATTAAGTTGAATTACGTCTAACAAAACCTAAATCTTAAAATAATACAAGGTCTTACGAGGCCAGGAACTGAATGACGACCAAAATCTATGCAGATAAAGCAACCAACCTATTCTACATATATATTTTTAAGAACTTTAAAGTCCACCTTTGCAAAATCCCTTCTTCCTTCCAAAGGGGTAGTTTATGGTAATCTCTTTAAATGTGGTTTCAGCAGTTGTGACTAAGATATGTGAAAATAAGAGATGCAGTTTTTAGTGGATGGGATCGCTTCCAATCAGGCAAGAGTGTGCCTGTATGTAAAATGTGTGAAAAATCGAGCAGGACAGTTAAAACTGAGGTCTTTGTGAAAAAATACTCAGATGTGTCATGGAACTGCAGCTGACTAGAAAAGCGAATTACGACTGCTCCTTGCCTTAACTTTGTCATCATTTCTTGAGTTGCTGGGTTAGTTCTCCTGGCCCAACACCGTTGTTCCTTCATGTCCCTGTTCCTTACTCCTGACACTGACTTTCCTCTCCTCTACTCCCCTTTGGTGGACAGCTGTCACCCAGCTCTCCTGCCTCACCTCCCCTTCCTTCTGGATTTTCACCCACAAGAGCGTCTGTGCTACTTTCCACACTGCACCTTGTGCTTAGGATGAAGTCCTTTAAGGTGTCTGTGAAGCTGATAGACCTTCCTGCTGCTCCCTAAGAAGACAGCAAACACAGGAGATGAAAGAATCACATTCCAGTTGTTGGAAATGCCAGAAACAAGGAAAAAAAAACTGCTCAGGCCCTGCCCTACACCAGGGTGGATGTTGTAGGATATTTAAATGGATATTTTTGAAAGATGAGTGCGGAGGCAAAGAAGTGATCCAGGGGCTTTGGGCTTTGACTGATTGAATTCCTGTTCTCTCCTAGACAGCCTGTGGAGGTGTGGGAGAGTCACCATCTCCCTGTGCTTCAGAGGCCCTTTTTATAAACATGGGATTCTTGCATTTTTGTTTGCAGTGAGAAATTCGGTAAAACACGAGTGTGCCGAGATGAGCAATGACAGAGGGAGAGGGGGATAAACAAGTACTTTTAAAATGGTGTCTGCAAGGCCTGATCCTTTCCTTTCTGTACCTCCCCAGAAGTTGACGGCGCTCCCGTCTCCGAGATCGAGGGCCCTTTCACCACGGCGGACGTCGCCAGCAACTGCGTCTCCAGCGTCTCCTTCCACGAGCCCGTGCTCTGGATCGCCTCCTACGCCCTGATGAGCCTGTGTGGGATCATCCTGCTGGTCCTGATCGTCCTGCTGCTCATCCCACCCCGCTGCCAGCACCGCTACACGGACAACGACGTGGTCAACGACGAGTCCTCCCTCGTGCGCCACCGGTGGAAGTGAGAGGCTGGATCCCAAAAAAAACAGACTTAAAAACAGGGCTGAGGACAAAGAGCTCTGCCAAGGGGAAGGAGACTATGCCTCCTCAGTCCTTTCTACGTTCCTACAAAACGCTGTTGAAAATTCCCACCAAATATCCTGCATCGTGACTTTTATAGCTTTATTTTCTAACACCGGTTCTGAACCAAAGCACTGTTAACCACCTCTGAAGTGCTACGGTACTGGATTTGCTACTGCAGTAGAATGAGACTTTGTGCTCTCTACAGTACCTTCTTTAAAAAAAGAAAAACCTAAAAAAAAGTTTTAAAAAAAAAAAGATAAAAAACCACACCATGATGTTCTTCCACTGTCTGAACAAAATTGTCCATCTCTCTTTCACGGAAAAAAAAAAAGGAGCTGTCAGTATTTTCTAACTAATCAAGCCCTGACTGTAGAAAAAGAGAAAAAAAAAATTAATAATCTTTCTTATTAATTGCATTAAATGAATACTCCTTTCTGTTTACATCAGTTTATTTTTGAAACTGTGCTTATGGTGTGGGGGAGGGAGAAAAGTCAGATTTAAGCAGCAGAGAAAAAGGAAGGGAGATCGAGAAGAAAAGTTGGTTTGTCGTTTCTTTCCCTCAAGATCACTGCTGCCACTTGAGAGGGTCGCCCTCCCTGAGAGCTGTAACAAAATAGTCCAAGGTGGTGAAAACTGGGAAACAAACTTGTTCAGCCTTAGAGTAAAACAAGACTACCTCTCTTAATTTACAAGGATGCTACCACTGGTGAGTCTGTGGATTAGAACTGGTCTTGAAGCACAAAGATGCTCCATACAACCAAATGGAACTACTTGGCTTTGAATTTTTTTTTTTTTTTTTTTTGGATTTTATAAAAATTAATACTTTGTGACTTTCCACTTTGGTGCACAAAAAAAAAAAAAAAAAAAAAAAAAAAAGAAGTAAAAAAGAAACCCTTTGGTTTCCACCCCTCATATGGGGTTTTGTTGGTTTTTTTCCTGAGTTTGACATTTAGAAAAGGCTGATCTGCATATGTATGGACAGACAAGAAAGCAAGGTCTGTGTTCTGCTGTATTTCTAGAGAGCAAGTAACAAAAAGAAAACAAAATAAGAAAGACAAGGGTTTTTTGTTTTAATTTGGCTGAGCTCAGCAACCTATAAATTCAAAGGAGGAGTACCTGTCTTTATGGACAGGCTGTGAAGTGAAAGTCTTCATGCTGGCTTGTTTTTCAGCTCGAGCAGTAGTTGGAGGTGTCCAGTTTGGCACCAGTCAAATGAAAAGTGTGTGTGTGTCCTGCCTGGGTGAAAACAAACACGTGGTGGGACTGGAAACAATAGTGAGAGAGAGCAGGGGAGGATGTATTTGACCAGGCTTCCACTCTGCAAGTGCAGGTCATCATGCTGAGGTCAGAATGAGGTGTTTTCTTTGCAGATAGGGCAATTTTTCTTTTCTCTAGTCGCAGAATTCTCTGTAACACTGGCCTAAGTGTTTGGATTGGAAAGATAGACAGTGCAAGGCTGAGGATTTTTTAATACATATAAAAAGGAAAAAGTATTCCTTTGCATTTTGATAGCGGAGCAGTTCGCTGTCTGTATGGGAAATGAGGAAAAAAAAAAAAAGCTTAGCTCTGAATTTCCCAATCCCTTGCCTAGACAATTTTCTGCCTAAAATCCCTTCATATACCTCTGTGATTCACACTGCCTCCGCATCTGACTCTGCATGGAATAAGGAAAGATTTTTAAATTTTTTTTTTTCAGGAATGGTGCATTTACACAGGTGCACATCATGTGTGTGAAAATAAAACACTGTGGGGTTTGAGGTTTTTTAACTAACTTATGTCTTTCATGTCATAACTGGAAGTGCCTGTGGTTTTCTTTTCAGTTCTTGCACTTCAGATTGCTTGGCTCAGTAGGGTAAAATAATTGATGCTGTGATCCAACATCTGAAAACGATTTCTCGTGAAATTTGGAGTTGGAAACAGGAGGGAATTTTGAGTTTGTCTCCTTCCTCTGCCTCTTAGTTTTCAAGAGGGGAAAAATTGTGAATTACATGAAATAAGCCATAGAGCTTAGCTGTTTTCTCAGTGTTCAATTTTCCATATCTCTTTCTTAATATCTTTTAATTAAGAGTTCCACGTCGTCCCCCTGGGTTTGGTTTTACATGTAACAAATAACTTCAGAGTCGTATTCCTTCTTTTTCCACCGTATGGCAATAGAAGTGATGCTTCTGTCACTTGTTTCAAACAGAAACACGGTATGGATTTTGGATGGACAGTATTAAACAATAAACCATCTCCCAATACAAGTGAAAACAACTTGTATGCTCTTAAAAAGTTTCTTCACTTCTCCCCCTCACCTCAGAACCTCCTATCTCCTCACCACAAAGAGTTTTAGGAAGGAATTTATTGGGAAAGGTTCTGAGTAGGCTTTTTTAATGAGATTTCTTCTGAGCTGGTGAGCAAAGTCATCTTAGTGCACTGGATTTCATATAAAAGTATTAAGTATCACCCTTTCCCTTTAAATGTCATTGGTCAGGATATTTTAAGGGAAACACTGGGAAGAAGAGGAGCAATAACCAAGTAGCACAAATGAAATGCTGATACATTCTTGAGTTTTCCTGGCATTCCTTCACACTAAAAATGTGGCTCGTAGTAAAAATGCTGTGAGTGACACCCGCGAGCAGCACAAACTTCATCTGGGCTTGTAAATTGATACTTACACTGGCAGAAATTCAGGTGAGCATTGCTTTGTTGCTCTGGCAACAAGGAGAGCAATGGAAGCCCTTGAGGGTTCATTTTTAGCCTACAACACATTAAGAAAAATAATGCTCTCGAGCAGTTTTGTATGGAAGATGAAACACAGCGACAGGCTACAGCATAACCAAATGTAGTCACTTGGTAACTCATAGTGGTCTCTTTCCCTGATATATTTCAAAAAAATAGGTATGTTGAGATGTATTATGTTCCTGTTAACCAACTTCAGGTGTAAGAATAAACCACACTTTAAGAAAATAAAAAAAGGAGGGAAGACGAATGAAAAAAACCCGAGTGTTGAGTAAAGACGATACTGGAAAAATAGCCTTTATTTATTATGGAAGACAGGATGCTCCAAATCACGGTGCTCCAAACCATCCCTTGTAAGAAATACCAATATTTCTTGCTGACCCAGCTCTCCCCTGATGGGAATGTAACACCATGTCCCAGGAAAGTGCCAGAAAGCTGCATTCCCTTGGCCCCAGCCTTGCGGGTAATTTGATACCATCAAATCCCAGGTGCAATCGCCAGGGATTTGAGGGGGTGTGGTTTGAGTTCGAGTGGTTAAACCTGAGCCCAGCCCTGGGGATAGGTCAATTCTATCCCGCTGCCTTCGCAAGTTTTAGAAATATTATCATGGGGGGGGGGTTGGCACAATTTAAATGCTGAGGGAAAGAGATGAAGCATTTTAATAAGGCTTTTGTTCAGGTCCTGTAAAAGAAGTTAGGTGGAGGGGATTGTTCAGTTTTTTAAGGTTTGAGTTTAGGATGTGAATGTTGAACCAACCTAAGTGCAGTGTATCGAGGGGTTTTGGTATCTCCTGTGCTCAGCAGCTGTAAAATTTATCAGCCAAAGTCAACCCAGTGCAGTTCCTTGTTGTGTATTGGCTGGCTTTGTCTTACTGAAGGATGAGCCATTTGTTTACCAAGCTTTTCCTTTTAAATATTAAAAGGCTTGTGAGAGTTGCGTAGCACTGCGCATTTCCAGAGAGGGAAAGAGAGATCCATAAATTTTCCAGTATTACAAAATGATTGCCCTGCTGGAAGTGGTTTTGATTTCTGTAGGGGTTTCCAACAACTGGGCTGGTGTTGGTTGTCATATCCTCATCTCAGAAACAAATATAAGTAGCAATATGAGCGGTGTAATGAAGGGTGTTGGTACAGTGACCTATGGAGATGCAATTAAAGGGAATTACGGGAAGAAAAATAATTAGGATGCCTTTAGCTTCATTAAAAATTGCAAGAGCATAACAGATTGCTCCTTTTCAGAAAAAGCTGTACTTTTTTACCAAGACATTAGTTCCTGTCAAACTTGACTCTCTGATTGATAAATTGTTCATTTCTGGCTGCTGGAGTGCTTGCTGCTGTTGAGAGAAGTGAAGACAGGTTGGTAATGGGATACGAGCAATCTTCTGAGCCAGTTAGATTTGCTGGATTTGAGGCTTAATTGGATGCTAATCCAGGCTTGTGAGTAATCCAGCATCCTGCTCACAGCTCTTTGGGAATGCTAGCAGAAATACTTGGCTTCAGCCAAACCCCTGGGTGAGACAGATACAAAACCACAAAAGCCACAGAGAGACAGCAGCTGCTGAGAAGCTGCTATAGGTGCAACATCCAACAGTCCCCATTTCCTTTGGCAAGGGTCCACTTGCCCAAATATTTTGGAAACCAGCTCTCCAAGGTGCCTTTTGGTGCTACTGGGAATTATCCACTCCCAGGTGAAGACAGGGCACGATCATCTTTAGGTAGGATCATTGCCCAGCTGCTGAATATTCCCCTCTCCATGTAACAGTGCACATGATGCTGTTTCTCACCCCCAGCAGCGGCATTTGCAAGCAGCAGGGCAGGAAATCATAAAACATGCTGACATCAATGACTGTGCAGTGGTAATGTAAGAATGGTTTGTATTCGGCTGGATCTTTGTGGTCAGGTAGTCTTTGAAATACTGGGAATTTCAGATTAGACCATGAAAGCACACACAGAATTTCCTTTGAGCTAGCCAAAAAGTAAAACACAAAAGGTAATTTTTAGAATTTTTTTTAAAAAAAGTAGCCCTCAATGAGTGTTGTGGGGGGGTTTTTTTGTTTTTTGTTTGTTTGTTTGTTTGTTTGTTGGGTTTTTTTTTAATGATAGTAGACACTTAAATATATTGTCCTAACAATTCACTGTAAATCTTATTTTTCTGATTTGTCTCCTAGGCTATTATCCCATCTCATTCCCCTCCCCAAAAAAGTTGCTAAAAGATTAAGGTCTCCACTTTCCAATTTCAGCTTTCTAACAAAAATAAGTTTTTCTTGTTTACCATTCACAGACCTGCTTTAAAGTAGTTCCTTAATGCTTTAAAAATTAACTGTAAGGTGAAAATACTTGCAGTGCCATTAGGAGAAGAACTGGAGCCAGAACTTTCCCTGTGCCAATGGTTCCTGAATTTTACTGTGTGCCAAGAACTCCTTTGTGCATTTAACTGAGTTCCCTGGACTTCTTTCACTTCCCACCTGGAAATATTCCCTGCTCCTGTATCTTCTCCTTTTTCTCTGCCCTTGGGAAATGCAGGGGTGGAGAGGAGAACCGCAATGAGCTGTTCCTTAAGCAGGTGACAGCTCCTTCCATGGCTTTTTTTTTTTTTTTTTGTCCTAAAAATTCCAACTGAGCAACTGAGTTTGCTCTGATCTTACAGCAATGTGTATTTAGGCAAAACACTTCAATAAAGGACATTTTTTGCAACATGCCTCTCATCCCGTCCTCCTTGAACAAGGGAAATTTTCGCAGGGCCAAGTCAAACCTGCAAAGTGCATGTTTATTCCTGTGTTTTCAGAGAGGGCTTATAGAGATGAATGTTTAAATGGGTGTATTTGCAGCATGGCTGTCTTTTGGAAAATTCTGTGGTAAAAAAAAAAAAAAAAAAAAAAAGGGAGTTGAGAACGTTGAAGGGGTAATAAAAAGACAACAATTTCTTGACAGCACAAAAGTCTGGATTACTGCAATATGTGCTGGGGAAAATTGCTTTGGTAGCCAATACTCTGTGTGTGCATAAACTATAAAAAGATCAGTGTTTAAGACTTACCTGAAACAGGCAGTTCACGTTTTTTATTGCAAATTTTATATGGAGATGCAGAGATCTTTTAAGGCTTTTAACACTACATTAACTGTTATTTGATAGCAATTCAGGAAGTGTGGAAAGGATTTCACCTTTAAGGAAAGTGTTCCAACTTTCAGAGGCATTTCTTCACCCATTGTTTTGATTTGGTTTTTATTAGACACTGTTTTTAACATCGACTGAAAAGAAAATGGGATCAGAACTTTGGAAAAAGGGGGTATAGTCTCTAATTCAATCTTCAGGTTATGTCAGGATCTCTACCACACTTACTGTCAAGCCTCATTACTCAATTTTCAAAAAAACCTGATACTTTGTACTTTCAGGTCTTGCCATTTTCAGATAAACACTATGTAAAGAATCCGATTTTATGCTGTGCAAAATAAATGATTAATTCTTTCAACCTATTCTGTGCGTCTTTTTAAATCCGAACTTCAAAGCTGACTAATTACATCCGTCCAAATTCCTCCTGTGACTCTCAATCCCAACTCCTGGCTTTTCCTGGAGGGAAAACAGAGCTGCTGTGGATCCCATCTGACCCTGGCAGGAGGGGGAGGCAGCCAAGTTTAACTCCGAGGTGATTTTTTGTTTGTTTGTTTTTTCCCCTGCTTATTCCCGAACTAGATATTCCTGCTACAACTTTTCATTTCAGTATGGGGCAGAATCGAGCAGAGACAGCACGAAGCTGAGAAGGTGAAGGTGCTGATGGCTCGGCGTGGATTCGGGTCATACTTAGGGCTGCTCCTGCCCCGGGATGCGCACGGGGAGGGGACACAAATCCCTGTCCCCGTCCCCAATCCCGCTCCGCGCTTTTTCCTCGCCAGGTGGAGCCCAAGGGGCGTTTTCCGACTCTTGGAGCCCTTTCAAGCACTTTCTGGTTTTTTGCCCGAAATCCCTTAAAAGTTACTTTCACTTTCTTTTCTGAACGTCCGACCTCAAAGGAACTTAGCTTAGGGTCTTCTGATCGTTTATCATCTCCCTCTTCGCTCCATCTAAACGCCTCTTTAAAAAGTCCATCTTTTCAAGCCCTGAGCTTTTTAAAGGCAGTGCCGTGTATTTATGGTGTATGTTGTACATTTAGGGCATTACTCAAGTAAGATGGAGCGGCACCAATTGTTTAGTATTTTTTTCCTTCAAAGGTGGCAGGTTTTGCTTATTTCTGTCCTGAAATTCAGCGAAGCCTCTCCAGTACTGCCACAGGAGTCCCACAGAAGTTGTGGATGCTGCATCCTTTTAAACGTTCCGGTGTTGGATGGAGCTCTGAGCAACCTGTTCTAGTGAAAAGTGTCCCTGCCCGTGGCAGGGAGTTGGAACTGGATGATCTTTACGGTCCCTTCCAAACCATTCCATGATCCCATTATTACAGCTCTGCTCCCAACTTTTCATTCTTTTCGTTGTGCTTAAACTTCTCTTGCCTCTTGAAATTGCCTCACCTTCAGAGCACCCTCTGGACTTCAGGCTCATTGAATCCAAAACTGTAAAACTGTTTATTCACACCTCGCTTGCTCACCTTTGCCCATGGCCTGTTTAGACAAAACACCTTTTAAGTTTGTGTGTGAAGCACAAAAGTAAGGATTTATAGCAAGAATGTGGCTTTTTCTGATAATGACAATGAAGTGTACACAAATACGTGAAGGCTGGCAATGCAAGTGCTCTGTGGAATTTTCCAGTACAATGTGTAATTCTGATGCCCACTTAAACAGTAAACATCTACTGTTCTCCCCTTTCTCCACCAAAACAAACTCTTTAAAAATAAATGGCTTGTGGTTTCTTTTTTATTTATTTTTTTCCTTCTAGAGGCTGACAAGTACCACTTGCCTATACCTTGATTCATCATCTGTTTGGCTAGGGAATTCAATAGCATTTCCCAAGAAATACAGGTTATTGTAAAGAATACAGGGATCTGTGCTGCTAGTGCCTCCACAAATATTAGAGTATTGGATTTTTACAGCTGTTAGCTAGGTGAGACTGCTTTCTATGAATAAACAAGGCATTGTGATTCTTCATATTCTTTCTTTTCATGCACCCAGAATTGTTCTGAAGCACTATGAGTAGGAATACTATTTACTTTTCCCTTGAGTGCTTTTTAACTGTAAATTTAACATTACTTTCGGCTTTCTGTATTCTCATTGAATGAGATTCTTTTTATCCTTGGACAACTTGAACATTCTCAAGGCTGGTGGTTTATACTGATTTTTAACTGCTGATTTACTTTTGATTGCTGACCATCTTCTATCTGGATGAAATGCAGCTAAATATATTTTCCATATGTGTCTCTGAATTAACAAAGCAGAAGACAAACACACAAATTAGCCCCACCTGTGTATTGTTTTGCAGGCCAGCAATGCCCCAGACTCACAAGCTTTACAGGTTTTCCATCTTATCAGCTGAACGTCATCAATGCTTCATTTTCGCCCCTTGTTAAATGATCCGTTGTTCCAGTTCTTGGGGAAGATGACTTTAATCCTTTATATCCACAGAAGAAGCATCTAAAAGGTCTCACCTTGTTTTCAGTATTTGCTCCTGGGTTTCATAAAGACAGTTAAGGTATACCAGAAAAAAAAAAAAAAAAAAAAGAAAAAATCAACAGTAATTTTATTACAATAGACATTTACATCTCTATTTCTCTACGTTCCCTTTCATGTCACCACCACACAGGATGCTGAGTTATGGCACAGGCACATGGTGAATTATAGGGGAGTTAAATTATGGCACAGGCACCTGGTAAATTATGGGTGAGTTAAATAACTGCTCTTCCACACTGCTGCCCCTGTTGTGCATGTGCATGTTCTTGTCTGCCCCAAGTCTTAGGTAAAATTAGACACCAGCTGAACATTTTATGTAGGAGGTCCATTTTTTTTTTAAGTTCTTGTGAGTTCTACAAGCAAAGATTTACTCCAGCATTCCCTCCCTGCCTTGCAAACTCTGCCTCCATTTTAAATCATTAAATTCTCTCAACTCATTCTGCCAGGATTGAAAACCCACTGCTGGCCATTTGTGGGCAAGCAGAAAACACGTAAATTAAATTCCCACGAGGGCTGGAATGACACTTTGGCTCATTTGCCAAGTGAGGTGGATGCAGAAAATCTCTGTTGGTGCCACGGTTCAAAGGGCAAGCAGGAACTTGCTTGTGTAGTTTAAAGTGTGCTAGACCGTAAACTTCCTCTGCTGACTGGATTTTGTGGTGAGAAGACAAGAATAAGACCCTGTAGATGCGTTCACCTGCTCCATTCAGCATCATTTGTTTCCTGAGTAGATTTCCCGTCCTGCTCATCACCAAAGGGTCTTACAGCCTCACAGGAACTGAGAGGGCAGATTAATATTTTGTAAGTTTTTCTCTGAGCTTTCAAATTACAGAAAGAATGTTTGCAGGATGAAATCAGAAATGATCCTTCAGCAGGGTTCTGCACCCCACATCTTGGACTAATCACTAAATAAAGAAAGAAGTGTCGCTTGGGTTTTTTTGCAGATACAAAACTTAGATACCTGAAGTAAAACATTTTATAGTTTCTTCTTTGTTCGGCACTTAAAATCCCCTCAGCCACTGGATCCCTGGGACTTGGCAGGCCAGCAAACCACGATTTGTACCAAATGCCTGGGTGTAGTTCCACGTAGTTTAGGCAGTAATGAAAAGTAACCTGTTACACTTTTCTTGTGGGTAAAAACAGGCAAAATTTCATTTGTCCCAGTAGAGACTGAGGGCCAGTGAAGTGGGTTTTTTTTCACTTTATTGAGGTGGTGACAAAGTTCCTAAGGGCTTAAATTTTTTCCCTACAGAATATGTAACCCACCACTGCTTGTACAATAAATTTATTTCAAAATTACATTATCCCAAGCCTTAGTTAATATTCCTTGCTTTAATAAAAATAGAGAAATTTTTCATTTGGTTACCACGCAGTTGTTGGTGTTTAGAGCTGGATTATTTACTTTAAGGGCTAGAAGTGCAGTTTTCAACAGTTTCAATCATTTATTAACAGAGGCATCATTTTCTTATGTGCCAGCTTGCAGGATAACACTTTCTGCAGAAATAATTGCGTATTTTAAAAAGTATGCCACACTAATGTTGTCTTTAACTTCCTCTTGCTGCCTCATAACTCTTTTTCCTTTCTGTCCAATGCTTCTCATTCCTGAAGTTCATTTGTCCCGAGTTACCTCTTTAATTATTCACACACCCAGGTTTTATGGGACATTGCTTTTTCATTTGCAAGCTCCCGTAGATTTGAAAATAACCAGCAGCAACTACTCCCTGAGGTTTTATCTGCAATTTACAGGTTATTATAATATACCACTCGCAGACAAGGACAAGAAACACATCTCCTCCAGGGACTGGAAACATTTACAGCTTTCAGGAGTGTCCTGGGAGGAATGCAAAAGCCCCGCTCTGGCTGCAGTTCCTACGTGAGTTCTTCTGCAGGATTTTATTCACCTGTTTGCTGAGCTAAACATAATTCCTGTGCATCATTAGAGGCAGAGGGAACGAAAGAGCTTAGTGGGAACTAAATCTCAGAGGTTTAAAGGGCAACTGCAGAATCAGAGAGCAGTTTAAGCGATTTTCTAAATGAAAATTAGTGACCCAGCTACCTCAGCAGGGAGGAAACCTCCAAGTGAAGGTGCACAGCACCTGGTACATAAGAAAAGATGAACCAAGAGTGGGCTGGAGCTCATGGTGGAAATTGTGTCATCCCAGTGCTGTGATGAGGGGTGGAAAAAGGAGGATGGGTCTCCAACGGAAAAAGCCCTGGGTTGGGTTCAACAGACTCAAAACTCACTGGATCATCTGCAGAATGGAACCAAACTCAAAGAGATAGGTTTAGATTGGATATTAGGAAGCAATTCTTCCCTGTGAGGGTGCTGGGGTGCGGCCCCATCCCTGGAAGTGTCCAAAGCCTGAGTAACCTGATGTAGTGGGACATTCCCAGCCCATGGCAGGGAGATCATCCGCTAGAGACCAGATGATTTTTAAAGTCCCTTCCAACCCAAAACACTTGGAGAGGGAAAGGAAAGGAAAGGAAAGGAAAGGAAAGGAAAGGAAAGGAAAGGAAAGGAAAGGAAAGGAAAGGAAAGTAAAGGAAAGGAAAGGAAGGAAAGGAAAGGAAAGGAAAGGAAAGGAAAGGAAAGGAAAGAAAGGAAAGGAAAAAAGAGAAAGGAACAGGAAGGAAAGACGAAAGGTAACAAGCGGAAAGGATAAAGGGAAAGGAAAAGGGAAACGGATAAGGGGAAAGGAAAGAGGAAAGAAAAGGAAGGGAAAAGAAAGGGAAAGGAAAGGGAAAAGGAAAAGGGGAAAGGAAAGGGAAAGGAAAGGGAAAGAAAGGGACAAGAAAAGGGAAGGAAAGGAAAGGGGAAAGGAAAGGGAAAGGACGAAAGGAAAAAAGGGAAAGGAAAAAAGGGGAAAGGAAGGGAAAGGATGGGAAAGGAAGGGAAAGGAAAGGGATAAAAGGAAAGGAAAGGGAAAGGAAAGGGGAAAGGAAAAGGGGAAAGGAAAGGGAAAGGAAAGGAAAGGAAAGGGAAAGGAAAGGGAAAGGAAAGGGAAAGGAAAGGAAAGGAAAGGAAAGGAAAGGAAAGGAAAGGAAAGGAAAGGAAAGGAAAGGGAAAGGAAAGGGAAAGGAAAGGGAAAGGAAAGGGAAAGGAAAGGAAAGGAAAGGGAAAGGAAAGGAAAGGAAAGGAAAGGAAAGGGAAAGGGAAAGGGGAAGGGGAAGGGAAAGGGAAGGGAAAGGGAAAGGGAAAGGAAAGGGAAAGGAAATCCAGCTTTCCGAACGGGCTGATGAGTGGCATATATCCCCTCCTGCCGTCCCGCCGGCGAGCTGGGTGCTCTCTGCGGAGAATAAAGTTATTTAACTTTAACCGGGGCGGTGCGGCGCTGACTGGCGGCCGCTCCCCTTCCCGCTCTCTTCCCGGTGCTGGCAGAGGGAGGCCGGGAGAGGGACGAGGAGGAGGAATAATGAAGCTGACCCGGCACTGTGAGTAGGATGCGCCCCGGAGCCGCTCCGGGAGGGACGAGACCCCCCTCGCCAAGGGGAAGGGGCGAGAGGGCAGGCTGAACACCCAGCTCTTAGTCTGGAAAAATTCATGCTCAAGTTCTAACAGATTTTTTTTTTTCCTTTTTTTTTTTATTTTTTTCTTTTTTCCCTCTGTTCAAGCCCAGCTGTGTGCGGGTGGGTGTGTGTATTAGCGAAGTGTGGCTGCCTGGGGGCTTGGAATCAGCAAAACACAGAATAGCCCGATACTGGGCTTACATTTCGTGATTCGGTTGCTGCCAAGGGGCACCTGAGAGACAAGGGAGATTGGGAGCTGCTGGAAGGTGGGACTGGTGACACAGGACCCGAGGGAATGGCAGGAAGCTCCCTTGGGAGGTTTAGGTTGGATTATCAGGAAAAGGTTTCCACCCAGAGGGTGGTTGAGCATTGGAACAGCTCCCCGGGGAAGTGGGGAGCACTGAACCTGACGGAGCTCAAGTAGGGTTTGGACAATGCTCTCAGGCACAGGGTGGGATTGTTGGGGTGTCCTGTGCTGGGCCAGGAGTTGGACTGGATGATCCTCGTGGGTCCCTTTCAACTCAGGTTATTCTGTGATCCTGTCATCTTTTCCTCATGCTCTGCTGTTTTACATGTCCTGCCACACCTCCACGCTGACTGTCCTTCCTCCTGGCTCCTCTCTGCCTGGCACTGTGAGCTGCTGAGTGTCCGTGCCCCATGACAGTGGCACAGCTGTAGCTCTCAGGGAGCTCCTCCATGGCAGAAATGGAGCGAGGGAGGCACAGCAACACCTCTGCAGCTCAGTGCCCCCACACTGCTCCTTGGTGCTGAACAACCACAGCCTCCAGTATCAGCAAAAACAGAGCCTGACTTTCCCGCATGTGCGCTGGACTTTGTGCTTCATAACTCTGAATTTCCTAATCATAAATATTACGCTCTCTTGACTATCTTGACTTTGTCCGAGTTTATGGCTTCGGTGTTAACAGTGTAGAGGTTTGCACGTGTCTGCGGAGAAACCCAAAAATGAGTGTATGTGTGCAGGATAAATAACCTCAGTAAACCTAAGAGAACCAGCTGGACCCAGCAGTTCAGGTCAGTGAGGTCTCAAGATGCTTTTTTGCGTCCCAGAAAGCAAAACGAAAAGTTGGTTGATGGTGAAAATATTCCGTGAGATCTGAGAACCAAGCACAAACTGCGCAGGAGAGTTGGTAAATGTTGAGCATTAAAAGGCATATCTCAGAAAACATTTAAAGAAGCTTGTGTTCTAAGTAAAATACAGGACATATTGCAGAATCACAGAACTGTTTAGGGTGGGAAAAATCTCCAAGATCACCGAGTCCAACCTTTGATTGATCATCACCCTGTGAACTAGAGAGTAGCATTGAGTGCCACATTCAGTTGTTTCTTGGACTCCTCCAGGGATGGGCACTGCCAAGCTCCCTGGGCAGCCCCTGCCAAGGCCTGAGCCCCCTTTCCATGGGGAAATTCCTGCTGCTGTCCAAACTGAGCCTCCCCTGGCCCAGGCTGAGGCCGTTCCCTCTGCTCCTGTCCCTGTTCCCTGGGAGCACAGCCCGACCCCCCCAGCTGTCCCCTCCTGTCAGGGGCTTGTGCGGAGCTGCAAGGTTCCCCTGAGCCTCCTTTTCTCCAGGCTCAGCCCTTTCCCAGCTCCCTCAGCCCCTCCTGGGGCTCCATTCTGGACATGCTCCAGCCCCTCAATATCTTTCTTGTAATGAGGAGCCCAGAACCAGACACAGGAATTGAGGTGTCACCAGTGCCCAGTACAGGTGGGTCCTGTTCCTGTGGCCACACAATTCCTTATCCAAGCCTCAGTCCATCGATCCAGCCTGTCAGATCCCTCTGCAGAGCCTTCCTGCCCTCCAGCAGATCCACACTGCCACCCAACTTCCTGCTGTCTGCAAAGTGACTGAGGGTGCCCTCGATCCCCTCACCCAGATCATCAATAAAGACACTGGCCCTAAAATTGATCCTGGGGACACACTGGTGACTGAACACCAGCTAGGTGTGTCACTGTTACATTTTATCTTCTTTTGCCAGGATCAAGATTAAATGCCCGAGATGCTGTTTCTTGTTTGGACTCAGATGTTTATTAATCCTTATTTACATTACAGTCTCACAAGCCGTGAGTTCCACAGCACTTCAAGCTAACAAACGAAAAATGGCCCCCCATCTCTCTCTCTCTACAAGGCCTTTTAAGGATAAACTGTCCAATTAAGAAATGACACCTAAATTATTTTTACTTTTAACCCAATAACCAAACACCCATGGCAATGTGTATTTTTCTACCCAATTACAAAATCCCACCCAGACCCATGAAGAAGAAGGTGAAAAAGAAGGACTCAGCCTCTGCCCTAAACCCTCCATCTTGCTTTATATATATTACTATATTCTAAACCCTTAATCTCTTAAGTTTTCCACCCTGTGATATCACACACTTCTATTCAAACTCCACACCCTCAATCCCAGTGCTGTCACTCAATTTTGGAAGCCTTTTTCAAGTCCTCAGGTCAAATGCAGTGTTTTCTTGGGGGTCAGTGCCTGTCAGAACAGAAAATCTGAAATTCTCAGCGCCCAGGGTTCCAACATGGCACCATTCCCCACCACTCTCTGGGCTTGGACGTGCAGACAGTTCTTAACCCAGGGAAGATGCACCTGTCCAGGCCCTGGGCCGCGGCTTTTCCAGGAGATTTTGCGGGAGATGGTGTCAAAGGCTTTGCTGAAGTCCAGGGACGCACATCCACAGCCTTCCTCACATCCCCCTGGGGGGGTCACCTGCTCACAAAAGGAGATCAGGTTGGTCAGGCAGGACCTGACTTTCCTAAACCCGTGCTGATCGCTTTGTTATCCTGTTTGTGCCATGTGATCCCGCTCAGGATGATCTGTTCCGTGATTTTCCCAGCCCCCAGGGAAGAACATCAGGCAGAACAGCAGTTAGGCATTTGTACTTTCTCTTCTATTTAGGTAAAATGCTGCATTGTTGAGTCTGTTTTGCAAGAGAGTTGCTCCATAATAATGATGAGAAATAGTGCAAATACATTGGAAAGGTAAAACCTGCCGAGCTAACTGTGGAACGAGCAAAACAAAACCTGGCTGGTGCTCTCACAGGTCTTTGCAAAGCACAACACCCCTCTCCGAAAATAGTCACTGAAATCTCTCAATAAAATTGTCATTTTCACTTCATCCTTCATGGGTTTTGTCTTTGAAACTTGTGACTTGGCCTCCTTTACAAATTAAATACATTTTGGGTATAAATCTGGTATTTTTAATTTTACTATTAAAAAAACCAAAGGTTGGTGTCATTCTTCTTGGTTCCTGATTTGTGGACTTTGTCAGTGTTTGTGTTCACATCACTGCACAAATGAAGTGTCAGGGTAATTTCAGTATTATTTTAGCGTGGGTTTGCACCACTACTCATGGTGGAGTGAGAGATTTCTCATGGGTAATACCTAGGGAAATTTATAATATCTGAAGATCCATTATATTACTCTCTCAATCCTTTGATGAAAGCACAGCAAGCTTCTCATAATATTTTCCCTGCAGTCACACAAATGTTTCTGCAATGTTTCATTGGGCTTTTTACTTTTAAAGCTGGGAGAATGCAGGAATAACCACGTGGACAAATACAAATAGGGAGTAGCTAGAGAGGAAAAAATCAGTCTTCACAGTGTATTATCAACAGAACCTGAGCCAATAAAGTCAGCTTTTACGGGGAAAAAAAAAAATCAAAATTCTTTCTGGCATGAATAACCAGAAGTAAAGGCTGAGGAACATCTGTGTTGGACCAGTGTGTTCATTTTAGGGAATATGTCAGAATTTGGATGCAGACCAATTGGGCAGAATTCACAGGAGAGGCAGAACTCGCAAAACGGGACTTGAGGAGAACAAGTGAAAAAATTTAGCTTTATTCTAGAGAAAGGTTAGGGCAGAAATCTTAATGTTTATAAAAGGTAGTTCCAAGAAGGAAAGGAAAGAAGTATCTTACGAGTGTAAACTGTTCTAAGGAAGATTCAGACTAGGTAACACAAGATATTTCCTGAGGGCTGGCAAAGTAAACATACTGCACATTTTTTGGACACTGGTACTGTTCAACTCAGTTTTCAGGACTATAAAACAAATCATTTTCTTGTTTTCCACTTTAACAGACCCTTGTTTTCAAGGATGGTTCTTTGCACATGAGGAAGTGACTCATGCCTCTAAAACAGCCTGTTCCACTAGTGCAGTGTGATAATTCCTCATTTAGCATCATAAATTAGGTGGTGTATTTCATCAGGAAAGCCTTGTTAGCGCTTCTGGTGTTGAGGAAAAGCAGATATTCAATATGAGGAAGAAGCTTTTCACAACAAAGGGGGTAAAACACTGGCACAGGTTATCCAGGGAGGTGGTGGCTGCCCCATCCCTGGGAATACCCAGGATCAAGCTGGACAGGGCTCTGAGCAACCTGGTGCAGTTGAATATTTCCTTGCTCATTGAAGGGAGGTCAAATAGATTATCTTTGAGGATTTCTTCCAACCCAGATTAATTTGTGATTCTTTGAATGCCATCAGAGTTTATTGTGTGAAAGGGATTGTTTGGGCCCTCTGCTGTTTTAACCCAGCATGAGAGCAGGGAATTCCCTGTTTGGTCAGCGTTTAAACCCATTCCTGGAGTGTTTGCATGTCTCAAAATATCAACAATAACTGCAAAGCACCTCTTTAGCACCTGGTACTTACTTTTCAGAGTCAAAATCCTGCCAGGATTGAGTGAAATTTCGTGTTTCTTTGAGGTATTAGGGATGTGGACTGAAGGGAGTTTTGGGGGGAATTTTCTGCTTGAAGATCGAGTTTAAAAACAAAAGGAGTTGTCCTAGATAGGAATGCAGCAAATACTCTATTGCCACATCTCTGAAGGCTGTGGTTAGCACAGTGAATCAGACAAAAAACAGCCAGTTTCGGTAGCAATGCCAGAAAAAAACAACATTTTTTGTGTTGCTATGAAAACATTTTTATGTCTTTGTGGTGTGTAGGGTTTTCTTTGTTGTTGTTGTTGTTGTTTTTGTTTGTTTGATTGATTGTTTTGTTTGTTTTGGGGGGGTGTCTTGTGATTTTGGTTTTTGTTTGTTTGTTTGTTTTGGGGGTTTGGGGGGGGGTTGGTGGGTTTTTCGCTGTTATTGCAGGTTTGTTTTGTGGGGTTTTTTTGGTTTTTTTTTTTTTTTTTTGGGGGGGGGGGGGTGGTTTTTTTTTTTTTTTTTCATTTTTATTTTCTCCTTCACAGCTGTTCTGAGACTGTTCGGATTCTTGTTGGCATCCATGGCTGCTTGGTATTTGGGATACTTTGCTGCTGTTTACGTACACCAAAACAGAATATCTATTGTTGCACTTCAAGAGATCGGAAAGAAACCAGTGTTGAGGGGTGTGTAGTTGTATTTATTTCCTTTTTTTCTCTCTGTACTGTATCTGCTATTGTGTATTTACATGCTAAATGACAAATGGCTTGTTAGCTAGGAAATTATTTGGTATGTGCTATTATGTTGACTGTAAAGTTAATTAAAGCAAAGCTAAACCTTTTCTTGGACGAGGTTTTTGAAGAAACCCGTCAGCCTATTTTTTCAAGTGTACAAAGGTAATTAATTGAACACTGATGTAAGGACACCTTATTTGTTTGCTGGCATAAAAGTGCAACGCCGCAGCTTTGGTTCTATCACATGTATTGTATATTTATGGTAAACAGCTGAACCACTAACTAAACTTTGTGAGCAAATTCTCATTATTTTTTAGCTCTACTCTGACCAGGTGGTTTAATATGTATATTAATAATATGTATATGTATAATATATATAATCAATATGTTAATATGTATATTTTTGTCATTCTCTGACTAAGTTATTGTGTAAAGAAAGGGCTTAAAATAAGAATGATAACCATTCACGTCAAGCTATTGGTAGGAAACCTTTATCCTTGTAGCCTTTGTTTCCTGTTATGTGGAACAGCAGATAATAATTACCTCATTTTCAATTATACCTATCTGGTAATCAGTGACAACTTCCAGCCCAAACAAACCTGTGATGAAGTTGCCAGAATCCCAGAGAACTGCCAGGATTGTGTGTTCAGATGTGTGAGTTAAGCACGTTGACTTTAGGGGATTTATCCCGTGTAGAAATTGTTCCTGTAGCATCCAATAAAGCATTTTTTCGTCTTTGCTGTTGCAGCCCCAGCCCCCAAAAGGCAGAAGTGTGACCACTGGTCTCCCTGCCCGCCTGGGAACTTCGCCTATCGCATCCTCAGCGGCGGTGGCAAACAGAGGAAGGCTAAAATTTGTTTTGAGGATGAGCAGTGAGTACCACTCTAACTTTACACTTAAGCAAGTGTTTGGGTTTGGTTCAGTAGCAGCAACTGAGCTCCTCCCAGGGAAGTTTTCTGGTGGAAAACTTCAGAATTTATCAGACACTAACTCTTCTTCTTCTGGCTTGTTGTTTTGGGTTTTTTTAAAACCTAATCTCCAGCGATTTTCTTTGTTCTTCTACATAAGCTGGAGAAAAGCATTAGTTTTCAGTAGGATTTTTAATTTTCATGGTTCAGGATAGCAGAGTTGCAGAATGTTGACTGCTCAGCATCTTCTGAAAGTCAGGTTCTTTCATGGCTTTTCAAACTGGACAGGTGAAATAACTTCAAAACCTTGCAGTGACCTTTCCTGGAGACATAATCCACAGAGAGTACAGCCACAAAACCACTTTATCTTGTTTGGTTGGTTTTTTTTTTTTTCTCCTTTATCTTTCTGTCTGCACTTGTACAAAATATTTTCTTGATCTGGCTCATTTTGAAAGAGTCATTGTTGAAGGAAAGTGACTGATACACTGTGCAAGATTTTTCAGCTCTTGTTTATGACAGAGTTTTGAATTAAATAACTAAAGGAAACATAAATATCAGAAAATTACTTAGCACTGGTAAACATAACTTTGCAACAGAGCTGCTGGACAGATGTGTTTTACTGATATTGTATTTATTTCAATTCCAGGCTTATAAGTGAATGGAATAATGGAGCTGGAAGTGGTATAAACATTGCCATTGTGAATTGTAAGTAGGAGAAAAAAAATGTTAGAGAGAGACACACTTTTGTACTGCAATAAATTACCAGTGTTCTTGAGGGGCTTGGAAATTTTGTTTTGTGGGTTTTTTTTACCAGTTAGTATGGAAGGGAAAGGAAAATATTGCAAACTTGATTCACGTTCATGTAAGAAAAACAAATCTGTGTGATAAAAACAGTCTTCTGGGTAAACAAAAGAAACATGTTCATAATCAATATAGGAGAATAGGATAGAAAATGTGCACACAGATGTGATGTAAGTGTATTTTATTAGACAAAAGACTTGTCGCACAGCAGGAATATCTGTGATCTCCAGCAGTAGGACTCAACTTTCAGCTTCAGTCCTCAATAAAATATATCTGCTGCTCCACTGATAAGAACGAAGCAGAAAGTGGGAGCTGCAGTTCTGCCTCAAGGTGTAGCCATGGTACAAATTCCTTTTTCAGACTTGGTCAGGATACAGAAAGACGAACTCAAATTTTATTTCATCTTAAACTACCATTTGCTTATAGTAAAAGCCACTGGAAGCAGCAAGTGTGCTTTATCCTAGGTTTGGAGGCACCTAAATCCTAAATTTGGATTTAGATGAATGGGAATGGTGATGAAGTGCAGTGTATACAATAATGGGTCTAGGGAAAAATAAATGGCTAAATCTTGTGGTGGGGGCGGGGGGGGAAAGGGGGTTCACAGGCACAGTCAGGTGGGTTTTGATCACAAAACACTTATATTCGAATCTTTTTTGTCTCCCTATTGCTAAGCAAGATCTTGACCTTGTCTGAACTTCTATGATTTTGCTGAAAGTTAAATTAACCACTGACAAGAATACAAGAAGCTGTTCCAAATTTTTCCCCAGTAAACCACTGTTTTGGTTTTGGTTTTGGTTTTGGTTTTGGTTTTGGTTTTGGTTTTGGTTTTGGTTTTGGTTTTGGTTTTGGTTTTGGTTTCCAACAACCATAAAGTCTTTACTGGGTATAAAATATAAAAACGAGTTAAAAATTCGAGTAAGAGGAGAAATCCTCATCTGGAATGCAAAAGCAAGATGGTGGCAAATCGGAGCAGGTAAATCTGTCCATTATCCTGCACCAGTCTGTAGGAAAACCTATTTTTACTTGTCTTTTAATTAGATCAGGCAAGATAATGACTGTCTCAATAAGTGTCTTATGGGTGAAACGTTGAACATCTCAAACACTGCACAGTATAGGATTAAGCTCATTCAAATAATCTTAGGCTTAACCAATTTTCCTATCTATGACTGTGACCTAGTATAGTATATTTAGATATAAAAACATGGAAGCACACACCAAAAAATGAATTTTTCTTTAAAACAAGAAGAAATAAATTTTTTTTTAGTCACATTTGATGATTCAGAGACTACATGAAACAAAATATTCTCCCCAACTCTTCAACTTGTTATTTCATATTTCTTCCAATTTAATAACTGAAACAAAAGAAGCCAAATAATAGACAAAATTAGGGATGCCTAGCTTTAGCTGAAAATGCTATGTTTGCCTATTGAATAAAATACTATTTGCTCATATTTAGACCTTTTTTTTTTTTTTTTTAAATTACAGATAAAACAGGAAAACTGAGGTCGACAAATTTTTTTGAAATGTGGGCAGGAGGTAAGGAAAAGAGTTCAACAGAGCTTTTGTTAGCATTTCAGTGTTAAAAATAAAAACAGATTCATGTAATTATCCTCCTCTTTCCTGTTTGACTTTGTATTCTCAACAGGGATCAGCTAGAAACAAACAGCTGCTGTCTTCATAAAATATGTTCTGGCCAGATATGATGACAAATTTTGCCTGAAAAGCTGAATTTCTCCTGTTGGTTGAGATAGTTAATTTTATATATATATATATATATAAAATTATCTTGCTCTTTTCCTTTTTTTGTTTTGTTTTTTTCTTTGGTCTTCATTATTTCAGTCTGGTAAGAATGGCACTTAACCAGATATGACATCCAGATACTTCGCACAGCAAAATTCCTTTTCCTGACATATTTTGTTTTATTTTAGTTACAAAATCATCATAGTTATACAATCATCATAGAAAATTTGCTAATCTGTCTCTTGACATCCTTCCACATAGCTGGAAGGATGGTCTACTTTAAGAAGAGCTCTAAACACTTTTTCTGAACTTTGAATGGTTTCTTTACCTGTTAGTGAGGAGAACCAGAATGCTCTGAGGCATTGAAAGCTGATTCTCCTTAAATCCTTAAAATCCTCCTAAAATCCTTAAAAACGCTCGTGACCGTGGGTGCATGAGTGGGAATGTGATGTGTGTGCCACGAATAACCAGCTGTGTGCTTGACTCCACAGACCACTCACGGGAGATGATGGATTTCATCAGGAATGCACCAGATGGGAGCCTCCTGCTGATGGCCACTCACGATGATGGGAGCACCAGGTGAGCGGTTATGGAGCCGGAGGGGCAGGGCAGTGAGAATTACTGTTGTGAATTGGTGTAAATGAATGGCAAATTCCATTCTGCACTCAGAGTTGTTCTCTCAATTCTTGCCTAAAAGTTTTAATTCCATGTCTTTTCCCTGACTGCACATATCTGTGTGTTGGTGCTCCCTAGGATGGGTAGATATTATATTGTTTAAAAGCACCCCAAAGGGCACTGCTGTTACCTCTAGGTCACAACCTTCTTTACTCTGAAATGTTATTTATCCATACCTTCAATTATGATGTCTCTAGTTTGCATTCCTTCTAACATCATAATCTGATTTTTCAGGTGCTTTTGAATCTTTGGGGGTTTTTAACTGAGCTCATAATGTGGTAATTATCCAGGAAAAGACTTAATCTATA
Source organism: Hirundo rustica (assembly GCF_015227805.2). NCBI lineage: Eukaryota > Metazoa > Chordata > Aves > Passeriformes > Hirundinidae > Hirundo > Hirundo rustica. The sequence goes on along the minus strand of NC_053451.1, from coordinate 114,992,050 downwards.
TTTGACATCCTTGTCCTTATTTTGGAAGGACTGAAGCACCAGACAGTGTTTGAGATATATTTTAATTTCTGCTATGCTGTTACAAACAGGTTCTATTAACATCAGGAACTAACTGAGAAGGAAAATATTTGATAAATTCAGTTCTCTCTGTGAATTCAATGTCATGCTACTACCACTGCTCTCAGGACTACTTAAATCTCACTTTTGCTTGTGCGGGCTTAATGCTGAATGTAAAACATGAATCAGCCATGATCTTTTTCATATTTTTTTGCATTCTGAATTTTTAACACTCATTTTTTCACTTACGTTTTCCTAGGTTGAGAAACGATGCCAAAAAATTAGTAGAAGAACTGGGAAGTAAAGAAATCAAGAATATAAGGTTCAGATCAAGCTGGGTTTTTATAGGTGCCAAAGGCTTCAAGCTGCCAGATAATATCCAAAAAGAAAAGGTCAGATTTGTTTCATTTCCACTTTATATTTGTCTGTATAGCAAAACCAAAAACTTTGGGAGTAACTTGCCCACAGGTTGCAGGAGGACTAAAGATACTGTTTGTCACAGAGATTTCTGTTTGCATCTGTGCCCTCGTTGTGTTCAGTTTCTGTAAGCCCTGTCGTGCTCATCTGTGAGACTGAGGTAGACAGAAATGAGAAAACCCAACACAGAGTTCAGGTCCCTTGATGATGCTGATTCCCTCCACAGCCATTTCAAACTTCCACAGTGGAGCTCTTTTCTCAGAATATCACCGGATCACAGAATGGTCAGGATGGAGGGGACCACGGTGGGTCACTGGTGTCACCTCCCTGCTCCAGCAGGGCCATCCCAGGGCACAGGGCACAGGGCTGTGTCCAGATGGCTCTGGAATATCCCCAGGGAGAGACTCCCCAGCCTCTCTGGGCTCTGCTCAGGGCTGCTCCCTGCCCAGGGCACAAGTTGTGCCTCCTGTGCAGGGGAATTGCTGGGCTCAGTCCCTGCCCGTGGCTCTGGGGCCATTGCTGGGCCTGGAGCAGAGCCTGGGCCCTGCTCTGCCCCTCCCTGCACACAGGGACACACAGGGACACACAGACAGGGACAGACAGGGACACCCAGGGACAGCCAGGGACACACAGGGACAGACAGGGACACGCAGGGATACCCAGGGACAGACAGACACACAGGGACAGACAGACAGGGACAGACAGACACCCAGGGACACCCAGGGACACCCAGGGCTGAGGCCCCTCTCAGCTGAGCTCCTCTCCAGGCTGAGCAGCCCCAGCTCCCTCAGCCTTTCCTGGGCACGGAGCTGCTCCAGGCCCTTCCTCAGCTCCAGGAGCTCCTGTCCCTGCTGTGCTGAGGATCCAGGGCTGGACACAGCACCCAGAGGTGCCTCCAGGGCTGGGCAGAGGGGCAGGATCAGCCCTGACCTGCTGGGAATGCTCATTCCCATGCCCCCCACGACACCATTGGCCTCTTTGGCCTCTGCTGGTCAGGGATAGCTCATTGTCCACCAGGACCCCCAGATCCTTCTCCACAGAGCTTTTCCCCAGCAATCAGCCCCAGCTTGTGCTGGCGCAGAATATTTTTGCAGTGTTCTTCACATTTCAGAGCTTCTGCTGGACAAAGATATTCAATTTAGTGTAAATCGTGAGAGCCATCTGCGAAATAAATAAAGCACTCTCTGAAAGAGAGAAACTGGCAGAGTCTTCACCCATTATGTTAAGCAAGATGTGCAACATTGTCCTCAGCTTCCCAGTCCTCCTTCATTGCCCCCTCCTCTTGTATAAGGTTTGACAAACTGCTATGTAAATAGAAAAAAACTAAATACTGATTTTCTCCTACTTTATTTTACTTTTTACAGATAAACCACTCTGACCAGACGAAGAACAGATACAAAGGCTGGCCAGCTGAAATCCAAATAGAAGGCTGTATCCCAAGAAACCTGATCTGAACAAATGCATACCTCATTAATAAAGACAATTCTATATTTTTATATCTATGGCTCTACTAAATTACCTCCAGAACTCAATAAGCATCCAAAAACCATTGTAAAACAGGTCAAATGCACAGTTTTTAACCTATCTTTCCCCTTTGTGGTTTTATTCTAATCTGAAAACAAATAGTGTTTTGATAAGAAGTGGAAATAAAATAGTCTGGTTTGGAATTGAAATGTTCAGGAAGTCAGTCATAAAATGCAAGGATTTTTGGAAGTGAGTATACATTGTCATTAATACTTTTAGGGGTTCAGTTTTACTTGTTTCTTTTCTGTATGTCTTTTGGTTCCCTTTAAATACTAATACACAAACAGAAGTTGGTCTAAATTGTAATGTAAAATCACTTGCAATACAGCAAATTACTTTGATGTCTGTTTATTAATACCATTTCTTCTGGTCAGAGAAAGTATGGCAAGAGCAGGTACATTTGTTGAGCTGATTTTAGTGATGTTGTCAACCCAGAATAGCAGGGCTAACATGTAAAGATCCAGTTACTTGAATTATTTTGTCAAATTTAAGCTGCAAATCTACATAGTTTGATTTCATGTTTTCTTCCTGTAAGTTCAACTTAGTTAAAAAAATGCAGTGACTTCATGCAAGCCTAAATGTTGTTCATGTTAACTACAGAATCAAGCACATGACTGAAAGGAAGCTGTAGAAACATTTATTCAGTTTCCCTTTTTTTGAAGCACAGCGTCTGGACTGGTCTTAAATTTGTCCCCCTGTGGTTCAGAAGTCTTTCATATGTCTGATTCCATACCTTGCTTCCTGCATTATTCCATTGTTATTCTAATTATTCCCCAAACATATGGAATTAATCCAAAATGACCAAGACAATTACATGGGGAATAACTTAGCACTATTCTTTTTATACCATTCCATTTCGTGTCTGATGATTGTCCTCATCTACTCACTCCTCCCTAGACTGACCCCACCTGTTTTAATCTGTCCTTACATTTTTTCTCAACGTTGAAACATTAGTTCTATGGTTCCTGCTCGAAGAAACCTCAGAAACTTCAAATGAAGCTTGAAAAACTTCAAATCTCCAACCATGGCTGCCACTTGCAGTCACTGCTGTGTTCCCAGCAGCTTTCTGGTGTTGTGTCTCTCACCAGTCCCTAAAGTTTCCTGCTACTGGTTTGCAAATTGCTCCACAGCCCAGGGACACTGCCAAAAAACCACTTAAATTAGTCTGACTCAATTTGACTGTGACAGACCCAGTGGTTGCTCCTTAGCACCTTGCTGCTGATGAGGTGGATACAAACTGAGCACTTCAATAGCTGGTTCAATGTTTTTCCACATTAATTCATTGTTCTTAATAATAATAATTTTTTCGGGTGGTGCTTGTGTTACCAGCAGGGTATTTATTCCTTTGCATTGTAATCACCCTTTCCTACATGCCTGAATTATAAAAATAACATAATTACAGTGCTAATGGCTGGCAGCACTCAAGAGTGCCAAGCTCTGAGACAGCCCTCGAGCTCTGTGCAGTCTGTCAGTCAATGCCTCCTGCTCCAGGACACAATTAATCTCACATTAATTACAATTAAATTTCACTTCAATTTCTGTTTAGCAGTTATCATTAAGTACAACATTCTCATGCTTTACATTTTCTCTGTTCTTCACATTCTGTGCAGGTGTTTTCACTCTTTTCAACAGTAAAAGCTGCACCTCTTGTCATCTGAATCAAAGATCAAAGGACCTCAAGAACCTTTCACAGCACAAATTCATGCAAAATGGTCTTTAACACCACGGTGTTTTTCCTTTTACAGAGATGAAGCTGAGTCACCTGGACTGGACTGAAGTGTGTTGATAATCTGCAGTGCTGAACAGCCATCATCAGATCTGTGTTCATTTGTTCATGACACAGTACTTAAATATGGCAAGCAGAGGACTCTCAAGTACTTTGACAACCCTCTGATCTGAAGAAATCATGGAAAAGTGATCACTTGCCACTTTTTCAATCACTTTTCAGATTAGAAGCAATCTTGCAGAGTTGGTTTTAAAGTGGGATTTTGACTTTGCACCCACAGATTGAACACTTTTAAAGGAACTGCCTCCTAGGAAGAAGTGCAAATCTTTTTTCATGGAATCCTAATTCTGTAAAATTAATCTGGGGGGAAAAGCAACAGCTGCAGTGGTGGAGGTCGATGATCTCCATGCTAGCTGACATTTACAACCACAAGGAGCAGGTAGGAAGTGATTTCCTGCATTCTCCCGAGCTGGGAAAGTGCTGGGAAATACCTCTGGGTGCTTATTATACACGTGGGGTCACCACCATGCAGTAAAGTTAAAGCCTGCACAGCAATCCATCTTCTTCTAATCCCAGCAGGGAGAAACCCTGAGCTTTAGGCTGTTATTCAGGGCATGGGTTTGTGGATTTAAAAGTGGGATGGCACAGCAGGTGGCAGCAGTGGTTTTCCAGATCCTCTGCATCTCTAGAAATACCCAGACTTCTAATGCTTACCTGTCCTGGGCAGGCACTGGAAGCCACAGATATGGGTGGGGGTCTCCTTGGGTGGACACCAGCAGCTTTGCCCCTGTGGTGCCAGACCTTCCTTTCCTACACTTTGCCAGGAGCAGGTTCCCATTTCAAATATCCCCAGAAGAGCATTCCACACAAAGGGGTCCCTTATACCCCCATGTAGAAGCACATTTTAGATGCTCCCATTTTTACCTTCTGTGTTAAAATGACAACCAGACCAATAAAGAATGAAGTACCTGGACAGTGTTTCCTTTTTATTTCTCCATTTAAGAGCACGAGAAATATTTCAGGGTCCTGACATGTCTCTTAAAAATCCATGGATCCCTGACAGTCCAATTTGGTGGCAGCCCCTGGAATTATTGATCAAATAATAGGTAACATTTTCAGTTTCTCGGGGACAACTGTTTCTGCATGTTCTTTGTGTAGCATTATCTACAAAGTGAGAAGTTTCCACTATATTTAAAAGAAAAATACAAGACAGGAAAAACAAGGTGAAAGATGCTCTTTTTGAGGCAGGCTGTGCTTAAAGGAAAATCCTGACCAAGAGAAAACCACCCTGACAAGCAAAGAGAAGCTGATGCTTTTACTTAAAACATAGTGCCTGGAGGGAAGTAACATATGACTGTGATTTGTGTGATCTCTTCTTAGCTGCAGTGAGATGCTGAACAATGACTAGAATTCAGGGGATTGAGATGGGTGGTTTAATAACATTTGAGTGACAGCAGTTCCTCATTTCTGGGGACTCAGAAGTTTTGATTTCAGTTCTCTGCTCTGTTTTTTTTTTTGGGGGGGGGGGGGGTTGTTGTTTGTTTGGTTTTGGGTGGGTTTTTTTGTGTGTGTGTGCTGTGTTATTGTTTTGGGTTGGGGGGGTTGTTGTTTTTTGGTTTGGATTTTTGCTTTATTTTGTTTTTCTTTCTGGGAGAGGTTTTCAGCAGCATAGGAAATGTAGCTTCTCCTCCAAAACACAGATTTTACACTAGCAGCTCCTTCTTCCAAAGTCTATCCAAAGAATAGACCCTTTTGCCTGTCCCAATTTCCATTGCAGGTCTTATTAAAAACATAAAATATTTTTTAATAGCTATGTTTTAGCCAAAAGCAATACACACTTCAACCTTGTACTTCTCAGATAAATCCTGTGTGGTTGTGTTTTTATCTCCTAGGAATTCCTACCTCCTAGGAATTCCTTAGCGGTGTTTTGTGGGAGGCTGCTCTTAGCCACTCAGCCAGGACAATGACACAAACAAAGGTACGAAAGGACATCTTGAAATCAGCTGCTCTTGTCCCTGTGGGAGAATTCAACTTGTCGGGTGTGCACTGGGAACACCACACAGCTGGTCCAAAGAGCCCCAGGAGATTCCCCAAACACCGGGATGACAACTTCTGGGTACGGGCACTGGGGAGCCGGCTCGGAGAGGTGCCTCTGTGTTTGTGGCTTGTTCCCAGAGAGGCTCTCGTGGCTGACGTGGGATTGTCTTGGCCGCAGCGACCGCGCAGCCGCCAGGTTTCAGATCTCTGCTGCTTCGCCTGCGCCCGTCTGGCTCCCGAGATGGGCCAGGCACGGGTGAGCACGGCTGGAAAAGCTGCATCTTTTATCAGTGTGGCCATGGCAAAGCTGGTGTCCCAAAATGGATTCTGTCACCTTGTGTGCAAGAAGGAAATCCCCACACAGAGCTCAGGTATTTCCTTTATTTACAGTTCTGCACAGAAGAAGGTGCTGGGTGGCAAATCCACAGAGCCAGCACAGCAACTATCAAAACTTTCCACTATTTATACATTTTAGCAAACAAAGACATTCATGTACATTGGCTATCAGTTCTATGGTCCTCTTACAAATTTCATTTTTTGTTATTTTTATACTTTATGATATCATATTTAAATATTTAGATATTACATTCATATTATATGTAATCCACAATATTCTATATCATATATTACATAATATATTATCCTTAAATATTAATATATATATATTTATTTCTAAATATTTATTATTTACGGACATTATAAAGATTAAATAATATACTATATTTACATTTGTATTTTAAAATAGTACTGTTTTGCTATTTAGTAATATTTTGTCTTATCATTAACTAATATAATTTTTCAATAACTTATTGTTACCTTAATAATATTATCTTAATAATAATTTATTAATATTTTTCTATTGGCTAGAAGGTTCCCCTGCTTCTTATGTTAACCAGTCTTCCTCTGTGTTTCCTCTGTCTCTTCATTTTTCTCGCTGGGTTTCTGGGGTCACTGGGCCAGGAGTCAGTGGTTGCCGTCTCCCTGTGCCAGAAGTTCCTTTTCCAATTATCCAAGTTTCATTGTCGAGTTCCAGCTCCAGGTTCTGCAGTCCCATCCTTCTTGTTTTCTCCCCTCAGCCACCGTTGTTTGTGCTTTTGGGCTGAGCACTTGTCCCAGTTGTCCTTGGTGTGCAGCAGGAGAAGGATTTGTTTTGTGTGGCTGCTGTGTGCAGAGAGCTGAGTGAGCCTGAGTGTGAGCTCATAGCTGCGCCTGGGCAGCACAGAACATGGAACACAGCAAAGAGAAGACTTGAGGCATCAGCACCAGGAGCTCTTGTGCGAGGTTGTCCCACCAGTGTCACTAAGGCCAGGCATGGTGCCCTGGGCAAATGCAGGATTTGCTGTGGAATTCCTTTCACAGCTGGAAAACTCCATCCAAATCTCTGACGGACAGCCCTCAGTCTTCTCCCTTCCCTCTTCTCCCTCTTCCCTCTGCCAGGAGCTTGGGAAGGGTTGGAATGGGAGAAAAGAGAAATAATCCAGCCCAGGCTGGGTTTGGGCTCCAGCTCCAGCACAGACACCAAGCTTTGGTCCCAGCTGGAGCCGATTTCAGCACAGTTGCTGAGTTGGCTTTATGAGTTTCACCCTCATCTGGGAAGTTCTGCCAAGTGTCCTTGTGGCTGTCACTTCTGCATCCTTGGTGTCCCCTCTGAGCAGGAGCTCCTTCTCCCCAGGCTTTGTGCACCTGCCCTCGGCTCTGACATCGCTGGCGCCTCTCAAGCCCTAAACCTCGGCCAGGCCATTGTCCCGACAAGGAGCTGCTGTCCGTGACACCTGGCCATCGGAGGCAGCCCGTGTGACACCGGGCAGGCTGTGGGCAGGCTCGGGGCCAGCCGCCAGCCGCAGGGCCCGTCCTGGCGCTGGCAGCGGGCACCGATTGTCCGGCTGCGGCCTCAGGCAGGAGCGGCAGAACAGCGCCCGCAGCGCCCGCCTGAAGCGGGACCGGCGTTTCTTGGGGGGAGCCGGCTGCTCCCTGAGGGCCTGGGCTCCCGGCTGGGAAAAGCACAAGCAGCAGCCGAGCGGGGCAGGCACCGGGCTCTGTGGCCCTGCCCCGTCCCCTGCTCCTCGAAGGCAGAGGAGCCACTGTAGTGGTGCGAGAGTTGTTTTATTAAGTTATTAAGTTATTTTTGTAAGATTTATACGTTATTTTTGTAATGGTTCAGTCCACTGTACTCCCCTGTGTTCTGTAATAGTTTTCCCCCTTATGAGTTGGTTATATAACGTTTTATGCCAATCATTTCTCCCCTGCACCTGTCCCTGTCAATCCCCCCTCTCTCCTCTTGGTCGCCCTGTCTGTCACTTCAAGACCCTTCCCTGGATTCTGGAAAGATCCAGGAGAGGCATTGAGTGATAGGCTGGTGCCCGGGGAATCCCCTCCTCCCCTCCTGTGATTTGTTAATGGTTTAGAAGTTGACACTCCATGTTACACCCCTGTGTTCCCTGGTTGGCTGACCCGTTGTCACCACCCCTGGATCCTCCCCCGTTTATAAGTCGCTGCAAGGCTTTGATCTCTGCTCTCTCTGGGCAGCAGTGGTCTGAGGCAGAGCTCTTTGCTGGACTCCCCTTAATAAACTACCTTCTACCCTGCTCAAGACAGTTGACCCTTTTTCCGTCGCCACAGTCGTTATGCCATCAAGTCCACTCGCCTTTGTAGGGAACCAAAAACCCACCAGGAGGAAGTTACTTGCCCTGCCTGTAACCCCGACCGATCCACACTGCCGCAGTGCAGAAGTGAGCTAGCCTGCGCGCCTGCCAGGCGTGAGGGACACAGAGACAAGCTGCGGTGCTCTGAGGAGGCCCTGGGCTGCCAGGTGGGGAGGCGAGGCCCAGAGCGGCCCCTGGGGCACGGCTCAGCTGCCCCGTGCTCAACCCAGGCCTCCCGAGGGACAGGCACTGGGAGCCCGTCTGCAAAAACTCCCCGTCCTTGCTCCCCGTCTTCTTCTTCACTCAGCTCAAAGAAGCTCAGTTTGTCCCACGTCCTTCTCCCGCAGCAAGGGCTTGACCTGGGTGCTGTGAATGCACACGTGTTCTCAAATGTCCTGAGCAAGCTCTTTGTCACCATCATCTTCCTGACTGGACTACATGGAGGGTCTGCTACCACTGCCTTGGGAGCTCTTGGCCAATGGAGTCTTCCTCTTTGGAAAGCTCTTGGCCAGCAGAGTCCTCCCAGTCAGACGGTTCTGGGGAGCTGCCGACTTCTCCTTGGTGCAGCCCTTGCTCCATGCATTCTTCCCAGTCAGAAAATTCTTGGTAGTGACGGGCTTCTCCCTGGGAAAGCTCCTGCATGCTGCACTCATCCCAGCTGGAGAGTTCTTCACAGCTACTGCCATCTCCTTGGGAGAGCTCCTGCTGAAGAGATTCTTCCCAGTTGGTGATCTTTTGGTACCTCCTAACATCTCCCCACTGGGAAAGCTCGTGACCCGTGTCAGATTTCCCACTCTTCCTCCACACTGAAAAAGGCCCTCTCCCTCAGTCTCTGACAGGGGCAGGACTGAGCCACCCACTGTCTTCACCAAGTGCCCGCTGAGGGCCTGGTGTTCGGCCAGCTGGGCAAGAGGCTGGGTGACCGGAGTTGGGGTTCACTTTGTCCTGCTCCATCTCTGTCGTGCTCTAGCACTGAGACATCCCAGGAGCTGCTTCCTCCTGAGAGAGCAGCTCTCCTGGGACTGGGCACCCCAGGGCACACCAAGCACATGTGTCACCAAGGGCCATCCCCAACATCCCTTCAACAGCCAACCCACTGGAACTGGCACGGAGCAGCCCTGGATCTGGGCACTTGTAGCCCCTGATGTGCCCAGAACCCTGTGAAGCTTTGGACACGGTCCCACACGACAGCCCCAGCCTCGCCCTGCAGAGCCCTGGCTTTGGAGGCTGTTTGGGGCACGAGCCACTGGCCAGACGGACACAGCCAGGGAGTTGTGGGTGACAGCTCCACGTTCAGCTGCAGGACAGGGATGAGGGGTGTCCCTCAGGGCTCTGCCTTGGCTCCGGGGCTCTTGCATGGCTTCCCCAATGACGCAGACAGCGGATCCAGCTCACCCTCAGCACATTTACAGGGGATGGGAAGCTGAGCAGGGCAGGGGTACCACGGAACGAGGGAGCCGTGCACGGGGACCTGGACAAGCTTGACAAGTGGGATCACAAGAGCCTCACGAGGCTGAACAAGGCCAAGGCCCAGGTGCTGCACCTGGCCCGGGGCAACCCCTGAGTCCCGGATTCATGAAAATCGGAGGAGACATTCAAATGCATCAGATTAGCGCTGCCGCCCCGGCCGCTCCCAGCACCTCCAGAAGCAGCGCTTGCTTGGGCCTTGGGGCTCTGCCCTGCCCTTGCCCGCTTCCAGCAGGGCCCGAGGGGAGCACCCGCAGCCTTTGCCCCACAGCCCCACAGCCCCACAGCTGTGCTCGGGCTCTGCTGGGGAATGTCCTTGCAGACTCAAGTGCTGGAGAAAGCCCAGGGCCAAAGAGCCTCTGCCCTGCAGGCACTGCTCGTTCAGGGCTGAGCGACAGCTGGAGCCCCGCACTTGCTTGCGGCAGCGGGGCGAGCCCCGAGCAGGATGGAACAGGGGGCTCGGGGTTGAGGGCGATGCCGTCGAGGCCCCTCCTGCTGTCTCCTGTCGCCTGCGTGGCGCCCCGGGGACACAGCCGGGGCCAGGCTCGGTCCCTGCTGCCACAAGGGTGCTGCCGAGGGCTCCTTGTCCCGGCGTCCCCTGCCGAGGGGCAGCCGCGGCCCGCTCCGGCCCTTGGTCCTGGTGCCATCTCGGGCAGGGCCGCCCGGAGCGGGTTGTGCAGGACCGCGTCCGCACTGACGGATTTTGAACATTTCCTTGGGCTCTACAACCTCTTTGAGCACCCCGTTCCAGCTTGCTCACCCTCCAAAGGAAAAGTTGCTTTTTCTCCTGCTCAGAGGGAACCTCTTGTGTTTCGGTTTGTGCCCTTGGGTCTTGTCCTGTCTTTTGGGTCAGAGGCTGGCTCTGTCCTCTTGGCACCCTCCCTTCAGATATTTCTAGACCCTCATCAAATTCCCCTGAAGACTTCTGTAGCCTCTCCCCCACACAGTTCCCTCAGCCTGCCTTCTTCTGAGAGATGCTCCAGCCTGTGAATCATTTTCATGGCCTTTCAGAGGCCCCTCTCCAGTGGAGACACAGCATTTCGGGTGTGTCCTCACCATTGCTGAGGAGAGCGCAAGGATTCCTTCCCTCAGCCTGCCAGCAACACTCTTCCTAATACAGTCCAGGCTGCCCTTAGCCACCTCTGCTGGAAGGAGATGTTGTGTTGTTGGTTTGTATGGAATTTGCTGTGGACCAAGACTCCTAGGTACTTTCCACTAAACTCCTTTGCAGCCACCTGCTCCCAGCATGTGCCCGTGCCAGCAGTCATTCCTGCCTGGGTGCAGGACTTGGCACTTTGTTGTACAGAACTTTGCCAGATTCCTGTCAGCCCATCCCTGTCCATGTCCCTCGGGATGGCAGCACAACGCTCTCGTGTGTCAGTCACACTTCCCAGTTGTGCCACCAGCAAACTCGCTGACGGCATGCTCTGCCCCACCATCCAGAACAGGCAGAACGGATGAGAAGACTGCTGCCAAGGATGGGCAGAAAGGGGGACTTTCCTTAGGGACAGTGGGACAGGGAAGGCATTTTGGGGTGACAGAGACACATTCAGGTGACAAGGTCCCAAAGCTGTGTGGGCTCCCAGAGCAGACAGCAAAAGCTTCTTTGCTGGACATTTTCAAGCACACTCCCAGCTCGAAGCCGAGGTAAGAAGAAAAGGAAAGCAAGGAGCTGACGGAATCCTGGAATGCTTGTGCCTGGAAGGGCCCCTGTGCAGGTGTTATGAGCTCATGAGGGAGAGATGCCTCTGCCACAATGAAGGTGCAACGGAGACCATGTGAGGACAACATATGGATTTTATTTAACTTGGATTTTATTTACCAAGAAAGTGGAGGTAGAGAGATAGAAAGAAATAAGAAAGAGGTCTCAGAAACTGAGCATCAGTTGGAACTAGATGATCTTTAAGACCCTTCCACTAGCAACCATTAAATCCTGATCTAGACACAGGAGGCCAAATACTCACTGTATCTACAGGAGTATTTATTCAGATGAGCTACAAAAATAAATCAGAACAGAAAATCAGCTCTCCCTCACTGTGCTGCAGGAGCTGATATGTTAAAAGCAAAATGAAAGAAATCCCCTTTCACAGATGAATGCAAAACAAATATTTGCCTCCTGTTCACAGGTCACTGCTGTGTGACTCATCAAGTCTGTCTTTTATGTTTTTAAGACACACTCCATAGTTGTTCTGCAATTGTCCAATATTAAAGATCAGAGAATCTGACATTTATTGTGGTACTTTCTCCTGACACGGATGATTTCCTGATCAAGCTTTTGATTTCCTTCACTTAGATATATGTGCATGTGCAAGTACATTATAGTTAGACCTAGTTTAGGAACTGGTTGCTCAGTCTGAAAAACAGGGCTAGAGGACACAGCTACAGCTCCAGCACAAATGAACAACTGGTGGTTATTAGTGATATGTAAAAGGTCTGGAGCGCAGGGTTTGCCAGAACTCCCTGCATCCCTGTTCACTTTGACTACAGCACTGACCTGAGAGCAGCTCTGCACATAACCAGCAACTGATTTAGAGCAATCTCTCCTTCTTTACTGAGTCCCACTTCTCACAGCTCATATGGATGAACAGGGAGGGCCTTTTTTTGTGTATGTCTTTTCAGAGAACGATGGCAGAAAGTTCATGGCTTCCCTGTCACAAACCCAATGTCTGTGTACAGCTCCAGCTGAGGGCAGCTGAGAACCTCCTGCAGAGGAGGGGCTGAGGGATAGTCAGACTTCAGTGCAGAATTGTCGCAAGAAAGGAGCCAAGTATCAAACAGACATCAATGTGATTAGGTTTGATCTCCCTTTATTGTTCTAAAAGGCCAGTATTTATGTGGTTAAAGGCTAAAGCAGGCACTGCTAAACAATAGCTGACTGGTTAAAACTCACGTTCAGACACTGTAATGACTGTCCATTGGTCCACGTCTTTTGGCTGCATGGTCAGTTTTGTTCTGTCTTGCCATCAGGATTTCTCTTCAGCATCCCTGAGAAGGGACAGCAAGTTGTTACATGCCTTCTAGCATCAATGAGAAAGTATCTGTGAGAAGGACCTATAAGTTGTTATATTTGCTACTTTCTCACTAATTCAGGCAGTGTAGGAACAGCATAGGAAAAATACAAGGCCTTATACTGTTCCCTCGTAGCAAGGATTGTTCAAACCTCCCATCACAAGATTGTGGCCTTGCTCTTCTAAAAATTCCTCTACACAGAATAACCTTGTTTTGGGAGACAGGACTTCCCTAAATACCCAGAGGAACTTCAACAATGTAAATTTCTCAAGTCTCCCCTTCTGTATTATGTAACATTCCCATCGGATAGGACCCCAGTCCAGTGGTGCAGTCATCTGATCCCTTGCCTAACAATCCCATGGACAAAACCAAGGTGGTTTTATTTTGTTGTTGTTATCTTAAAACTTTCCTATCACTACACTAAAAATGATGGCTCAAGAACTACCTAAGATATAGTTTCCCACTGTTTTTATTGCAGGGCACCTCAGCAGGAATGCAACACATCCCTTATCTATCAGGGCTGGCTCTAATTCCATTAGGGATGCAATAAAACTAAGGAAAGGAAGGCTTCCTCACCCTGATCAGCAGAGCACAAGTACTCCTTGTTTATGGATATATCATTACAACCATAATTTTCTAATGCTACTGATGCTGATGTCTATATCCCAGGAACTTCCCACCGAGGAATTTGCATTTAGAGTTTTAAGGTTTGTTTCATATATATGTAATTTAGCCAGAAAACATCAGTGAAACATCATGTGATCAGTCAGGGATCACTGTTGTTCCTTGGAAAAAGACTTGTGTTGAGAGTTTTCTCTCTCAAAAAGTCCGGTACCAGGCTTAAAAGATGAATGGAACTTGCAGCTTTTTAGTCTTTAGACATGTTTATTCAGTTTCTTACCTCAAGACCTGCATGCTAGCTTAGCTTGCTGGAAAACACAGCTGGCAAGAACACCAAAGAATTCCAAGGTCTGTTAAAGGTTTCTTGTGATAGCGGCAGGCAAAGCAATAACATGGAGACAAGAGGTCTGCAGGTGCAGAGCTGCTCTCCAAGAGAGAGCCTATTTATTATCTTACATTTTTATACATTTGTGGGTATGGTTGTGGATTGGCTTCTGGGGTTACTACACCTCACCCCACTGGCCAGACTAGCTGTCAATTTCAGGCTAGAAATGTGTAAACAAAGGACAGGGAATGAAAACAAAAGGTTTGTTTATGTTCCCATGCCTGAGAAAAGCAAAAACTGCTCCTAATATTTTGCAGAAACTAAAGAAACTGACTCCATCTTATGAACAAGTAAAAAGCTTTAAAAAAAACTCAGAAAAACCAGGGTGACGGTTTCTAGTCCAATTAACTCTTAAAATGTACTATATTTACAGTTTTGTGCCAACAATCTCTACCTATTTTAAACACGCAATTTGTGCATCAAACCCATTCTACCAATGTCTCTGTGCCATCATCACAGCAGAAAATGGAGTAGAAGAAGAAGAAGATGAGACATCACCCAAAATCCTCCATCTTGCTCTCATCTATCTCCATACTAAAAACCCAAAACTACAAATTTTCACCCTGTGACAAACCAAACTACTATTTATTTCAAATCTTTGTGCTTTTAATCCATCTTTAAGTTTTGGAAGTTTTTTCCATGGACTAAGGTCAAAGGCAGTGCTTTCCTGGGGTTCCAGCTAGGAACAGGGCAGTTCAAGGGATTTTCCACGTGCCCTGGACTCCAACAAGACTGTTTCTGGAGTTCTTGAACATTTATAGGGCACAACTGGCACAATTCAGATGTGGCCCTGCAAATTTCGTGATGCTGTTATGCCATGTTTATTCCCAAGATGACATGGCTTGGCTTGTGGACTTGGGCAGCTCAACCTCAGGTTTCCCATAGCAGAGTCTCAGGCATCTGGATCCTTAAAGCAATTCATTTCCTCTGGCTGGTGTCACAGGTGAATTTTGAGGGACAAAGGGTCAGTGCCAGTTCTTGCCTTGGGCTCCCAACCCCCAGAGCTCAACCTGCAGCTCCTTCAGCTGCACCCTGAGCCACCCCTGCGCTGATTGTGTTCCTCAACTCCATGCCATGGGGAAAGCATTTTCCTTCTCTCACTGCCCACTGCTTGATGTCTGCACCTCTGTTCATGTTTTGCTGCAGTGAAGTGAATGTGTCAGTGAGATACTGATGTATGTCATAGCAAAGAGCCAGCATTAATTAAGTCCATAACCTGTTTTCTAGTATGGCAAAGGAGGGGTAATTCAAATTGTAACTACTTAGCAATGGTCATTCCAGACTAAGGAATGATCTGGCATGGGGGGAATGAGGACAAGGAAGGGTTACCCTGGCTGGAGGCAGGGATGGCAGAGCCAGGGCTGCTCCCTGTGAGGGAGGGAGGTTCCACTGGCTGATGAGATAAGAAATGCTGCAGCATTTTGGTGTAGTGGGAGCACTCAGGGCCCACCTTTGGGCAGCAGAGCTGGTGCTGGGGGCTGCATCATGGGGGTGAGGTGCCCTATGCCAACACTCACACAATGGACACCAGGGCAAATGTAAGCAAACAGCCCATGCCACATCTTTGCACTGTCCTTGTAGAACCACTTAAGGCAGTAGGAGTCTGCTCTGGATGTTGCTCATTCAATCTTTTTGCATTTAAGCACAAACATGTGCTTAATTCATCTTGAGGGATACAAAAATCCTCCACCACTGTTCTGCCAGATCCTTTCCTACCATTTAATTTCCTGTTGACAGTAGTAATTTATGTGAATTGAGGAACTCATGTCTGTAATTTTTAATGTAACAAGATTAATGTGACAGACAGGAGGAAGGTCATGCAAAGCCAGGTGTGCCTGAGCAGTTCATGGACAATCAAATGCTACATGCTGTGTTTTAGGTTTCAGACTCACCCTGCCCCACCCAAATAGCAATGTTTCAATGCTAAACAGCTGTGAGAAACTGCTTGTATTTGCCTTATCTGTAACAGATATCGCTTTTCTATTTCATTATCAGAAACTAAGGAAGTAGAAAAATTATTAGAGAAAGATATCACTACTTGTAAATGTCCCGATGACACCTGTTTAAATACCATCATCGTGATGATCATTAACAGATTTCAATACTCCTTGAACAAATAGGTTTAATACTCTAGATAACAAGGTCATAATTCTTAGTCACATTGTCCTATATAAATTGAAGAAATGGTCCCTGTCTTTGAGGAGGGATATTTTTCTTCTTTTTTTTTTCCTCTTCCCCTTTTTGATAGCTTCTACTCATTGGAGTTATTTAATTAATTTTGGGAATCTTCCTGTGTGGAGTTTGCTTTGGGGAAGTGTCCAATCCATTGCACAGTTAAAGCTCTTCTTTCCCTTTTGATACATTACTTCAGTTTTTGCTTCTGATTACTTTGAAATTTGGAGATGGAAAAATACCCTATCAGCTGTTGGTGGATTAGGTTCTTTGTTGCTTCTCAGCAAATCTTTACACTTTTTTTTTTTTTTTTTCCAGTGAAGTTTGTACCAACTAGCCCCTCTACAGCAGGAAATTTTATCATTTTCTGAAGAAATAAAAAAATGCAACATGTAATTGAAAACAAACTCAGACCATGGACAACAACAAAGAGGGAGTTCAGATGTCATTTCCTGAACTGACTTCAGACTGACTGCCTTGCTTTAGACATTCTTTTTAAGCTACCCCTGGGCCAGGAGTGGAGGCTTTCATAGTGTAAAAAAGGAAAAGCCCTAGGTCAAGATTCAGTGTCCAGACAGCCAAAATGGCTTTGGCAAACACACCAGCACAGAGAGTTTGTGATCAGAGCCAACAGTTACAGCATTTTCAGGTGAATATTGTTGCTCTGGCCAAAAGTAACCGGCCTGGGAATTCACATGAAGCTGGGACTAGCTACAGGACTCTCTATAAATATTTATGAGAAATAAGGAAATATTTTGTTTAAAGCAGAAAAGAAGCATAAATATCTGTTTAAAAGTTAAAGCGAAGTTTCTACCTCATTAGGTTTGTATATTTACTAAAACCTCTGAAAAAGCATCAACTGAAACCACAGTCTCTTCCGTGCCTCTCAAGCAGAACATCTCAACTTTGCTTTACCCACTACCACAATCACTTCTGATGACCACCAAATTTGCAGTCCAGAAGATCCTCATGTTCCTATCCTGTTCCTATGGTTTAAACCACTGCTCAACACCCAAGTGCAGGAAACGCTTCTGTCCACCAGAGAAGCCACTGGAGTCCTCATACACCAACCTTGACAGCTGGGTCTGGTCCCTTTGCTTCCTGCAATTCCCCCTGGTGGTCAGGGATCAGGGTCTCCAGGATGATGAGCTCCATGTGCCTGCCTCCAAGGTGGGGTGCACACTTCCAGGTGGGGAGAACTGCACCAGCATCACACAAGGGAAGAGGGCAGATGGAAGGAAGGATCACTGTAGTAAAAACAGGAGAGATACTGTCTGCCCTGTACAGTCGGAACCACCCCCTCTGCCCAGAATGCTTGAAATCTAACAAATCACAGAATCACAGAATCAATTAGGTTGGAAAAGACCTCCAGGACTGAGTCCAGCCTTTGACCACATACCACTCTATCAACTGAACCATGGCACTGAGTGCCACATGCAGTTATTTCTTGAGCACCATCACCTCCCTGGTCAGCCCCTTCCAATGCTTAACAACCCTTTCAGTAAAGAAATTCTTTGTGGTGTTCTACCTGAACCTCTCGTGTCTGCCCTGCACAGTCTGAAACACCCCTCTGCCCAGAAAGCTTGATGCCTAACAAATGTGTAGGAAAGCTGGAAGAAGGGAAAGCCCCCAGGCAGTGAGTGGGTAACAGGGACTGCAAGTCTCTGCACACAGCTGAAGAGGACACAATCCACTAAGAGAGGGTAGGAAGGCCCTGAGACTGCAGAAAACCCATTATCTGGATAGTCCAATGCACTTGGGATTACCGTGGTATTGGTGATGTCAGCAGTTCCCACCACTTCAAGTGATTTAGATCTCTCAAATTTCAGGTATTTTAGTACTGGAAAAAGATCCCCTTAATTACAATATCCAGTTTACATAAGGCAATCAGGCCTCAGCCAACCACACACAGATGAATTGCACTCTTGGCTCCCTCTTTGTGACTGACAAGAAGCCACACAGTGATGACCACTCACATGAGCAAGGACTGATTTCATCCCACTCTTCACCCTCTTCAGGATTGCCCCTGTCATTGTAAGGATGAAACCTGCATGTCAAACACTGTGACCCAAACTTCAGCCAAGTCAAACAGCAGACAAATACACCTGAGGCATTTGCAGGAAAAGGTGGAAGTGTTCATACACAACAAATTACGCAATTCCCTATAGCTCCTCCCTTACTAGAGAAGAACAAGGCTCAGGAACTAAAGAGAATGGCTCTGGTTTAAGTGCCTCTCTCTGCTCTGAACCATGGAGAGCATTCTGCCCACTGATGTCGTATTTTTCAGACCCCTTCATGCACCCTCCCCCAGTTATATTTTCTCTCTGACCTTCCCATTCCTCCTTCCCACCATGTGGCACATGCTGGTTTTTGTCTCCATTAGCTTGTGCTGAAGCAGATTTACACTGGAACTGCAAAGCTCCTCCACTTAGAAACAGCAATTACTCACTCACCTATCACCCCCCCCCGCCAGTGGGATAGGGAGGAGAATCACAAAAAAACCTCTGGGTTGGGATCAGAACAGTTGAATAATTGGAACAAGTAAAATATTATTGTATTAATTACTAACAGAATTTTTTAAAAATAAAGCCCAAGTGATGCACAGCACCGTTGCTCACCACCCCTTGACTGATGCCAAGCCTGTCCCCTATCAGCTATAGGACCCCTCTGGCTAACTCTACCCATGTAAACCCTGAGCATGGCATTCCATGGTACGGAATATCCCTTTGGCCATCCCAGCTCTGCTCCCTCCTGGAGTTTTGAGCACGGGAAACTGAAGTGTCCTTGACCGAGGGTAAACAGTAGAAACATCTGTGTAGTTATCAACGCTATTCTTCAAAACACAGCTCTGCACCAGCTACCAGGAAGAAAATTAACTCTGTCCCAGCCACAGCCAGGACACTGGGGAGGGGTGGTGGGGTTGTAGCAGCCCCCCAGCACCTCTGGCTGAGGGGGTGGCACTGAGCTCTGTGCAGAGATGCACAAGGGACGGGGAATAAGAGACATTGGAAGCTGAAACATGGCAGGTACATCCAACCAGACATGAAGAAGGAAAAAAAAAAGTCAGTAGTCAATCATTTAAATGAATTTCATTGTGTGGAATTTCCATACCTGGGGATTTTCAAGACTCACTGGGATAAAGCCCGAGGCAACACAGTCTGAATCACTTTGATTTATAAGGTTTGACTAGACAACATCCAGTATAATATCTGTATAATTTTATGATTAGGGATTTTTCCTAGTGGTTTATGTCACAGAATGATCCTGCCAGCTAGTGCATTTACACTGTATTTTGATTTTTTTTTTTTAACTTTTATTTTTAATTATAATGTGAAATGGCTTTGACAAATGCTTGGTCATTCATCTTTTGCATCATGCTCCATTTTTCTGTTCAATAAAATTATTTCAAAACATACTCTGCACTCTCAGATTTGAATGAAATTCTGCTTAGTCTGTTTTAAAAATCTCTCTTGTGTTAATCTGTAGAACTGTACTGCCAGGGAAACAAGCTGTTATAAATCATTAAATAAACACAAAAACTGTTTTCAATGCCTTACACTAAAACATTTCCCACAAAGGGGGTCAAGTTTTTATTTTGCTGTTCGCAGGAGGAAATAAGAGAACCAAACTCTTGACATGTGGAGAAATGAGAACCCTGATTTCACAAGTCACAGCAAGTGAAGCTGCTCAGAGTTCCTTCTTTTTTTGCAACATAGTCCTGGTCATTAAAGCTGAACTGAAAACGTAACAAAGGCGCTGCTGAAAATTCATAAGCTAATCACTAGTATTGATGTACGTCTCCCAAACAGATCAATTATGTTTGGCATGTCTCAGTAATTGCAGCAGCTATAGAAAAAGAATGGAAGACAGAAATTTAAGATAATACATCAGCTGAAGCCAGGCATTTCTAGTGGATAGGGGAGCCAGACATTCGGTAATAACTCACTGCAAGGGTCTGCTAAGTAAAGTTACAGTTCTGATTGTTGGGGTAATGGGGAAATGAGCTTCACACCCATTCTTACAACCCACAGAATGCACAGCTGGAGACACTAAACTAACTCACGAGTTTCTGAATGGATGCCAGGATGTCCCCTTCAATTGTTAGGACAAGAGGTACTCTGCAAGTTAAATTCCTGAAAACCTTTTTCAGAAACCTCTATGTATCTTACAACAAAAGGCATGGAAGGCTAGAATCTGTTTAATAATGAACCAGAGTTCAGAGGAACCAGAGAATGACATCCTGAATGCTGCTTGGAGAGGATCAGTCTGAATCAGACACCAGCAAAGAAGCCTCGTTCTCAGCAGTATAAGCTGGTACAGGATTTAAGAGCAATAAAACAAATAACCATGGACAAATAATCCTTTGACTCCTTTGGATTTAAAAGATGCTTTCTTCTGCATTCTGGAGGATGAGCAGAGCCAGACCATCTTAGCATTCAGGTGGGGAAATCTGACAGCAGGTGGAAAGGTGCAGCTATTCCGGCAGAACTTCGGTGGTGGGACACTATTTTCAGATGGTCACAACAGCTTACAGGGATTTTCAGTAGGCTACTTCACCCTACTGTTGTTCTCTTAATGCTAACCTTATTATGCTTTGTCTTAATTGCAGCACTGAATATTTGCATTTGAAAAAAATCATAAAGCAATTGACTTGCCAGTCATCCCTGTGATTAATTTCGGGAAAACATGTGATGTTCATAAAAAATGAGGCTTTTGAGTGCTGTTGTGGCTTCATAGCCTCAACTGGAGGAAATGATGAATAACTCCCTAAAAGATAAATTATGTTTAATGTATCTCAGTAATTGCAGCAGCTGTAGGAAGGAAAAAAAAAATAAAAAAAAGAAGAAGAAGAAGAAGAAACTTGAGATAATGTATCAACTGCAGCCTGGCATAACTCATAACTTACTGCTGAACTAACAAACCAAGGACACTTGGTGAATAAACTAAGATAATACCAGATAGCAAGGAACAAAGCAAGGCCCGCTCATCAAATCAGGAATGGGTAATTTTGGCAAGGGGAGATCACAACCACTGACTGACCGCCCACCAACCCAAAACACTCACTGACTCAAAAGAAGAGAAAGACTGAGCATGAGCACTAATGAGCAAAAGAAGTGAAGAATCATTTAAACAATAGAAGATAAAATACTAGTTAACAAGAGAACTCTGTGGCTTGTAGCCATTGAACATTAATGCCTTTATTTGTGTATAAATAGTGACAACTTTTGATAGTTGCTGCTCTGTGGATTTGCCACCCAGCACCTCTTTTTGTGCACAACTGTAAATAAACCAAATACCTCAACTCTGTGTGAGGATCAGCCTCTTGCACACAGGGTGAAAAAAGCCATTTTGGGACAAGAGTATGACTGAGAATCTCCTTCAGACTGATCTCCTGTATGATTAAGTGCAAGGAGAGGGGTGGTGAAAGAGGTCAGGAGAGCTTAGAGAGCTTAGATCTGTGGTGTCCTGCTGCAGCCCTGCCCAGCCCTGCTGTGTGTCACATTCTGACACCCACAGCCAGAGCTTGGGAACAAGTCCTCTGAGTCACTGCCAGGTGAGGGATGAGGAAAAAGGGCTGGGTCCAGAGAAGCGTGACTGCTCTGCAGTCAGACCTGTGGACCTGAGTAAGGCAGTTTGAAACCCACCAGAACAGCCAGGAATCAGTTGAGACAATGGGCAAAACCAGAGAGAGTGAGAAGCAAGGAGGGATCCTGCATCCAGCTTGCAAAGCCCCTGACTGAACAAAGGATACTGATGTTGCTTAACAGCTTAGAGCCTGTTAAAAACAAAGGAAAAAACCCAAAACACACACAAAAAAATGAGAGGCCAAGAGCAAAGACAGCAGAAGAGGAAACATCCTGACCTAGTGATGTTGAGAAAACATTGCAAGGCCATGAGGTGGAAAAAATCCTCCTTCTTCTGGGGAGTGGACCCTCACCCACTTGCTTTTTGCATGGAGAGATGAGGAGGCTGAAAGGATCCCCTGGATGGCACAGGACCAGCATCCCCAGCAGGCAGCAGCAGTGGGAGTGGGGCACAGCAGCTTGAACCAGCAGGTTCTGCCCCAGCTGTGAGTGAACTGGCTCCCTGAGATGCCTTTTTGTGGGGGAGGAAAGGCAAGTTGTTGCTCAGTTATTTCCAAATACCTCTGCCATTTGTCCCAGACAGCCTATTATGCAGTGCAGCCAAGGAAGGAGGAGCTCAGCTGCGTTGTGAGGAGTTTCATTTCTGCAGTCCACTAAACATACAGGGAAATGAAAGGAAAAAAAAACCACAACACATTGCATTATTATTTCCAGAGCTATCACAGAGCTGTCGCCTTAACAGTATGAATTTCACATTTGCCTGACAGATCCCCTCCAAGGACTTTCATGGAGACAGTTTTGTCAAGTCAAGAATTGTGATTTGAGGTGACAGCTGTAACAGATTCAGGATTGCTTTTGATAAATGCATTTGCTGCCTTAGTGCTAAATATCCTAAGACTACACAGTTAATTAATAATTCACAATTCACTAAAAGTTCAGCAATAATTAAGCTTAGCTTTACCTGGGTATCATCTGCTGAATAGCATACAGAGGTGTGGGTGCTCTTCTGAGAGGCTTTGGTGAGAAGACTGAGAGATTTTCACAAGGACATGTGGTTATAGGACAAAGGGGAATGGCTTTAAATTGAAATAAAGTAGGTTTAGATTTGATATTAGGAAGAAATTCTTCCCTGTGAGGGTGGTGAAGCCCTGGCACAGGGTGTCCAGAGAAGCTGTGGCTGCCCCTGGATCCCTGGAAATGTCCAAGGCCAGGTTGGACACTGGGGCTTGGAGCAGCCTGGGATAGTGGAAAGTGTCCCTGTCCATGGCACAGAGGTGGAACAGGATCATCTTTATGTCCTTCCAACCCAAAGCCTTCTAGGATTCTCTGTCTCTCTGAACCACTGGCTGTGAGGTCTCCCCTTCACTGTGGACACAATTCATGTGTTAAAATAAGATATCCTTGCCCTTAATTGAGCCAGGTGCAAGGTAAGCAAGGGGTGCCCACTTGTGGCAACTCTGTCTTTTGAAGACAGCCTGGTCATTTCCACAGAAGCCAGCTATTTTTCCTGAGGAGTAGTTTCGTTTCTGCTGTTTCTTGTCATAATGGGAAGGTGGAGCCTACAAATAAAAAAGCACCTGAAGAAGTTTCAGCAAGTCACTGCTTCTCCTTCCTACAGAACACTTGCAAGGGTAAGTTTCTACTTTCCTTCTTCTAAAAAATGTAATGCAGTTTTTTACTATTATCTTTCTTCCTTTTAATGTAACAAGGCTGCATAAAGTGTCTAAAGTAAGTGTGATTAAACAGGATTGCCAGGAGCAGGATTTATTTGCTTTCTGGAGTGGGAGGGGAAAAAAAATGTTAGTATTATTTCCTCTTTAAAAGGAGACAACTGAGAAATGGCATTTAGGTTTCTTTTAAAGCAATTATTCAGCAAGATGATCTAATCAGCAGTATTTATGAGTAGGATCATAAGCTTTGCTTCTTAATGAGAAGATAGCTGGAGTTAATAAACATACAACACAAAAACTCTGAGGTTTACCCAAATATCCTGAAGTCACAGGATGTGTCAGCCAGAAGTCCATGTGCTCCTCCAGCTGGACAGAGTGAATAAATCCGAGAGCTGCATGGGTTCAGCAGTGCAGCTCTGCACCTCGGGTTTGAGAGGGCATTCTTTAGAAGGGGCTTTTCATCTCCTAGAGGTGCAAAGCCAAAGGTTCCTTACAGAAAAACAAGGCAACTCCTCTTCAGAGCCATCAGCAGGTTGGTGTTTGTGCAGGTGTGGGTGTGCAGCAGAGTGCTTTGTGTTGTGCTGGGAGAGGTTTCCCGCACACAGGCAAATTCTAAAGGTGAAGCTCAAGGAAATCAGTATTGTCCAGACAAAGGAGGTAGGAGCAGCACTGGTGAAGTTGTTGGCAGACTTGCAGTATCACACGTCATCCACGTGTCATGCTTCATGTGTGGACTCTGGCCCATTGTAGAAGGGATCTTCACAATTGCAGCTTTTTTGTTTTCCTCTCCTCCTTTCTTCCGTCTGATGTAGTCATGGCTCAGTCCACAAAGAAGTTGCTATGCCCGTGTGGCACAGGGAAGGGTCACAGAACCCACTCACCCTTTCAGGGAAGAACAGCGGTGTGGGCTCAGAAATCCACACATCGTTTATTCCGGTGCTGACTGCAGGTATCTTTGTGAGGGGGTGTTGTGTGTGTGTGTACTCTGCACCCCATCTCGATGTTTGTAAAGGGTGACTAAAGATAATCGGGGCTCCTCATGCATCCTCAGCCCTCCCCACATCCCTCCCACCTCTGTGATGGCCATGGGGCTTGTCCTAAGTAAACACACCGGGGGGGTATTGCAGGATGTCTGAACGCTTGCAGAATTAATTTATTCCAGAGATCAGGAACTGGGATGTTTGCGATTCACTTTGGTGCACACTGGCCACAAAGAGGATATAAAGTGCTGCTGGAGACTGAGCCAACAGGGCAAACTGGTGTCATGAAGTTGCAGGAAGTTTCTGGGTTGATTTTCCCCTCTTCCCATCCCCTTCGTCTCCCCACCCCCACCAGGGATGCCCACAAGGTACCTCCAGCTCCAGCGCCTTTGGACAGGTGTCACCCTGGTTTTTCTGAGTTTTTTTAAAGACTTTTACTTGTTCATAAGATGAAGTCAGTTTCTTTCATTTATGCACAATATTAGGAGCAGTTTTCGGTTTTCTCAGGCACGGGAACATGAACAAACATTTTGTTTTCATTCCCTGTCCTTTGTTTACACATTTCTAGCCTGAAATTGACAGCTAGTCTGGCCAGTGGGGTGAGGAGTAGTAACCCCAAAAGCCAATCCACAACCATACCCACAAATGTATAAAAATATGAGATAATAAACAGGCTCGAGCTCTTGGGGAGCAACTCTGCACCTGCAGACCACTTGTCTCCATGTTATTGCTTTGTGTGCCATGATCACAGACACATGGTAAAATAACCAAGATCCACCCAAACACAGACATAAAATCCTAAAGTAGCTCCAGAGGTGCTTTGTTGCTTTGCAGTGGTGAATTCTGCAAGGCTGAAGACTAAATCTGTGCATTTCCACCTGAGCCTGCTCATACTGTAACATTTTAGACGTGGACTGCTGAGCAAATCTGGGACTAAGTGGAGCAGGTTGCACCTAGATTGCCCTCAGAAGTTTTGGAAGCAAGGAGGTCTCACTTGTGACTCAGCAGAAGGACCACAACCTCATTAAATCCATTGCAATAGATAATAGGGTTGTTATTTTGATATTGCAATATTTACATACTGTATTAGCAACAAATGTAATTCCAAGTGCCCACACAGTCACTGTGTCCAGTTTCTTGTGCCTGGCCCACAACCTTCTCTCAACTGCTTTGCTATAATGTATGGTGTTTTTTCTAAAATTGTTTTACACATTGAAAGTATGACCTACATTGTGTCTGATCATCCTATTTTGGCATCTGTTTAACTTGGAAAACCTGTAAACTTAATTAAATAATAAAAAAAAATTAATAGAGCATGAAGTTATTTCAAGCAAATATGTGGTCCTCCTAATTTGTTTTCAGAAATGTTTGAGTTAAACAGATCTTGGTTTTGGCAGAGGGAGGCTAAAGATCTAGCTTTGACAAAGGACTCTTGGCTTCGTTTTTTTTTTTCCTTAAATCACATTCTCTGGAAATCCCCTTTCCTGGATAATGTCACGCCAAATTTCCTCAGTCACCCACAGAGAACTAAACTTTTCCATAAGGAAATGCTGAACAAGGTAATAATAATAATAAAAAAAACCCTAGTCCTTCCTTCTCTTACATTATTTGAAGCAAAGTCTGCTCTTGGCAGAGGGTTTTAAGCTATAGAGGAGAGGACCAAGATACAGACCTTCAAAAACAGGTGTTAGACTTGCCTCTGACAAGTATTTCTCCCACAAAAGAGGTGAGATGGCCACTTAGCAGAAGCTGGATTGGAGCCAGCCCACAGCCCTACACTTCTGACCCCAGAAAGTTAAGGATTCACACTCCATCCAATCCTGCCCTGATACTCGCTGAGCTTCTCCAAACACCTTAAACACCTTCCAGTGAAATATTTCATTGAGGAGGATCAGCTTTTTGCAAAAACTGCTGTAACCTTTTTTTTCCCCCCAAAAAAACAAATAGTGTTTTCTCTCATGGCTTTTTTTTTTTTTCTTTTTTTTTTTTTAAATACCAAAAAAAAAAAACCACATAAGAGAGGTGGAGAGAAGTGTTTCAAGTTCATCCTCTGCAAATCAATTTTAGTGATCTGTAAAGAGCTGTGGCACTTGGTACTTACCAAGGGTTTGGATCAGGAAATAAAAGTGATGTTTGATTTTCTTTGCTCTGATCATTGTTGCAAGGTGGAGTCACTCACTGCCCCGTGTTTGCTTTCAGAGGCTGCACCTGAGAGTGGTTGGACCAGGCAGTGATCAAAGTTTAGCGAAGCACTAAGGACAACCTGCGTGGAAGCCCACTAAATCAGCAGGCCATGGATAAAAAGAAACCAGCATTCAAACAACCTTTTGAAAGAACCAAAAATACCCCGAAGAAAGAAGGGTTTTTATTTTCTGTCCCAGAAATGGTAAAACCATTTCCAGAAGCCGCTACAGTGCCTCTCCCACCAGAACCAGAAGAAACTGCTGAGCTATCAGAGGATGTGTTTGAGAAAAGACCTAACCATGAACAGGACTTGGAGAAAGAGGTTTTCAGAGAAGAGGACAAAGTAAGGCAAGGAGAGGGCACAGATCCTCCCCACTCTTGCTCTGTTGTTTCACTTTGTGCCCCAGAATTAATTCCTTTGTCTCTTTGGGCAGTCTGCACTTGTTAGGTCTAAGGAGAACTTTTGCAATGATGGCGCCTAGCCTGATTCATGTAAGAAGGAAGAGAGGTACCTGCAATTAATCTGCAGGCATTAATAATGCAGGCCTAAAAAAAGAGGTGGCTGCAGCCCAATTTAATTTGTGGCATGTGTCTACTTCCATCCTAGCAACAACTGTTGAACAGAAATCAAAAAAGCTCAGTTTTTTTTTCTTGAGGCTCTTCCACCCACAACAGAAATGCACAAGAAAGTTTAATAATAACCTTCTTGGATATTTTACTCTGAACACAGATGGGTTTGAAGTCTGTGACACAGTTCTTGAAGTTTTTTGAGAATTTACTAGCTATTGAACATTGTAGTGAAGAAAGTGGGCACCGGTTACCAAAAAGGATTTAAAATGCTTGCCTCCAGTAATGTGTTCTGCCTTCCTCATCTTGAACCAAAAAAATCTGCTTTGTTTGAGTGCATCTGATCCATAGACATACTTCTGGAGGTATTTTTCTTGGATAAAACTGATGGAGAGAAAATTCAATTTTTCTTTTCAAAAAATCAGGTTGGAATGTGCCTGGCCCAATATGTCTGAGGCATATTGGTGTTCCCAAAATTGCATCTCTAAATGCAACAGTCAAACAGGAACACGCAGAGAGGAACAGGGAGAAGAGACCAAGCTGATCTTTATATACTCTAGCTGAGCATATTTAACAGCAGATCGACCAGTTTTGCCAAAGACTGGAAATTATTTGTTTTGTTTTTGTGTAAGTGAAGAGCCTGTGTTAATATCTGGGCCTGAACCAAACCCAGAAAATGACAATAATCAGTCATTTAAAACAACCCACTCATATTCATGCCTTATGTGAGCCTAAAATGAGGCAAAGAAGGAAGTGCCATGATGATCTAAATTATTTCAGCCACCTGTTAAGAACATTACAGCAGAACTCTTTTGGTGTCTGTGCACAAACTAAATCTTCAAACTCCAAAACAAAGATTTAATAAGCCATATTTTACCAAATTCAGTGATTTCTGGGATCTTCATTTGCATACACATGCTTCAGTACCTCTATGGATGAGTGAAAGAAAATGAATAAAATATTTTTTAAAAAAATTAACAAAACACACTTAGTAATGTGTTTTTTACCTTCTCAGGATGGCTTCCAAAATTTGATATTTGTACTAAGGATGGTCTGTGAGCCAACATCAACAGTTTCTTTCATATTTACAGACACCTGTTTATTACGTGGAGATGCAAGGATGCACAGTGATATGAAATAGAGCTTGATCCCAGTAAATAACTTTTACTAAAGAACGATGAATAGAAAATGAGCTTGTTTTTAGGTTGTGGGTTGTGTTTGTTTTTTTTTTTTTAATTATGGAAAATTCATTGTAAATTTAACTCTAGCAGGCTGGAGAACACACCTTGTACAACCAATACGAGGAAAAGATCCGACCCTGCATTGATCTTGTTGACAGCCTGAGAGCTCTTGGAATAGAAAAGGATCTGTCCTTGCCCGCGATTGCCGTGATTGGAGACCAGAGCTCTGGGAAAAGTTCTGTCCTCGAAGCCCTGTCTGGTGTTGCTCTCCCCAGGGGCAATGGTAAGAATTCACTTTCTTATCTTTTCACTTTGATGAGATGGTAGGGATTCTTTTTTTTTTTTTTTTTTTTTTTTTTTTCTCTAGAATTGGATAACTCCATGACTGAGAAATGGAGGTGCAAGTGAAGCACTGCAGGATAAATCCAAGGCACATGTTCCAGGTGGTCAAGAGACCAAGAGTAAGAAGCGTAGTGTAATTGCCCCAGCTGAGTCTGTGCATTTCCCAGAAGGCAGCAGTGCAGCAGAGTATTAATTTCACATGGAAAACCAATTTTTAAATTTGCTTTTGGGGTTGTTTTGGGTTTTTTAAACAACATTTTCTTACAGATACCATTAGTAGTAGTAGTAGTAGTAATAGTAGTAGTAGTAGTAGTAGTAGTAGTGTATAACGTGTACAAAGATCTTTACTTAAAGTGCTATTTAAGTCAGAGATGATTGTTGGAAAACTTCACAGCTCGAGAAGACCCACTTTCCAGCTCCATATGTGTGTATTTTTGCACACGTAAATTCTGCAAATTCCATGTGAGTTTACAATGCAATCTAGTCTTTCAGGCTGGAACTACGGAAAGGTTTTCAATAGGGTTTAGTTGCAGCACTGAAATAGGTCATCCAGAGAGGAGCAAAACTCCATCTGTGAAGGTCTGCAGGGCCAGACATGCCTGGGAAGAGCCATGGTTGACCTCATCTGGCACTGGTGACAATCCTGCTCTGAGCAGGATATTGGACAAGTCCCCCCTGGCAGCGTCTCTTGGAATATTTCCACATTTCCGTGTGAAACGTTAGGCAATCCTGTGTACACCACACACTTGAAGGCCGTGTTTCATGCACAACCTCTGCCTTTGGAACTGCTGCAGGTATTGTCACTCGGTGTCCCTTGGAACTTAAACTCAAGAGGTTGCCAGAAGGCCAGGCATGGCAAGGGAAGATCTCCTACCGAAATGTGACCCTGGAGCTCCAGAACCCCTCTGAGGTGGACAGAGCAATAAGGCAAGGTGAGTGGATTTGGCTGGCTCCATCTCCTCTGAATCCTCCTCTTAGACCGAGCATCATCCACGGTGATCGTGGAGTGACACCAAGAGCTGGATTCAGAGCAGAAGAAGCTGGGTCAGCAAAACTCAGTTCTCTCGAGGGAGTTGTACCACTGCTTCAGTGGTGAAGATGATCTATGATGATGATCTCAGAATGGTCTGGATTGGAAGGGACCTTAAAGGTCTTCTAGTTCCAACCCCTCAGGCAAGGAAGTCACCCACTAGATCCATGATCCTTTTATCCTGATCCATGATAAAAGCTCAGCCTGTGTCCTTACCTGGGTGGTATCTTCCTGTTCTGGGGAGGTTGTCTTGTCAAATTGAAAACATGGAACCTAAATGGTTCCTGTCATCAGTTCAAAAGCCAGGAGAGTGCTTGAGGTGTCTCTGTCTGGAAATCTTACTATTTTGGAGAAAATTGCAAGAAGGCAGAGTGGAGGACGGAGAGCTTCTGCCAGATACTGTGACCACGGGCTCAGTCACTGCCCTTCACATGTCTCAGCTTTACTATTACGGCATTTCATGCTGGGTAAGAAATCGGTGTTCTTACCCACAGGGCAGTAGGCACTTGCCCTAAGTGTGAAAGTTGGATTGTTCTTATTTCCTTGACTATCACAGCTCTGCAAATTGCTATTCTTCCTTTTTTTTTTTTTTTTTTTTTTTTAATTCGCTTTTCAATACGTTATTTGAATGGCCTCAGAACTGGCCAGGCAATTGATATGAATTAAGTAAGGTAATTAAAGAGCTGAAAATCTCTTATGAGAATGATTGTGGGGTTTCCTTGCTTCTCTGTATTCACAGTTCAAGCATAATTGCCTTGTAATATCTGGGACAATTTACTCTCAATCTCCCTATCAAAATGTGAAGAATATGGAACAACACCTACCTTTATTTCACGGCATCCAAGGATTAATTAATGCTTACAAATTCTCTTGTTGAGGAATCATTTCTACAGCTGACCAGTATTTTATCTGATCTCTTTCACTGTGGTTTATTTACATGTAATTTGTCTGCATATACAGGAGTCCATAAATATATGCTCTGTAAAATATTGCAGCTCGTATTCCAACAGGACTTCACATCAACTTGTTCTGCATGATAATTTCCTTAGATTTTTGCAGAAATTTTGAGATATAAGTGTGTAGCTGGTTCTGAAAGAAAAAGATAAGCCTGGAAGAACCTTAGGTGATAGTTGGTACTTTTCAAAGTCATTGCGTCCAGCTTTGGTTTGATGCATCATTTGACGCTTGTGTTCATTGCCTTGTTCTTCTCGCAGCCCAGGATATTGTGGCCGGTACTAGAGGTGCCATTAGCGGGCAGTTAATTTCCCTGGAAGTTCGGTCCCCTGATGTCCCAGATCTGACACTAATTGACCTTCCTGGAATTGCCAGGGTGGCCGTGGGGGACCAGCCAAAAGACATCGGGGACCAGGTAAAACTCAGCCTCATGTGCCAGTCTGTGCCCAGGGTCTCATCCCTTGAGGGCTCCCAGCAGACCTTTTGTGAAGTAAACAGAATAAGTGGAGGGGATGTCTGCTCTTCCTCGGGCGGTTTTTAGAAGAAATGCCGGGGAATGCAAATAAAACTCTGGTTGCAATGAGACCTGCAACGAGGGTGATGTGCAGCAGCTGAGTATGTTGTTTCTCCTAAAATACATTTAAATGGGAACTTGGAATAAGAGGAGCCCAAACTAAACTAGATACACCAAATAGAAATGAGACAAGATCGGATTGTCTGGGCTTTAGTTTCTGGGAGGAGAGTAATTTAATACCGC
Organism: Hirundo rustica; assembly: GCF_015227805.2. Taxonomy (NCBI): domain Eukaryota; kingdom Metazoa; phylum Chordata; class Aves; order Passeriformes; family Hirundinidae; genus Hirundo; species Hirundo rustica. The sequence continues at coordinate 114,960,743 of NC_053451.1, read as the reverse complement.
AGTTAGATAGCAGTCTTTCTATTGTATTGAGAAGAAAGCAGCAGATGTGATAAAATCCAAACATTTCCATTGTCCCCAGCTGTCTTTGTGCTCCAGGGATGGAGTCTACAGCATTGCAGCCTGTCAAAAACTGGGATGGATGGGAAGTAGAAAAGAGGCATCTTTACCAAGATCCAGGGGGGGTGAAAAGAATTAATTTAAAAATGAATTTAAAAAGCACAATAGAGCTCTGTAAAGCTTCTGCAAAACAGAAATTATGAGGAACTAGTTTAGTTTGGCATTGAAACATAGAAAAACATCAACTAGATGTCATGTGCACTTCAGTTTTGGCTTTTTCCTGCAAATATTCCACGGAAAAATAAAGGCATTTGTGCTCCTTTCAGAGATACAAATTTGAGTTTTATCAGCATAAATTGAACTTGCTTTCATTCCTTAAGTGTGTACCTAGACAACAGAACCTGATTTTCTTACATGTGATTAGATATCAAATACCTTTAATATTTCCATAATGAAAGATTATATATGCACAAGAGGTTAAACTCCATGTAGCTGTTAAGACTGGCTTAACAACATTAGTCTGATCTCATTCATGCCAGAAGTTTGGATTAATCCTGACATAAAAAGAGTCAGCATTCTTCTGCTGACCCCTTTCCATGCCGTCTTCTAGCATGTAACACTATCCTCAGCATATGTGGCATTTAATGTCACCAGGCAGTGGCTCATATTGCTAGAAATTGTCACATCTTACAAACAAGTGTCTGATTTCACTGCATCTCCTCACCGCTGTATTGAATTGCAGATCAAAATACTACTTAAAAGAATTATTGGCTGCAAAGAGACAGTCAACTTGGTCGTGGTGCCGTGTAACGTGGATATTGCAACAACAGAAGCACTGAAAATGGCTCAGGAGGTGGACCCCACTGGAGAAAGGACAATAGGTGAGATAATTTTTAAGCTATGAGCTTAGAATGAGGCCAGATCTTTTTTTTTTACCCCCTCCATGAGGTCTGATTTTCTGTGTTCTGCACTAGATCTGTAAAATAAGCTAATAGAAGAAGAACGGAAAAAAATACAACAGCCTAAAGAAAATATTTGCAAGTCTTTCTAGTCACAGTCCTTGAGTAGCTCCAAGAATCCCTTAGTTTGGTGTCTTGCTGGCTCTCCTGTTATGAATAACTGGAAGCTGAAAAATCTCAGTTAATGGTAGTTGATCTGAAGTTACTGGTAAGAAAGCTTTGCTTTTTGCCTGTTCAAAAAGGTTTGCAAAGCAAAAGGCTTCATGGGAGGCCAACTGTAGAGTGAGTTTTACAGCCCAGGAGCTGAGAGCTTTCTAGGAAAGAGAACACAAAAAACAAACAAACAAACAAACAAACTTTATAAAACACGGGACAGAGTGTTCTTGCTTGGTGATTAACTTTCTCCTTTAATTTCACAGGAATCCTCACAAAACCCGACCTGGTGGACAGGGGGACCGAAGAGGCTGTCGTTAAGATACTGCGAAACAGGGTAATCCCCCTGAAAAAAGGCTACATGATTGTGAAGTGCCGTGGGCAGCAGGACATCCACAACAAACTGACCCTGGCTGCTGCAATCCAGCAGGAGAGACACTTCTTTGAGAATCACAAGCATTTCAGGTACTCCTCACACAAAAGTTCTTGTCAAAAACGTGTTCAAGTCACCTCAAATCTTCCTGTTGGTTTGCTGGGATTTAGCTTAGGAGTTGCAAACAGGTATTAGTTATACTCAATACTTCTCATTGCCCACGTAGGGTTGTGTTTCAGTAACCCAGAAGATTTTTACACACCGAACACACTTTTTAAATTGTGGGGGTTTTTTGTTTGGGTTTTTTGGTTTTGTTTTTGTTTTGTTTGGGGCTTTTTTGTTTGGTTGGTTTTTTGGTGTTTTGGGGGTTGTTTGTTTGGTTTTGTTTGTTTGTTTGTTTTTTGTTTTGTTTTTGTTTTTTGGGGTTTTTTTTGTTTGGTTGGGGTTTTTTTAATTTTATTATTTTTTATTTTTTGATGAGAACTACATGGGGGAAGTGCTATGAAGTTCAGAAGTTCCAAATAGTCCCAAAGAATCTGAGTTAAAGCATCTGAGCGCTTCAAGTCAGGCACTGAAGTATTTCTGTTCGCTGGAAAACGTGGAGAAGCAGCATGAGAAAGAAAACCGTGCTGAGGGCACAGGCTGCCCACATGACTCAGCAGCAAGTCGATCATAATGCAGAGAATGGCATCTGACAAGGGTTTTGATTCAGTGAACTTCACACATGAAGAAATAATAGAACAGCACATTCCTCTGCTGTTAGAATTTGCATTTTTCAGATTTTTCTCCGTTCCCCTTTGCTCAGTCAGTAGCTGTCAAACAACTCTTGAATAAATGTGCCCAGAGAGTCCTGGGCTGTCGCCACATCTGCACCAGCATGGTCCAGGGACCCTTTCTTTACTCAAATTGTGAAAACAGAGCAGTGCATCAGTGCTGCCTCCTTGCCCTGCACAGCCTGGCTATCCAAACCCAACTTTTCCCTTTTTTTCACAGGGCTATTATGGAGGAAGGAAAGGCTACTATCCCCCATCTGGCAGAGAAGCTCACAAATGAACTTGTGCAACACATTATTGTAAGTAACAGAGGTCCCATACTGAGTTATTTGTATCACTTGCTACCTAAAAACAAGTTCAAACCCTTCAGCCTTGGACTGCAGTTGGATTTCATCTTTATATGCTCAAGGATCCTTCAACTTAGTGATCTGAGAACAAACAGAACTGGAGGTAAAAAAACCTCATGCTCTGTCCTCAGATTTGACTTTTAACTGCAGATCAGTAATAAGCAAATTATTTTTGTGACTCATAATTCCTGCCTTTTCAATGGCAGCCATGATATTTCTTTTTGTTTATGGGTGTTGATCACCTGGGTGACAAGTTACTGCTGTCAGCTTACTGAAACAGTGATTTCTATTCGACTGAAAATGTCTTCAAAACATCCAGATGCTCTATTATATTAAGATATTAATGTAAGGATATTGGGGGTTTTTATTTGGTATAAATATATCTGCGTGTAATATATCTTATTCCATTAGGATAAGATGCTAAAATATAGGGAACATCTAAACTCAGTCCCAGGGGAGAAAAAAATATTTCTGTAAATTTACAGAAAATAAGCAAATGTTCTAAACAGCCGTGTTCTATCAGGTATTTATCAGGAACTGAGCAGTCACCACTTCTCAGGCACAGCCTGTGAGGACATTGTTTTTGGCTCACTGTGGGTGAAATCTTGCCCTAGACTGCAGCTATTCTGCACAACCCTCAGTGAGGTCCAGCCTGATCCCTCAGGGAGATCCTGGCTCCCGCATACCCTCAATAAAGGCTATATTTGCTCTTCCATGGTATCCCAATATCACACATGGGACACTGACAGCAAGCTCCTGGATCTGTAAAAACAGCAAAGATCCTGTGCAGGTGTAGGACACTCTTAGAGGGATTTTGTTTTCCTTCCATAACCAGACAGGTTCAATCTATCTCAATGTCCTTCTTCACTGTCTCCTCCCCAGAAAACGATGCCAGCGCTGGAGAGCCAAATTCGTGACACCCTCCACAAAACATTACAGGATCTGCAAAGGTACAATAGAGGCACACCCCAAACAGAGTCTGAGAAGCTGTTTTTCCTCACAGATGTAAGTATCAGTATTGGTCACAGAGACAGAGCAAGGAGGTAACTGGGGGAGAAGAAACTGCCTGAAATTACCAAAACGTCAGCATGGACCACCACGGGATGTTTGTGATATCCATCATTTCAGTGGGGGTCACATAGACAAACCACACCCGCAAAAATAATGGACCACAGGAGCTCGTGGCCCCTTCTAGCAATTTATTTTTCTGTGATTGTGGGAGAAGAAAACTAAGCAACTTGGTTGACTAGGTCAGAATAAAGCGTCTCAGCGAGGGAAAACTTAAACTCCTACCTGCTCAACACTTTGAAGGGCTCCCACTGTTTTCAGTACTCATAAGATCAAATGTATTCCTGATATCAAAATGTGGTTTGCAAGTCCATCTAAGTGCCTCATTTCAGGGAGTGACTCCCTGAGTAAGCCTTCAGTAGGCATTAGAGGTGTTTATGGGAGCTCAGCAGACTTCATACAAGTCTGGTCTATTAGAATTTAGTTAGTAGTTCTAAAAGTCTGCAGGGGGAAAAACAAAAGAATGTCAAGTTTGTTCTTCTCTAGCTGTGGCAGTTTGGGTGGGGAAAGAAAATTAAAAAAAACAAACACCCCAGGAGCTAAGAGCATAAAATAAATAAGAAAGGGATGTTTTTTATGAGCTATGTCCCTGCTTTAACATCAAACAACTGCAGGTGTACTTAACATCCACAAATTAGTCTGCAGAGGTGAAACTTCACTAAACTGCCTGCTTGTTGTTGGATTCACTGCAGCTGATCAAACTCTTTAACCAAGAGATCTCTCGGAGCACACGGGGAGAGGAGCAGCTGTTGGGAGATGAGGTCAGGCTGTTCACCAGGATCCGCAAGGAGTTTCGCACGTGGGGCGTGATTCTTCTGGAGTGTGCTGCCAGGGGTAAGCACAGAAGCCATCCTGGCAGCTCACCTGAGAGCCCACCCCCTTGCTTTTAAACCAAAGCACAGCATCTTCAGTAAATATTTCTCAAGAAAATTAAGAGCAAGAAGCCAGGAGCATCCATTTGTGGTTTGTGTTAAATGCTGTCATCACAGAGAGGTCAGTGCTTCAACAGAATCAAGACACTGGTGCAGAATTTGCTGGTGATTTCCTGAACCATTCTTCTAAGTAACAGCAGCACCAATGAATAATAATAAATAATAACAATCTAGATAATAAGTTTTATTATTACTCTTAAGGCTTTTATTTTATTATTTCTGTTCACGTTTTAGAATCTGGGGAGGGGAGGGTCTGTTGCACTTTAGCTCTGGGCTAAGGTGATACCTCATATGAAAAAAAAATAGCAAATTTGTATCATGTCAACAAAGAAATATTGACTGTGATATCTTAAACAAAAATAACTAGTCAACAGTAGATTCCCTGGGAAAAAAGTAAGCTTGGGGATTTATTTTGTTCAGGGTTTGTTTTAAACTTGGAAGTGACTGCTAATGGCCAACTAGTTCTCTGAGGGTAAAAATACCCAGAAGAACCAGAATTCTTCTGGCCCATCATAATTTCTGTCAGTCAAATGCTTGATGCAAAGTGTGAGATGGCTCATTCAAGTGTTAGCTCTGTTCTGTGGTAACAAAAAAAAAAAAAAATCTTGGTAGATATTCCTTTCAAGAACAACTGAAAGAGGAGAAATAGACTTCCTTCTTAAACCTGAAACGTATACATTGAGTGATTTAGTAGCAAAGCAATGTTACTTTACCATTACAGCTAAAAAAACCATCCCTGGTAGAGTGTGGAAATATGAAGACCAGTACCGTGGGCGGGAGTTCCCAGGCTTCACCAACTACAGGACTTTTGAGGACATCATACAAGAGCAGATCAGAGAACTGGAGGAGCCAGCAATGAACATCCTGAACAACGTGATGAGTATGGCCCAGGCCGTGGGAGGCTCTTGTGTGGGGGACACTGCTGGGCCTGACAGGTTTATTTTCCAGGAGAAGCTGATGCTTTCACTGATGTTCTCAGGGTCCTTCAGAGTGTGGAAATAAATCTGATTCAGCGTGGGGATTGCTCCTTCTCTAGAGCCTTCAATCTCTACATATGGTCTCCAGCATTCATTAATACTTTTCCCAGTGGCTTTTGGAAGGGAGTTAGAAAATAACTGTATAATAAATATCACAGCAAGGAAACAGTACAGTAGAAGCACCTTGTGTTGTGGTCACACTCTTGGACCTGAAAATCCAAATTTCTACTTGTTTGTATGTTTCATAAAGGCAGAGTGCACCAGTACAGCAGCTCAGCTATTTCTGAATAAATACAGAAAATGAGTAGTCTCCCAAGTCTCATTTTAACAATGGCTTAAAACCCTCACTTACTTACCTGACTTTGTTTTGTCTCTCTGTTCTTCCCTTAGAACTGGTTGAAGAGAAGTTTATGGAACTCGCTATGAAGAATTTTGCTAATTTTCACAATCTAAGCAGAGTGGCCAAGGTGAGGCACTACTCGTAGCCTGAGATCCTCAAAAGACAGAATGGCATTTGTAAATACATCCATGCTTATGGTACCTGTCCCTCTGCATTACCCTTAGGCAAGTGTGGAATTTCTTGCAGGAAAATAAGAAAAGAGCTTGAAAACAACAGTGTGATTATAATGGCACTAATGAAAGTGCATTTTGCACAACTTTGACAAGATCTGATATATACATTCTTTGTTCATTCTGCTCACATTCTTGACATTTGCAACACAATGCAAAGAAAACCTGGTGTGGCTGCCTTGAGGGGTTTATCATTAATTTCAGATTTAAGTCCTGCAATGTTTTGTCAGAGCGCTGAACTGGTTTTCCCTCTCTGAAAGCAAGCCAGGGTTTTAGCCAGTGCAGGAATCTCATCTTTGAGGAAAGGGAGCAGGAGCAGACAAACCAAAAATCATCCAGTCATGAAAAAACTAGGAGATGGCTGTTCACAGTTTGGGCATTAGCATGTTTTGGGGTGGGGTTCAGTGATATGGATGTCCTGGAAGGCCTTTTCTGAGAAAGTGCTTTGAGGAAAAGGTGAGAAGCAATGCTGGCAGCCAGGCAACAGAGTCCCCTCACAGGGCACTGCTGAAAAAGGAAACTCAGAGGCAAATGTGAGTGAAATACGTGATTTGCTATTTCGCTTGCATGGTCAAACCCTGCTGAGCTCCCAGGCCAACCAGACAGTGAACAAACAAATTATTTCATCCAAACACAGAGCTGTTCAGGCAGGGTCTTTAAGTGTAATACAGTGAGAGGAATGAAGAGGGAAGAAGTTCTGGCAAACACTGGGCATGAGAAGAGACGGGATGTTTTCTTAGGGATGCTAGGAAAGCATTTTAAGGGAATTTGAGCATGACTGAGGAAACTTTACCATCCCCACAAGACTTTTCGGTGGAAGTATCAAAAAGTTCAGAAAGCATCAGGTGGCTGCAATAAAAGCACCAGACAGAGAGGGCTTACACAAGGGTTGGTTTCCTGACAGCAGATATTTTCCTTTGGGTTTCAAGCACCAGGTTTGGACTGATCCCACTCGTGTGTAAGGAGGGGACAAAACTGCCACATTTTCCTGCACTTTCACAACAGAGAGACCACAATCCAAAGCTCTACTCCACATTCCCATGTTCTGGGATTAGACAGTGCTGCACAAGGGCAGCTGAACGCTGTGCCCACCTTGCCATTCCCTGGGGACACTGCTGAGCACTGGCACCTTCCCAAAGGAAGCAAATGTCTTAAGAACTTCTTGTTCCTTTCTCTCCTAGGTGAAAATTGAAGACATTAGAGAGAAACAAGCAGCAGAGGCTGAAAGACATATCCGGGCACAGTTTAAAATGGAGAGAATCGTGTACTGCCAGGATGACCTTTACGTTGGTGATTTAAATGCTGTTAAGGCAGAAAACGCTCTCGGTGCTTCCTTGGGGAAAGATCCACACAACTTTCCTTCTCCAAAGGATTCCTCTGTTGTCCTGGAGATGCTTTCTCACACCAGTGCCTATTTCTCTGTGAGTTCACAGGCTGTGATACAGCAGATTTGCTGCCCCCTGAATGCTACAGCAGAGACCCCTCAGCCAGATCTTGCTGGAGTCCTACAGCCTTTAAATGCCCCACTAGCACTGTGCAGGGAATAGCCAGGGGGTATCTCAGTGTCTCATTCAGGTTCATGCTCAGCTTCTGTACAAACTACTTTGAGCTTTTGAGCAGTGGTGAGAGTGTCAGGGCAAACCTGGGCTGCATCAGCAGGCTGCAGGATGTGGGATGTGGTGATTAGAAAAAGCCTGAAGGTGCCACAGTGACAGCTGGCTGCTAAATCACTTGTTAGCTACCTCCCAGCCTGGCTCAGGTCAGCCTCAAGCCACTCTGCACATTCCTGCAGCCAGCAGAAAGTGGTGTCAGTGGCTTGTCAGGTCGTAGACTACTGCAGCAGGAGGAGCAATAATGAAATGTTACATTAAAATATATCAGCTGCCTGTAGAGATCAGAGTGCATCTGCTGTATTGCAGATAGGAGCCTGTAAGTGAAGTCTCTGAAGACAAATGTGGTGTTTTAACAAAGGATCCTGTTAAAGAAAGACAGAGAAGAGAACATGCAGTGTCAAGATTTGATTTGTTGTAAAGCTCCCTCAAAAAGCAGCAAGTTCAGTATTAATGACTCAGGAAGGTTGGTAGCAGCTCACTTTGAATTCCAAGAGCAGGCTTTGTGACAAATTCCGACAGTTAAATGGTCAGGCTGCTCAGGCTGATGAAGAGAAAACCATTGGCTTTCACAGAATAAGAAACAAAGCCAAAAATGTATAAGCACTTCCATCCCACCTTGCTACACACTCTGCTCTGCGACTGTATCTGCAGTTAAATATTTTTGTAAATGCCTGACAGCCATTTTTGACAAACCCCCAAATGCCAGGGCACCATAGCTCCATGGGACTGACTCAAGCAAGGCCAAATACAATTTGGATGAGATGGAAGCTCTTTAGTGTCCATGGCTGCCCATAAGACCTAGGAGTGCCATCTTCAAGAGAGAACATCTCAACTGCAGCCAGGCACTTAGGTCTAAGTGCTCACCCAGCACCAGGAAGGCTGGAGGCAGCCACTTCCCAGAGCTGGGAGAGGTTTAGAGCCCCATGTTGCCCAAAAGCACCAGGTGGGCCCCCAAACCCTGTGGATGTCCATGGGGAAAGGGCCCCCCAAGCTCTTCTGGGACCATCTATTCCAGTTTGCATCCATGAGTCAGCTAGGTAGTCGGTCAGGTCAGACAGGAGGTGTAAGGTAGGCACAGTCTGCTCTCACTACTGCTGAAGACATTTCCCCCAAGGCTAAAGCTTCCTCTAAAGCTGTCTTAAAAGGACAACCACATCAGAAATACCATCTAAATAGCACCATCTATAGAGGAATTTACCAGCCTTAGGAAAAATCACTCTGATTTCCTGCATCGAAACATATTGTTAGTGTTCAGTGAAGGTTGGACACTGTGCACAAGTTCTATTTGTGAGGAATGTCCTCCTATAACCTGTTCCAGTGACAACTGACAGAGCTGAGCAGAGAACAGCCTGCCTCGGCTTTAGTTTGCTGAGGGAAGAAAAGCAACAGCTAACATCCCCGTGACTCTTAATTTTTAGATTTCAGGCACAAAAGACATTGGTTGCAAACATTTTTTTTAGTCCATAGCAGTACTGCCTTCTTGAACAGAAAATCAGTCCAGCATTTTAAAACCTTGGAACCACTTATTTTACCAGATTACCTATAGACCCTTCATTTTTCAGTTCTTTATACTAATTTAGTATTTTGCATATTTTTCCCTCCCCATCATGCAGGGAGCAAGTAAACGCCTCTCCAATCAGATACCTCTGATCATCCTGTCTACTGTCCTTCAAGACTTTGGGGAAAACGTGCAGACCTCAATGCTGCAACTTTTACAAGATAAAGAGAAGTTAAACTTTCTCCTTGAGGAGGACTCTGAAGCTGCTAAAGTGAGGAATTACCTCAGCCAAAGAGTTGATCGTCTCACCAAAGCCTGCCAGTACCTGAGAGAATTCAGCTTGTTGTAATTTGGTTCTCATAAGATTTTTTGGTTTTTTTTCTCCTCATCTTCTAGCATTATTGGAGAATTTCATATTATCCCATAAAAATGTAATGTCAGCCCAGTCCTTTAACACGAATTTCTAGTGTTCAGATTTTTTTATTTTCCGTAATCAGTTATATACAAACAGCTGCCTTTGCATAGAGTTCCACTGGGGGAGTTGTGGTTAAATAAACATTATCCCATTTTTAAACATTTTCTTTATGAACTCTGTGCAACGACTGGAAAAATCATAAAAAAGCTAACACTCTACACTCTGAGAATTTTATGTTTTGGGGTTTTTTCGTTGTTGGAGGGTTTTTTTTGTTTGTTTTTTGGTTTTTTTCCTCCTTTTTAATGATGGAAGCCGCATAATCCACAAACAGTAAAATTAAATTATCTACCTATCCTCAGTGAAGCTTAGTGTGTGAGACTCGTGATCTCCCACTTCCCTTTGTGTTTTTGTCTTGCTGGGGTTGTTCTCTTTCCTGCTACCACCTAAAAGCCACCTCTGCAAAGTGTCACCACTAAGTCTCAGCCCAGGAGGGAGAGAGGGAGCGCACAGTGGGCGTGAAACCGTTCCAGCCTAGAAGGAAAATAAAGTTTATTTACTTTCTGTGACTGGTGCATCCAGAGGATGCCATTGGCTCCGTTCAGTCTCCTTCCCAGCTGTGTGATTTGCAGAAGGCCAAAAGGCTCATTCCTCTCAGCTGTCACCTGAAATTCCGGAACTGATGGGCAACTCACTAGAGGGCAGGAATTGGATGTCCACAAGGAAAGAAACCTCCCAGGATGTTAAACAGTACAAGGGTATCTCAGCCTGAGCTTTGCTGCCTTTCTCCTTTCCCTCCCAGGGCAAGGAGAACCTTCCCAAAAGCTCTTTCATTTCACAGAAGCTGATGCAAAATATATCACACATTGTGTTCATGAAGTCTTTCACACGGAAGATTTGGTTTAATAACCAAAAGCACCAAAAGTAATGTCTGCATCCAGCTAGAAAAAACAATGTGCTTATACCAGTGTGTGTGATGTAGTAATTTCCAAGTTTCTTACAAGAGAAGCCTTCTCCTCAGGCTAGATATGACACAAAGTGATTGTCCCTGTGGCGTGGAACTGCAGCTGGTACAGCTTTTGGCACAGCATTCACCCCAAAATTTAGGTTCCTTAACCTTCATGAGCACAGCAGCCAGTTTCCCCTTTCTCCCAGTCCATTATTTTGCTATTATTGACTCACAGTGCTATAGGTCAAAAGCCACAGAAAAAGTGCAACAACCTAATTTTTTAAATTTCCGTTTTGAAAGTACTTTAAACTCGTTGGTGATTTCGCGGTGTCCCCCCATCCCCCAAGGTGCACTCGATGCACAAGCGCTATTGAAAACACCCCTCTCACACCTAGAGAGGAGAGACAAGGACACATTGCTCCAGGCAGCATGAGGTGGAGTGACAGAACAGGGTGCCACTCCCTCAAGCCACTGCCTGCAGGCTGAACTTCCTTATTTAATTGGATTAAATCAGAGTGACTTCATCAGACTCAGCCACCAAAGATACTCAGCATTCCTGATCTCTTTCCCTGTGTTTGTTCAAGGACCTGAAATATTGGAATTAAAATAATCTCTTGGCTCACCCTCTTGAGTTGTTTGTTTGCTTGTTGTTGGTTTTGGATTTTTTAATCAGGCTCTCAAAGCACTTCATATGCCGAATCCAGCAACTGCTTCCAAACAACAACAACAAAAATATCCAAGTAAACAGATATAAAGCACAACTAAGGAAAACTATTAAAAAAAAAAAAAAACCAAACCATTTATTTGGTGCAGTGTTTACATAATAATTGCATTTCAGTACCAAAAGAGAAAACAAGACTAGTAGTGTCATTTCATTCAATAAAGATTTATCCTTCTTAACAAAGTGACTTGATATGGCTTTTTGATCCTCTACCACGATTATAAATCATTTCCAAAACCCTCGTTGGGGTGGCACTCTGATAAGAATTACATTTTGCTGAAAACATACAGGCAGATACGCAAAGGAGAGCTCTAAGGAATCAGAAGCCAAATTTAACAAATGAGGTAGTTCATCTCGTCCCGCAGAAACGCAGCTTTGTGTTTCCTTGTACAAAACATCCAGTCTGTGTGTGTGTGTGTGTGTGTGTGTGCAGCTCCAGGTGCAGCACAGCCTGGCTTTGCCCTTCTCCTTTCACACCAGGGAGAGGTCAAAAGTCACCTTCAGCGTTCTCAGCCAGGGACCTCAGCACTGAGACTCTTCCTGCTGCAGCTCTGGGGCATCCCTGTCCAGGGCATCCCTGTCCAGGGCATCCCTGTCCAAATCCCACATCGACAAAGCGCCCGTTTTGGGTTCAGAGCAGCTTAAGGCAGAACAGCACTTTCTGTAAGGTCTGAGGCAGCCAGACTGTGATAGTCCAGCTTTGACTGACGGCTGTGTTGAGATCCTGAGGATTTTTAACTACCTGAATGTACAGGATTTATTTTTTTTAATTCATTTTCTGTGCCTGTACTGTAGTGCATGAAAAATTCCCTTCATATATATCCCTCACCCTCTGCTCTCCTGAGACCCTGCCTGGAATACTGCATCCAGCTCTGGGATCTCCAACATGGACCTGTTGGAGCGAGTCCAGAGGAGGCCACAAAGGTGTTCCAAGGGCTGCAGCACCCCTGCTATGGAGACAGGCTGAGAAGGGTTCTTCAGCCTGGAGAAGGCTCTGGGGAGTCCTCAGCACCTTTTCCAGTCCCTAATGAGCCTACAGGAGAGCTGGAGAGGGACTTTGGACAAGGACATGGAGTGAGAGGACAAGGGGTAGTGACATCAGACTGAAAGAGGGCACATTTGCATTAGATTTTAGGAAGAAATTCTTCCCTGTGAGGGTGGTGAGGCACTGAAACAGGTTGCCCAGGGAAGCTGAGGACTGTCCATCCCTGGAAGTGTTTAATGCCAGGTTGGATGGTGCTCTGAGCAACCTGGGATAGTGGAAGGTGTCCCTGCCCATGGCAGCAGGGTTGGAACTGGATGATCCTTAAGGTCCTTTCCAACCCAAACCATTTTGTAATCCTATACTAAAAAAAAAAAAACAAAAAAAACCCCCACATTAATTTCTTTTTAAATTGCCAACCAGCAGCTCGGAGATTCAACATTCACATTACTTAACATTTAATTTTAAAAAACCACTAAACCAACTGTCTCGGCACCCTGCTACGAAAATCTGAAATTAAAATTGTGATTTAAATTGTCATTATAAGCCTGATCATCAAGCGAAAGTTACCCAACAAGAGAGAGACATTTCAGCTAGCAGTTGACAGAATGGCTCTGCCAGGCACCACAAGGAGAAGAAAGGTGCTCATTGTGATAATCCTTCACTGATTAAGGTCCGTCACTGTAGCCAGCACAGAACCAAGTGTGCAATCCTTCATGTTGCTTTTAAAAAGAAAGATCAAAGAGGAAGAATAAAATCAACCGCAAAGTGAATAAATATCCCAGGCCCCCATGGCTTCGTTTATTCTTGTCCTCGGGAACATCCATTAGCAAGGAGATTGTTGTCATCTGTTTGCCTGTGTAAAAGACAAAAGAAAACAGGAAACAAAGGTTCAGGTTCTGCCTTAACCATCACTTGGATGCTTCCCAACTAAACAGCTTAGTTATCGTGCAAGTCACATTTATTTATTGACTTTTTTCAAGTAAAACCACGTTTCAGGATGTGGGGCCTTAAAAATAATGAAAAAAAAAAAAAAAAAAAACCCACCGAATATTTTACCTGCATATTTTTATAAATCCAGTCTGTAAACACAGTCATATTCCCGTACACTCCGGGTTTGTTGGGAGTGGCACAGCCGGTGCCCCAGCTGGTATCTCCAACCAGCCACCACACAGAGTGGTGGTAAGTCACCAGAGGACCTCCACTGTCACCCTGCACGGGACACAGACTTGTTAGTGACACAGCCACCAGGAGAAACACGGCCCATTTCGCTCCAGGAACACAGCTTTACTTTCGATATAAACCTACCTGCCACTTAGGGAGTCACTAAAACAAGATATGATGGCAATTTTGGTGTTAAATGATGTCTGCCTCCAGTAGGGATGGAAACAATTTGCCCAGAGCCATCCGGGTAAGATTGGCATTATTGACTTGTTCACGAGCACAATGCTGTCATTAATAATATAAAAATGATAATAATGCTGCGGTTATGAGGAGCATTTGATCACTTTCAAGTGACCAGGTAACAAACCATCCTTGAAGCATTAAAAAGGAGCCTCACCCTCCTTGGGAATTTAGTGAGAACTCAGCCATTCAGATGATCAAACAAAAGCTCTCCTCTTTACAGGGATGCACCACCAAAGAAACCAGAGGACCAAGGAGATGTAATGCAAATTTTTAATTTTGGGGGGCATAAGGTTTATTTGTAATAGGGAGATAGAGAGATAAAAAGCCCACTAGCAAGGCCACAGAAGTAATCAGATCATTATTAGCTATTAATGAGGGATAATTACCTGACAGGAGTCAATTCCCCCTGCTAGGTCTCCAGCACAGATCATTGTAGGCAGAATCATGCCATTGTAGATATAAACAGCATTACACCTCGAACGTTCTATTAAGGGCACCGCAACGAAGTTCAAGTTATTTGATGTTTTACCTGGAATTGAAATATGCACAAAGGTGCAAAGACAAAAATCAGAATAAGCAGCACACTACTTTGCCATTACAAAAAAATCCCAGCAGCCAAGATGAAATAAACTTCCTTGGAGCAGCAGGATGGAAATTTAAGATTTAAGAATTCCACAAGAGGTCAAGAGGACCTCCCCCAGTACCTTTCTTATAAAAAAACCTCCTTTCCTCCCTTTCCTTTTTCCAGTCTTGCAGATTTACTTGCATCACTCTATTTCAGCTTGGGGTGGTAGAAAGGAGCAGCTTGCTGCAGGAGAGGCAGCAGGGGCACAGAATTAACTCCTGGATGGGAATTTCTGGCCCCCAGTACTGATCTGAGGGTCCTTTGCAGTCTGCTGAATGCAACACATCGCAGCTTGCTCTGAGACAGAATGCCCTGGGTAAATATTGGGGGCTGCAAAACGGGTGAAAAAACAGCGTATGAACAGATCAAATTCAAACTGCCCCAGCAGCCCGTGCAGCAATAGTCATAGGATGAAGAGGACTAGTTTATGTAAAAGATGAAAATATTCCAGGAGCTCTTTTTTTACCTCCTTGGTACTCTGCTCCCCACCCTGATATCCAGCACTGCTGGTTAGGCTGGAACATCATTCCTGGATTGGGCAGACAAACGGGCCTCACAGTTTCTGCAAAACAAATAGAATAACAAATGTTCAGACAGAACTCAAAATAAAGGTAAACAGCCACCACTTACACCCCACGCATTCATTCCCCCTGTGCTTTACATTCCTTGCAGGCAGACAATGCAGGAAGCAGCAGAAAGTTTACCAGCTGCCCTTTCCCTGAGGGGTACCTGAACTTCACCTCAAATCCACCTGAGCTTCACCTCAAATCCACCTGAGCTTCACCTCAAAGTGAGGAACAAGCAGTTAATGGTTCTACCTTAATTCTTCAGGTTAAATAGAACAATTAACACCAGCTCTTCTGAGCAGTAGAGGACAAAGAAAAAATTCTGAAAACTACAGCTCTGCATTCTCGTTGCAAAACTATGCTGAAAATAATCATGGGACAAACAGGATTTCACTACTGATATATATATACAAGAAGCGTGCAACACAAAAACCTGGAAAACAGACAATCTCCCTGCTCTCAGCAGCAGAAAATCCCTTTCAGATTACTCCAGGTAGCTTTAAACTGATGCACTGAAACACAAAGGGCCTGTACAGAAAAAGCACTTCAAGCTGAAATAATGGCTTCTCCTCTGTTTTGTACCCCGGTTGCTTACAAACAACCTACACCTGCTTTTATGAAAGGAGCTTGTTGTCATGTTGAGTTCTTTAGGGTTTTTTGACCATCATTTGACCTGACTTGAGTTTGGGGTTTTAATCAGCTGCTCCACCACTGCACCTGTAGCTGTCTGCACATACAGCAGTGGCTAACCTGAAGCACCACAGAGCATTCTGAGGTGAAAGAATATTATTGAGATGAGCCCAAACCCCCTATCCATGTAACAGATTTAAGTAAATCCTGCTAAGGATGTCAGAGGCTGTGCCCTCTGTCTCTATACCCTGTGTTAGGGCTATTCTGTGTTCTTCCAATAAGTATCTACAAGGATTGCTTGATGAAATTCAGAAGTTTTAAAAGGTGTGCTCACTGCCACTGGATTTTTCCCTTAAGAAGGACAGGATACCTACCAGTAAAACTCAGTGGTGTCTCCAGCTTCATGAGGGCAACATCATTGTCTTTAGAGTCTGTGTCATAATATGGATGGGAAATTATCTGTTGCACTCTGTACCCACTTCTAAAGAGCATCTCATCCTGATTCAGAATCCCAGCATAAACCTTCCAGCTATGTGGGTCGGAAAGTCGCCTACAGAACAAAGAAAAGTCTGAAGGTTTTCTTCCATGGTGAAAAAGACAGGGATTAAGACCTCCAAAATATTGTCTTCAGGAGCTGTAGTCAAATGTTTGTGTGACCAAAAATGCACGTGGATTTGACTACCATTTCTGAAGAATAAGGCAAAATAATTGCCAGACATGTAACTTGAGGAAAGCTCGACTCTAGTTTCAAAAATATATTAAAATAAAAAAAAAAAAATCTTTGCAGTGGCTTAAGTATCACTGTCCATTCCCTTAATCACTCAGCACAACAAATTAAGTCTGAGACTGCAACAGTAAAGCCTTTTGATTTCCATGACTGAGGGATCAGGCAGGTATTTCTGGAGTCTCACATGTCAGTGGTTATCAGCAGAAGCCAGAATTAGTAAAAACATGATCCAGTGAAAGAACTTCACTATCTTGAAAATACCAGGGTTTGGGTTGGTTTGTTGTGGTTTTTTTTTTTGTTTGTTTGTGGTTTTTTTTGGTTTTTGGGTTTTTTTAAGGCTGGTTTTATGTCTTGGTAAGTTTTTTTAATGTTAAGCATGCTCGCTAGATGTTATTTAAGTAACCTCTTGTGCTCCAGCACAGTTGACAAAACAGAAACCCTGCCACAAATTAAAACTCCCTCCATGAGAAGCACCAAGGCAGCAGTGCCTGCCAGTCACCCCACCTCCAAAAAAGCCCAGACCAGGCTGAAAACCAGGTTTGTGCCAGCTGCAGCTTGGTTGCCATTCCCAAAGCTTTTGAGCACTACAGAGCTCAAATCCAGACAACAAAGGAGGGATAAGATCTCCAGGTGGAAATCAACACTTGCATTCCTCTCTCAAGGTTAAGGGCAAATATTCTTCCTTGCCTTAGCCTCAAACTGTGATCCAGCCAAGCAACCATTAAAAATGTTTTTTGTTTTGTGGGTTTTTTCCTCCAACAGAAGCAGCCACCTTTTAAACAAATTCTGCCCTTTCTGAGGGTACCACAGAACCCTCAACTCTCTTTTATTGGTTAAAAATGTACAAAGCACCAGCTATTTTTCTTGTTGATGGCTACATAAAGTGCTCCTTGGATAGATATAAATCTGTATTTAATACTGACTTGGATTTTACTACCCTGTGGCAAGAAGATATGAAGAAATAAATGGCACAGGCATCTTTAAATTGATCATATCTGCAGCAAAGTGATATTTGAGCATTTGGGGGAGGGGGGAGTTTCCCTTGGGTTTTCTCACAGTGTAATTCAACATCTTCATGAAAACATTGTACTGGCTGGCATTAAATTCGGTGCCTTGAGTTTACATCTTAAACTGGGTGGGTATCTGCGCTCAACATCACCCATTTCATTTTGTAAATAAGACAAAACATGAAACAAGGATTCCTGTAGAAAGCAGACAGATGAGCTGCAGCCAGCCTCCTCCAGAGCCTTCCCTTAATACTTCAGCTTTACCATAGAAAACACTGCACCGAGCCAGGCGGGGGGAGGAATTCTGTTTTAAAGGAGAAAGTTGGGAGAATTGAATAAAATCACGCATCCCAGCTCGAAGAAAGGCGAATATCCATGGGGAGAGGTGTGGTATTTCTTTAGAGAGACCCAGACAACCGCCAATGGCAAAAGGAAAGAGCCTGCTCTTTGTCAAGGGGGGGGTTATAGCTTTATTTTCCCGTCCCTGCCGGTGCCAGAGAGAGCGCGGCTCAGCCTGTCCCAGGGGGGACAGGCTTAAAGGCAGGGACAAGCCACTGCCCAATCAGGAATAAAGTGGGAGTGGAACAGAGTTGGGTTACATTCCAGAGTGTGGGGTGGGAGTGGAACAGAGTTGGGTTACATTCCAGAGTGCGGGATGGGCGCGGCCATGCAGGGACAAACCGCATGACACAGTTTCCAAGGGGAACAGGGGAAACATTACAAATCCAATGAAACACAATATAAACCCAATTACAATGCATTACAACAGAGAGGGTCTCACCCTTCCACACAGTGTGCTGCTGTGACAATCCAGCGTGGGGTGATGATGGAGCCCCCGCAGACGTGGGTGCCCTGCACGTGCAGGCTGACCTGCCACGGCCACTGCCCCAGCACGGCCCCGCTGCCACCCACGATCCTGTTCATGGTGTGCACGCTCTTGCTGGACAGGCCACACTCTGAAAGGTCAGTCACACACAGGGGCTGATCAAAGAGCGAGGTGGGAGATGGGTGCTGCCCCTCAGGCTTCCCTGCCGTGTCCGACCTGCTGGACACGGCACAGCTCAAAGCCCGGCCCCGACACCAAATCCCCAGTCTGCCATTGCCCAGACCCCCGTTAAACTGCAGACCCCACCTGGCAGCTGCTGCCCTTGGATCACCATAAACTCTTTGCTCTTAAACTCTTTCAGGAATCTCTGGTGATCCTGACGCCTCTGTGCAGTGCGACAAAGCAGCCAGGAGACTCCTCAGGACAGGAATCACCATCAAGAAGGCACTGCCCGACCAATTGCTGCATCTTGGACAGCAAATGTGCCACAGACATCCCACCACAGCTGCTGGGGGATGGATATGGAGCTTCACCACAAGTCATTTAAAGGATTCGGTGGCAGCAAAGACAAAAGCAACTGGGGATCCACTGCCTTCCTTGTCTCCTCTCCCACCCTGCTCCTAAAACTGTATCATTTGGGAACCAGAGTTAAATCATTTGCCTGTGCAAAAAAGCAATTAGAGCCACAGGTCCAAAAGGACTTGTCAGGCAGAGCATTTCAAAGCATGAAGAAGCAGAAGTTTGGAAAAGCCAGTGAGTTACCTATGCAGCGCAGAGAAACCACATTTTCTGAGGCACAGGAAGCACTGCAGGAGAAATTAAAAAAAAAAAAAAAAAAAAAAAAAATTAACCCCACCAACATCTTAGGCACTCAGTGAAGGAAAAGTCCACCCTCCAGCTGCTTTCTACCCTTTGCAGCTACATGCCCTGCCTGCAGCCTCATCTTCCTGGGGAGGGTTCCCTTCTTTCTTCACTTCCTCCAGCTACCCTCCCAGCAACAATCTGGCCTCCACCATGCCCTACATTCACCAAAACTGTCCTGTGGGACATGAGCTCTGCAGACATGCCCACAAAACGTTTGCAAGCCTATTGAGAAGCAAGAAGAAGAACAGCTTGAGAGAAAGTCGAGCTGATTTAGGAAGTTGTCATGGAAGAACTCAACAAGGGAGCTGCAGGAAGTTTGCAGACACAGGAGTATACAGGTTTTGAAACTGGACACTTCAGAGCTGTTTATTGATAATAAAAATTATGCTCTCCACAGTCAAGATCCATTTTTGCCCACTGTGGGTTCATGTGACTGGGAAAAAGGCTGTGCAAGCTGCTGTGAATGTGTTGCAGCTCTTGTCACCTTACACAAAATCCTGCTGATGGTCAGAGAACCTTTGAAAAATCCCTTTGACATGGCAACCTTCTAGGCAGCACAGAGGATAGGACATTTTTTTCTTTTAGAAGAGGACAGGGAGGATGGAAAAAATGACAGCTGTGTTTTTAAAAAGAGGGAAGAGCAACTGCAATCAGATTAAAACCAAAGTGTCTTTCCCTCCAACAATCCCCACTGAAAGATGTGTTTGCATTATGCTGCAGGCAGAAGCTACACCTCTTACAGCATCTGGAGAGACCCTGGATGAAAGGAGAGAGGCTTTTATTAAACAAAGATACCTGTTGTACAGCCTTTTGTACAAGTCTATGTTCCCAGCACTCGTGTTCAGCTTCATGTAGCTCTTGAAGCTGACTTCAGGTGCTACCCCATGACTGTAGAAATAGGTATCCCTGCAAAACAGAAAGCCCACTGTGAAAGCCAGCACTGGTTTCAGTTTTCAAACCAGTGATAACAACGAGCTGTGCCAAGCTAGAGCCACTGACGTGACAACACTAGAAATATTTATTTTTGGTTTGTTTTGTTTTGTTTTTTTTTTTTTCCCTGAACCCTGGTGGTGCAGCCCAGCCAGAATCTCAGATTCTTTAAACATTTGTCAGGCTCCACTTCCCATCAGTCACTAGGTTAAAACAATATTTTTGTCTGATATGCATTCACCTCGTGTAACAGGGCAAGACGAAGAGATGTCTTTGCCAGTACATTTTCACAGCAGAGCCTCAGACACATTAAAAATGGCAAGAGGGAAATTTTAACCTTTCTGTGTCTGGGCAAAGGCTGACAGAGGCTGGACTTACATGCTGTAGCCCATGTCTTTGCATGCAATCTTCCCATAATCATCGTTCCAGTCATCTTGGCAAACAGGATACCAGGATTTGCTGACAGGTGAATAAACTTCCAGGATAAAATTTGGTCCAAAAAGTCTAACTGCCAGAAAAGGAAGAAAAGGAAAAAGGAAAAAAAAAAAAAAAAAGAAAAAAGAAAATAGAAAGACACTAAGAACACCACATGCTATTATTACTATTATTATTACTGCTTTCTTAGCTTGGATGTAGTTACCCACTTCATGTATGAACTGATGTTAATTTAATGCTCCCTTCTACTCAAATTCTGAATATTCTAAATATCCAGCAGACAGAAACATGGCAATGACTTACTTCTTTTCATGTAAGGCAATTTAGAAGAACTACCAGTTTTAGAATGCAAATGTACAAGGTAGGGTTCATCCTTTCATTTCAGCTTTTATGCTCAAAATTCTCTTTTATATTCTAAGAAAGACTGCAATAATGAAAATTTTCTGATCTTTTCTCTATGCAACCATATATTTCTTAATATATCACATACTGTGTATAAATAAAATATGACCTATTGAAAAATACTTTATATTATCTCATAATACACCACGTTTCTCCAGAGAAGTGCTTTGTAGAGCAAGAATGTAACCAGGAGCAATTAGCTCTGACACTGCACGCCCCATTCTGTATTTGCTCGCACAAGTATTTAATAAAAAATAGTTCAAGCAAAAGAATGGATTGAAACAGGCAAACAGGCTTCTCCAAGAACCCATTATCCAACCAAATGGAGTGCAACAGCTGACAGCAAATGCTAGCCCTCCATGAGAATGTGCTGAATAAAAATTTACAGAGGGATTTTGAAGAACAGCTAGAGGTTTCCAGTGTGGCACTGGCACGACACAAGATGCCAAACCTCTGGAACGGACAAATCAATGTTTCCACCTTCAGCTCTAAAGCTTCTCTTGGCATCTTTTCAGTTCAAAGCAATGATTAGGCCTGGCTTTCTTCCACAAACGAGTTATGAAGTCACTGAAGAACTAAGGGGGGAATGAAGAATGCAAAATACGTGGAAAAAGACAAGCCTGACTGAAGACCACCAGGTTTATGTCATCACCTGGCGCTCACTGAGAAATCACCACTGTTCCATCCAGAGACAATGCTAGATTCAGTTCTGCACAAACCCCACCCAAATTAAAAGGTGATATTTAAAAAACTGACTCAAAGTCAAGGCAGCTCAAACCCCTGAGCCAAGCATTTTATTTCAGCTTTTCAATCGGGCTGGAAACAAACTGAACATCTATATATAGCACACATCCTACAGCATTTTAAAGACAGACTGTAGGCTAAAACAGCCTTGTTGAAACTTAACCAGGCTCTGGACAAGGCAATCTGCTCCCAGGCTCCTGCAGTTGATGCAGGATTTTCCCCCCAGCCCCTGGATGCTGTCACTCACCACAGCGGGTCTCGTCCTCCCCATTGGGACAGTCGCTGACTCCGTCACACCACTGGGAGGGGGACACGCACACCCCTGAGGATCCACACTCGATCAGGGAGCTGAGACAGTGGTTCTCCACTGCAGGGAGAGAGAAACACAGCCACGAGGCTGCACACCAGCCCTGCTCTCAAAGAGTTTCCCACTTTGATGGAGCAAAGTGTTGGAAGCTGCTCTTAAGCGCGGAGGTGGGAGGGAAGACCTTGTACTGGATTATGTAACCTAGAAACGTGTATTCTATTTCATCTGTTGAAGGCTGGTCTTTTGGGAGACGTTTTGTCCTTCTCTTGCCCCTCCAGGGGGGAAGGAGGAGGATGCCTCCTGATAACGGCCCAGCCATTAAATCCAGGTGGGGCAGTGTTTCTTATCTCTTTCACCACTCCTCCATCCTCTAGGGCGACATCTTCTGATAATGGGCCATCAGGGCCCACCAATGACACGACACATTCCATCATCCCATTGGGAGATGCTCCACACAGTGGGGGAGGAGCCAGCTGTTCCCAACTTGATAAAAACTGGGACTGAAGGACACAAGGGGTCTTGTTTGTCCACTGGATTCCTGGAGGAAGACTGGACCCATCTCGTCTCCATTGGACTTTCTACAGGGTCATCTCTACTCCACAGAACCACATCTGTTACTCCAGGAGGATTTATTTGGACTGCTTCCAACACCCTGACCACCAGGTTGCCAGGTCGTATCCCTGACTCTTTCAGGTTTTTTCCAGGATCTTTTTTTGCTTCCTTGCTTGTATTTTGTTGTTGTTGTTGTTTGTTTGTTTTTGTTTCTTTTTGTTTGTTTGGTTGGTTTGGGGTTTTTTTTGTACTACTACATTTGTATTTTCCTTTTTATTTTTAATATTCCTAGTAAAGAACTGTTACTCCTACTTCCCATATCTTTCCTAAGAGCCCCTAATTCCAAAATTATAATAATTGGAGGGAAGGGGGTTTACATTCTCCATTCCAAGGGAGGCTCTAGTTTTCCCTGACAAACAACTGTCTTTCAAAACCAAGACAGCCCCTTAAACCCTGTCTGCCACAGCAGAAGATGGATTTGCTCTGTCCTTTGCATCACTTGTCAGATCAAGTCTCTGATGCAGCTGATTGGATTTTGGCCACTGGCCTCCCCTGAATAATCAGGCACCATTGAGTTGTCAGAAAGGCGTCAGCTTTGCACTGGCACAGCGTTAACACGCAGAAAAGGAGGAAGAGAGTGAGCACCTCCAGTTAGGTACTCTTGTTCTCATTTAAAACTGGATTACACTCACCCTGCTTAAAATCAAAACGAGTCCAAAAAATGGCTCCTAAGAACACAAAGTGTCATCTTATTAGTTCTAAATGAACTCCCTTTTAAAATCATAGAATAGTTTGGAAGAGGTCTTTAAACATCATTTTAGTCCAACCCCAATGCAATGAGCAGGGACCTCTTCCACTGGATCTCTCTTCCTCCTTTCCTGAGCAGAACAGAAAGGAGAGGCTCCAAAACCCAGCAAATTTTTAGTTTCTGGCTTTTTTAGCAAAGTAGCTTTCATTGAAAGGGAAATTAAGACAGCACAAGGCAAACTTCACCTGAGCTGAGCAGAACTGGCCCAGCCCTGCTCAGTCTCCCCAGCTGGGGAAGATTTCCAAGGCAAACATCCATGGTACAACTTAGAGTGCTGAGACAGGCTGGGCTCATGCAATGTTTACACAGAAGCCCCACAGAAACAAACCAATGGATGCAAGTGACCTCTGCTCCAAGAGGGTACTTCCCATTTTAGCAAAACAAAACACATCTTGACCATTTGCACTTTTGCAGTTAAGGTTTACACACTTAATGCAGTCCCCTCCCTTCACCTAAGTGAAGCTCAAATTCGGAAAGTAACAGCACCATTAAAAAGAAAGAACAACAACAACAACAAAAACACACCTCAATCCACAAACAAAACTGAGCCATTAAGAAGCAACATTAACTCATCTCTTAGGAGAAAAGGAACAAAGACCTTTCTGTCCTTAATTCAGCATAAAGCATAAAATGAGAGTGGGTATTTCTAACTTAAAAAGCTTAATACATATTTCCTTTAAAAAAAAAAAAAAAAAAAGAAAAAAAATACTACTTACGAAAATACCAGATGAAGAAAGCAGCGATTGCACAACAAATGACTATTAATATAGATAATATTATTATTATGGTTTTCCTTAGACCTGAAAATGAAAGCAAGGAGGAAAAGAAAAATTAGGTTCACAAGTAAAGTAACTTCCCCCCCACCAGCACTACTTATTTGACACCAAAATCAGCCAGTTTTAGCCAGACTTTTCTCTATCCCACCATCCTTCCTCCCAAATCTCCCAGCTGCACCAGCACCTCGGCCAGCTGCCGCTTCTTCACCCACAAGGAAGCGCCTCCTTCAACGCACCACTCGGAAGGGAAAGCCCCTTCCCTTCGTTATCTTAACTTCGACAGATCTTGGGGCCAAAACCAGGAGAAATCCCCCCAAAACTCACTGGCTGCACACGTTCTCCTGGGCGGGTGCGGCGCTGGCCTGGTGGACTGGTGGGTGGCCACCCTTGGGACGTAGCTTGGCACGGAGGGAGCGCCGGTGGAGAAGAACTGTGGGTACGGGTTAGCACCTGCTGCCTGCCTGGCAGCGTAGATGGGCTCGGGCTGGAAGCCCCTGTTCTCGTAGTATGGCGGTGGTGGACCCTGAGGGGTGGCGTGGGGAGGAAGGGAAAAGCAGGAGAAATTGAGGAATAGGAGAAACAAGGCCGCCAGCAGGGCAGAATTTCAGAGCCCTGCCCCGTAAAACGCACCCCGGGCACGCGGAACGCTTACTGGGGACTCCAGCTTACGCAGAGAGATTCACAGAGCGCGCCTAAAACCCGCGTTTGGAATGGTAAAAATAACGCAGAGCGAAGCTGGGAAACCTCGGGCAAGATCAGTTTCCTGATCCATAGCAGCCCAGCCTAAGATGGATCCTTGAGCCCAGCCCTCCCAAGCTGTTTGCACAAACGCTCGCCCTGGGACGTCTGACAGGGCAGAAATGAGCAGCGATGAGAGCTGTGGGCAGCACCACCACAGAAAGAAACGCTGACGAGTTACAGCCTTTGTCCCGACCCAGGATAAATGCTTACTGCCCCATTTCGTGCTGTGACAACACCAGGTACACCTAAGCTATTTCTGACACACGCTGGCCTGCAACAGGTCGTGGAATATTTATCCTGGAAGAGCTTTAAGAGCTAGTTAGAAGCCATTCGGACCTATCCCACCAAAACAAGCTTAAATAAATCAAAAGCACATGCTCAAAAGCATAAATCTCCCCTGGAAGCAGCTGAGCACTTGAAATGTTGGTTAATTCAAGCATCTTACACCTGCCTCACAGCATCTTTTCCCCTTTTTGCCAAAAAGCAAACAACAAATAGTCCACATTTGTAAAGACTTGTTAATCAGGATTAACAAGGGGCTGTTAAACAGCCCCTCAATGGGCTGTTACATGTAAAGAAATAAAAATATTCAAAGAAAAAGAAAATCAGAGAGGAGCATTGCGAATATTTTGTTTACTTACTAGAGTAGAGGTCATTTTTCCTTTGTCAACAGTACAAAAACAATTCAAGTGTCGGGGAGTCAAGTGTGAACCTGTACAAACAAACAACAAAAGAAGAAAACAATCACAACTGGAGGCTTTGTCCAGCTTTCCCTTTGGAAAAATAAAATAAAATAGAACAAAACAAAATAAAATAAAATAGAAATGAAAATATAAAAAATAAAAAATAAATATAAAAAATAAAATGAAATTAAATGAAATAAATAAAAATAAAATAAAAATATAAAAAAAAGAAAAATAAAATAAACTACAGCAACAACAAAATAACCACCCCAAACCAAGCGGAAGTATTTGAAGAGAGGGTACAAATTAAGGTGCAGCATGAAATCAGATCTCAGCAGCGTCTCAATGCAAGCCTGAGGATTATACAGTGGCAACCATTCATTAGCACGGGGGCAGCACAAACTGAGAAGGTCAAGTCGGTGCTCACTCTGGCTGGCAGAACGAGAGTCAGAGAATATCCTGGCAGCGACCCACGCGGTGCCAGTCCCATGTCCAGGTCCTCCTGCCTCTCTCAGCACTTACTCATGTGTCGCTCTGAGATTTTTGACACTGAAACCAGCAAAGCATCAGGAAATACAAATTCAACCAATTCGTGATAGCAGCACACCTTGCAGCCTCCACAGGCCGCGGTTTTTTTCACTCTGGTGTTCCAAGGAGTTGTTTTCTTGGCTGTGTGTTGTTGTCACAAAAACAGGGAGAAAAGCACGGCAGGGGAAATGTGCTGCAGCAATATGAAAGTTTTGCAAACTGGGTAAAAAAAGAGAGGCTCTGCATCGAATGTTTCAGGCACCCGGCAGTTTATTTTAAAGTTAAACGTTAACGTTGAGCAAAACCGCTGATTGCCACAGACACGAGAAATATAAAAAAATGTTCGCTGGTGCAGATCTAAAATAGGCAGTTAAATACCTCCATGAGCAACCATTCTAATAAATGCTGCTATCTGCTGAGTCCTCTCATGTTGCTCTACAAGAAATAAAAGCCTAGAAAGTGCCTCAGTCCTGCGCTGAGAAATACCTTTCTCCACCTTGCAGAGCAAAACCCTGCACACTGCAGCTGTGTAAAGACACAGCACAATTCAGCCCAAAGTACTAGGTTATTTTTTAGAACCTCTATCAAGGCATCATCTCGCCCAAAGCTGAACTGCAAATGTCACTGGAGCAGATTTCAGCTGCCTCAAGCGTGCCAATTCTTCGTGACACTTCAGGAAGGCTGAGGCTGGTATTTGCTTATCAGTGCTAACAAACAGGTGTAAGTAATGCACTGCTGAACTTATTCGTGTGGCAGACAGGTGAGAAATGAGTCCTACTCCTACTCACTGAAAGTCCATCAGACTGGTGACTAAGGCTCCAGGACTTCTGCTTGGCTTTATGTCCCGTCCATCCTCGCCCAGCTCTTCTCAGCAGCTCTGCCCAGGCTTAGGGACAAATAAATCACAGGAGGATACTTCTGTTCCTTGTTCTCTGAAAAGGAGAAGGAATAAAAAGGTTGGGAAGTTTTGTGATACCAGAGAGAAGTGGTGATTCTGAGGTAAGCCAGCAGGCACTATGACCAAAAAAATCTTTTTTTTTCTTTTTTTCTTTCTTTTTTTTAAGTTACCATTTGAAAGGCTGTGCAAATTAACAGGGAAGAGTGTTGTCCTTTTTGGGGGAGTTTCTGTGAGTGGTTTGTTTGTTTGTTTGTTTTCCTTCAAAAAACTGAGGGGAAAAAAATCTCTCTTGTTCAGCTGGGTTTTCAACCACCCCTCCCAATTTAGTTCTTGTTAATCTATATCCTATCCAGTTTCTGATTAATAACAGTTTCCCTGTTATAAAATACAGGAACTCATAGGTAAATACAGACTTCTATAGTATTACATACACACATTTTCCAGTCTCTTAAAACTACACGAAACCAAAAGCACTGAACTCTCATTGGTTCTGCAAATGTTTAGGGCAAAAAATCGATCTGTAGCATCCAATAAAGATATAATCTGGTTTTCTTAAGTACACATCACTCCCACACTTCAAAATGTTTCACAAACACATCAAGGGAACTGCAACTACTTCTCAGATAAGGGAGCTGGGTCATGGAGAATCAAACTGACCTGTCAAACACTCCCCATCCCAATAACTAGAGAGCTAGAAGGGACTGGCCTGCCCTATCTCAGTCCAATGCTTTGGCCTCTAACTCACCTCACACATCAGACAAATTTAAACAGACCATTTAAAAGCGTCATAAACCCACTCTGATGATGCAGAAGAGTTCAGTGGGAATGTTCATCTGTCCTTCCCTCTCACTGCCCTCCTTCCTCCTGATGTCTGCTGAGCTATTAAAGCACTCTACTGGGTGCATCTGGAAAAAACAAACTTCAGGAGTCCTTTAAAGGGAGCTGGAGATCCCAGGCAAGGGGAACTGGGATGGAGCTCCACACCAGAGCAGGCTTCAAGGTGTCTCAGGGTACCAGAGGCTTGAGGCTTGCTAACACCTTCCAGCTCTGGAAAAAGTGCACCCAAATAATGAAAGGAACCCATCAGTCCTATGCAATCAAGCCCTTAAATTTTAAAAACTCCAGTATGGATGGAGCAGAAGTAGCATTTAGACCTCCAGCAACACAGAAGCTCCAAAACTGAGTGTGTTTTTCTCTTTTTTTTTTTTTTTTTTTCCCCTTTTGCATTTAAACCATTACAATAGCTCAAAGTACAGGAATAAAGCCACTGTTTCTAATGACAGGAGAGACAGAGAGTAAAAAGCCACCCCTGACACAGTTCACTGATAAATAAAGCAAAATGTGTTGCCTCACAGCTGGCAGCTGCTACTTGAAGTATCTGAGCTTCTTACATATGCCTTAGGAGTGTTAATGTTATGTCACGGGTCATTAGGATTAAAGAAATGCATCACTATTTCCAGTAAGTTTGTCAAAAATGAAAACAAAAAAAGGAACGCAGCCAAACAACAATGCAAAAAATAAAAATATTAGATTAATTTGTTTCAAATTAAATCAAATAGCTTCTTGGGGTTTTTATTCATTTTTCCACAGATTTCTGCAAATCAGGTCTTTAAGTAAAAGTTGCAGCAGAGTTGGTCTGCACTTCATTTGACAACGTCCTATTTAACCAAAAATGGACTTTCTGGAATCTCAGCCCTCCAGAAGCTTGTCCTCCTCCCTACCACAGTGACAGTCCCTCTCTGCCCTGGGCAGGAAACACCAAGCACTGATTTGTGCTGCTCAGCCCTACGTGCTCCTCACCACCACGTGCTCCTAAACCCCTCGCTGAATTTTGGTGAATTTTGGGCAAAAAATGAGACCCTGCTTTTGCCTCATTACAGCAGCGTCAGCTCATGGCCCCCTCACACCTCCCCTGTCCTTTGCTGGCCAGGAGCCAACATCCCAAAAAGGCAACAGACAGAATGAAAGGCAAAGAAACCCTAAAGGTCTAGGCAGGATTTTGTAAGGACACCAGACCTGCTGCCTTTTGCCCTGGCTCTCCATGCAAGAAATAACAGGATTTCCTCAGCACGCACCACGTCGTAATTGTTAATTGGTTTCCTCGAGCTTTTACACAGAGATCCCTATAGGCTGTTTCCATGCCCAAGTCAATAGGATGGAATAACTGCCTCCAGATATCCTAAATCAACACTGTGAATTCAACTGGCCGAAGAAGCCAGAGTTCTGTTGGCAACAGTTTGCTTCCTGCATTTACATATTGCTCCAATACGTGTTCTGTGCCATTTCCTGAAGCAGAAACAACATCAGCTGTTTGCTCAGCTCTGTGATGGTTATCAACAATTGAAAAAGAAACCCCAGAACAAAAAAAAAAAAAAGACAACCAACCAAACTAGCTCTTCACAGTTAGACCTTCGTAAAAGGAACCACATGCAAACAAAAGAGCTGTAAGAGGACAGAACGGTCAAAACCCAAATGAAGTCAAGTTCCCCTTCTAAAAGGAAGAAGCATAAAAGCATCCAAACATTCTACGTGAACCTAACACACTGCATCACGTCCAAAAAATTCCCTGTATCAAGGAAACCAGCAGAACTCATCGAGACAGCAAAGGAGTAATTCCAGTGCAAAGCTCAACCCTAAAGAAGGGCAGGCAAACACTTTATGGCGTTGATGACGCTAGAGAGGAAATATGATTTCATTTTTTTTTTTATTATTTTCATCCTTTTTATGGCCACCTAGAAGTTTCAGCAACATAACGTGAACGCAATATAACCATGAAGCGATGGTGTGGAGGAAAGGTTAGTGAGGCAATAAAATTTAAAAAATAATAATAATAATAAAGAGGGAAAACAAGCAAAGAGGTGATTCCAGGTTCATTTTCATGATCTTTTCACAGAGTAATTTCACAGGATAGTTCCTGCCTGGTCACCTGGACAAGAGGAAAGAAACACGGTCAAGATTCCTGTTCAACAATCAGCACTAAAAATGATCATGACTTGCAAATGAAGTATAGAAAGTTAAAAAAAAAAAAAAAATCCAGTTATGAATGAAAAAGGAAAGGAGCTAAATAAGATTTTTCATCCTATTTAATTTAGAAGATTTCCTTGACACGTCTTCAGGAAGTGGCACTGAGTGTTCTTATTGTGATGATTTTAAAAAGTGACTTTAATTTACTCCATTTATCCTCTGGCAGGGACCAAAGACAGATTGACTGATTGTCTCAAAGTCATTAAAATCAGGGTCCTACAGTGTCCTGGCCTTCCCACAAACCTCAACAGAGGAGAGCTCTACTCAGCATGCCTGTGCAGTAACATCAAGGATTTCAGAGAACCCCTGAGATTATGCAAATATTTACCTGAAAGGTTGCCACAAATAAAACCTCGTCCTTCTCACAGCTCCTAAGAAATAGTTTTGAAGTTATTCTAGATTAACTCCTAAAATGTCGTTATACTGTACAACCACTTATCAAGAGGTGTCAAAAAACCACAGCCTCTTGATAAGCACTATCAGCCACTATCAGCAGCGGCTCAGTGAAGTCCACAGCAGTATTCCCCAGACCAGGAAATCAAGATTAATTTTACTTCCACATGCCAAAAAAAAAAAAAAAAAAAAAAGGAGTAACCAAAAATCTCTAAGTGTAGCAGTCACATTTTTAAAAATTATAGGGTGCCATACTCATACTACAAATAATTGTCTGTTATTATTATTATCATCTGTCTGAAAACAGACAATGGCTTCAAACTCAGCCCTGTCACGAGTAGATCACGTGCTTTGC
This sequence comes from Hirundo rustica, assembly GCF_015227805.2. Taxonomy (NCBI): domain Eukaryota; kingdom Metazoa; phylum Chordata; class Aves; order Passeriformes; family Hirundinidae; genus Hirundo; species Hirundo rustica. The sequence continues at coordinate 114,930,131 of NC_053451.1, read as the reverse complement.
TAGGAACAGTGGGGTGAGGAAGGAGGCTGAAATGCTCTTTTCTTTTCTCCCATTTCACTGAGCGGGTGGTGAGTGGCACAAGACCCAAAAAAACCAGCCCCAGCCATTTCAGAAACAGAAAGGACCAAGAGCCCAGAAGAACCAGAGGCATGGTAGGAGATGGAGCCATTGTTGTTCAGGCAACAACTGCAAACCACAGCACCCAAGACCAGAATCCCAGCTGGGGCTGGAGGATGCAGCAAGAGCCAGCTTGGCCTTGGGATCCCTACTTCCCCTACACTTCATCCCAAATTCTATCCTTGCCCTTCTTCCAAGGCATAAGCAAATAACTTTCTGGCAGAAGCATGCTTGCTAATCACCTTCATATTTGATTATTACATTCTGGCTAAACTCAAGTGTCTGTCTACGCCGCTGGAAGTCACTGGCAAGGAAATAAACCTCTCAAGAACTCTTGTTCACCATATTTGATTAGTATGATGTAAGTAAGGAAGCACTAGGTTACCCACACTGCAGGAAAATAAAACCCAGCAATGTTAAGAAACCAGACTTATTTGGTTGTCCAGGTCAGCGATTTTTAACCTGTGACCCTACAGGTCCTGAGGAGCTGCAAACCACTTCTAAGAGGCCTGTGGCAGATAAGGGTGAAAAGCAAATCTTGCCGGCAGGAGGTTTGAATTCTCTCCACGGGGAGGCCGGTATTGGCAGGATGCACACAGCAAAGCCCTGGGGGAAGCACTGCTGCAGAGCACAGGCACCACTGAGCTGCTCAGAGTGGACCAGCCCTGGACTGGCACAGGAGGAAAAGCCAACATCTCCAAGACTGGCAACTCCAAGACAAATATTTGACCAGCATCCCAGAATAATGTGTTGCTTTTGTTTTTCCATCAACATCCAGGAACGTAGTTCCAATTTATTTCCAGTTTCAGGCTAGGCTACCGTGATAGATTTGCTCTAGGCTGACTGTGAGCAGGAATAAATTTCAACAGTTTAAGGATGAAAGGAAGAAAGACAAAAAGGCTCGCGAAGCCCTACTTTAACATCAACATTTATCTTAGCCCCCCTGTCTTTTGGCTTTGCATCTACACCCCTAGGTAAAAGCCTTGCCATTTTCCCAGCTCATTGATCTATGCCACACACAACGTCCACCTCTTTCCACACCTAATATTGCCCTAGGTAATGCAAATAATCCAAGACGCTTTCTTTGGCTGGAGACATTAGTGTCACTTAACTCAGGACAAACAGGGCCACTTAGGACAAAGGCTCGGTGTGACAACGCTCCCTTAAATGAGCAGACACCCACTCGGGAAGCTGAGGCTGAGATTCCAGCTCCGGGTAAGCAATGAACATAAAGCCACATCCGAGGAGGTGTGGACTGGATTGACTTCAGCGTGCAGAGCTTCGGCACAGAAGTTCGGACGGCGCGGTTCTCCTAAAAGTTACTTTTCCAAAATCTCTTGAGGAGCTTTGCCAACTTTCACCCGAAATTAGCGCTTTTGCTAAAACCCAATGCATCAATACACGCCGAAGAGGGCCCGGGACTAAACCTTGTCCTGCTTTACTCTCTCTGCTCGCCCGGTGACCTTGAGGAAGCTGCCCAGTCTTTTACCCTTCATCACCAGGGTGAGAGATGGACAAGCTCCACCTGGAGCGGGGCTGGCTGAGCCCTCAGCACCTCCGGGGACCGCGTTATCACTGAATCCACAGCGCCCATCCACCCTCCTTCCTCCGTGCGTATTTTGATCCCGGCTATCCTGGCTATCCCGGCTATCCCGTCCACCTCCTCCATACACCTTTGCTCCCGGCTATCCCGGCTTTCCCATCCTCCTCCGTGTGTCTTTGGCTCCCGGCTATCCCGGTTTCCCCATCCACCTCCTCCGTGCGCCTTTGTCTCCCGGCTTCCCTTCACACCCCGGCCCGCTAAAGCGCGGCTTTATCGCACCGCATCTTCCCCTGGAGAGACTCCGGGCTGCGGACAGGGGACACCTGGGAAAAGCCGGGCGGGGAACGGTGGGAGCCACGTTCCCCTCTCTGTTTTCAATCCTCCGCCGCCTCCTCCCCCGCGGGACGGGGGCTCCCAGGCGCCGCCGCGCTCCCTCCTCATCCCCCCCTCCCCGAGCTCAGCCCGAGTTTCTCAGCTAAAAGCCCAAACCCATCCGGCGCAGCTCGCCTCGGCCCCGACGGCGATTCCCACCCTTGCTGTGCCGGGAGGCTGCGGAGGCGAAGGGGAGAGCGGCGCTTACCTGGGGCTCGGCACGGGATGGAAGGCGGCGGAGGGAGCCGGGAGCGGGCGGCGCGGCCGGGGAGGAGCCAGGGTGCGGGGCAGGGACAGGGGCAGGGATAGGGACAGGTGCCCGCAGGTGGATCCCGCCCGGCCCCTTCCTCCCGCCGCGGGCGGGACCCGCCTCGCTCGCCCCGAGCCACCGCAGCGCACCGGCCCCGGAGGGACACGGACGGCTCTTCCCTTCCCTTCCCTTCCCTTCCCTTCCCTTCCCTTCCCTTCCCTTCCCGCGGGTGTTTGCGAAGGGAAGCCCGGCAAGGGCTGCGCCCCCTCCCCGTGTAAAACCCCTCCCGGTTTGGTTTTCGCCGCTCCAGCCCGGCGTGCTGCGGCTGTGCCCTGCTTTTTCAACTCGCCCATGGGTCCCTGCTGGCCTCCGTTTCAGGGTGTTGCAGGCAAATAAGGACTCGCATCACTTCCCTGAACAGGGCAGGTCAGCACCTGATAAAGGTTGCTGGTAAAATACCTGCCGGGGCAAATGACTTCTGTTTTCTTTGGGCTTTTTTTAGGGTCATTTAATAGCGGGGCGCTCTGGAAAATTACTGCCATCCCAATGGTCGCGTCGCTCACAGCGCTCTGGTGAATTGTGGTGCCGCCTGTAAGGCAGACCTACAGTGGGCGGGGGGTTTTCTCTGCCAAAGCTGAGCTCCACAGAAAAAAAAACAAACAAACAAAAAAAATATTAAAATAATAATAAAAAATCCACTCACATCCCAAAACTTCAGCGTAGTACTGGAAAATTAAGTTCTCAGGTGAAGAAATTCCACTCGCTGTCAATAACAGCTCCGATTTAGCTGCAGTGCTGCTGCATGCCATGCTTAACATCTCTGTAGAGGACTGCAGATAAGGCAAAGTACACAAGTTTGGCATGCAAGTGTCTGGGGTTTGTTTATATTTCCAAATGCATATCAAGGAATTACATCAAGCACACCGAGATCGTGCCTTCAGTATTTTTCCAGGTCCATGTGTTTGTTCAGAGAGAACTATGAATCTGCACACCCCTCGGCACAAAAACATTGTCTAAACCATCTTAAAGTTTAGCTTATGTTTTTAAACTGCACCATTTGGGGGGGGGGGGTGCACTTCTGCTCCTGAGTTCCCAAAAAGAATCTGTGTGATTCAGTCGTTTTCCAGTATGGATTCAGTTGCAGGAATTTGCTCTCAGATGTCATTTGAAGCAAAAGGTGAAATCATCCCCGACACAACCAAAACGCTGCGGTGTCACCTTCTGTGGTTCTCTAACATGCCCACCTGTGTGGCATGTCCTTGTCCTTAATTTACAGCAAAAGGTGGCCTTCAGACCTTGGAGATGTTTTCGGTTTGAAGCAAGGTGCCTGGTCATAAGATTTCCCTGTAAAGTTTCCTTACCAAAATGGAGGGAAATAGCCCCACAAATTGTTCCTTGGCATCATGGCCACAAGAAAAATATCCCTGATGGTCTGTTCAGTTCTACAGGAGTTACTGCACACTTAAATTCTTTGGAAATTCACATATTCTCTTCTTTGAAAGTCATTTGGAGGTTATGTGTTCCTGTACTGATAGTGTCTCGTTCCTCTCCAAAGATATAACCTAATAACTTTATAATTCAAAACTGTATTTCTTCTGAGTTTAGAATATCCTGGAGCTCAGTTTGGATTTGTCCAAATACCTTGCACGATGGCTACGGGTAAGGAGGGGGATCTTAAAAAATAGATGCTGGTTCCTGTCAGTCTGTGTGAAGCCACTTTTAAGGTATCACATCAATTCAGGCGTCACAAGAAGAACCGGGCAGAGGGACACGGTAAGTGGTACAAAATACTCTGAGCTGCTCTGCCAGGGGAGTTTAAACCCTTTACGAGGACCCGGCGTTGCTTTGTGCTCTAGGAAACAACACCAGACCTGCAGGAGGGGCAGATCCAGGGCAGCTCGGTTCAAATGAATGGAGCTCTGCTTAGTTACAGCCTTGAAGATCTGGGCTCTCGCCAGCAGCTCGCTGATTACCCCTGTTAACACCTTTTCTTCTCGCGGAGAGCTGAGCTGGTCAGCGAGCAGCGCATTCCCACCCTCTTTCCCCGAGTTATTCCCTCCCTCCTTCCTGGTATCTGCCCCACTAAAGGGCTCTAAAGTAGTAAAAGCTTTTTTTTTTTTTTCTCCCTTCCCCAGCCCGGGTTAATATTCCCCGAGGTTAACTCAGCTTGCTGACAAAGGTCAGAGGAACAGCAGAGCCAGCCCCGGGGAGGGGGTCACTGCCTCCTCTTGGCAGCAGAAGCTGCCTGGTGTGTTCAGCTCATCCTCCCCGGCTCAGGGCTGAGCCCCCGGCCCTGTTATCTCGCCCCAAATATCCCCCTGAGCCTGTGGTTGCTGTGGCGGAGCGGGATGCGGAGCATTCGTTTTATTAATGGATCATAAACAACCTCTAAAGGAGAGATCAGGGGTTTTTTTTCCGAGTGGCTGGATGTTTTGGGAGGAGCAGGCGGTGTCTGCTGCAGAGGGATGTGCTCTCGCTGGGCAGCCCAGAGGTTACTGCCCGGAATTCGGGGTGTGGAGAGCTTCAGCATGACCCAGCAATCGCTCCGAACGCCTTTGTCGCGCTTCAATATTAATCAGGTCAACGGTAATTAGTAATAAAAGTTATTAATAAGCTAAATGTTTAGCAAACCACTTCCTCCTCCGTATTTCTGCAGCAAAACCGTGTTTGGACGTGTTTCTTTCGGTTCCTCACGGGAGTGCAAGCTAACCACTCCACAGACCGGTGCTGAGCATCTGAATAAATAAATAAACCGATGAATAAACTGCTCTTTTCAGGTGTCTGGCATCACTTACTTTGTGCATCCTACCCCGGGATACCTTTGTGTTCCTCTGGCACCTCCTCAGCCCCTGTTCTATGAGGTAGCTCTGCCCACCCGTTTATAGAATCATAGAATATTCTGAGTTGGAAGAGACCCGTCAGGATCATCGAGTCCAGCTCCTGTCCCTGCCCAGACACCCCAAAAATCCCAGCCTGGGCATCCCTGGCAGCGCTGTCCAAAGGCTCCTGGAGCTCTGGCAGCCTCGGGGCCGTGCCCATTCCCTGGGGAGCCTGGGCAGTGCCCAGCACCCTTTGGGGGAAGAACTCTGCCCAAAAACCCAACCTAAACCCCCCGACTCAGCTCCGTGGTGTTTCAGCGGTCACGAGAGTGAAGGGGTTGGTTCCTGCCCCTCCGTTTCCCAAGACCACAATGAGGTCATTTGTCATAACTCCCTTTGTTTCTGCGGGCACTTGGTCAACACAGTCCATTTCCCACTCAGTTAATGCCCAACTTGCCATATGCTCCCTTGTATTCTGATTTCTGCCTCTGTTTCAGGCGTCTAATCAAAACCCCAGGGCAGTGGGAGATAAAGTCTCCCAAAAGCCAAACATCCGAGTACTTACTCCAAACACTCGGGGTGAGCTTGCCCTTGACACTTCGAGATTGCAGCACAAAACTTCCTTTTACCATTCCAATAGAGCTGCAATTAGAGCCATCTCCAGGGAATTTCGGTGCCTAAAGCCCACAACTGGGAAAAAAAAAACAACCAAAAACCACCAATATTCAAATGGTGATGTCCTCTCCGAATTTTTTTCTTCCCTTGGCACCGTGAAAGATCTCTGTGGTTGACAGAAACTACAGGTGCCCAGTCACCCATAAAACTACACCGACCCTGGGAACATAATTAGTCATTTAATAACTAAGCTTAAACCGAATGTATGTTGACTTTGGAAGTACATTTGCATCTGGCTGGTATTACCATGAATGCACAGACATAAATTTACCTGCTGCAGGTACCGTTGAAAATCAAGATAAATGGGCAGACATCTTCAAATATAGTATTTTTTTTATTATTATTATTCCAGCTGTTGAATGAAGCAGAAGGTGGTCCTTTGTTAGGATATTAACTAAATTAACTAAATAAGCTGAAAACCTACAGCTCCTTGAACCTGTTATCCTGGGAAGCAGGAGAGGGTCTCGGGAGCCTGCAGATTAGAAAGGTGTGTCCTTTTGAACATTCTCACTTCTCTCCCAGCCTTTCAGAAAAATATGTTACGAGTTTGAAGCCCCACACAGATGGAAACACATAAAATTGCCCAGATTCTTTTTAATTCTCAATTTTTTTTCTCCCCTTTTTCCCCCTAATTCAGTTTTCTGGTACAGAGGCAAAGTTTCAGAGTTGCAAAATTAAATTCTTTGCTATCTCTCAGAGGGAGGACAGGAATAATAAGTGGGCTTCCCTTTAGTTCAGGTGTGTGTTGTTTCGATAGGTTTCTCCCCTGGTACTGCACAACAAGAGAGAATAAAAATTCAAATCCTTGCTCTTTGTTGGATTTTTCTCGGTTTATCATGTAAATACAGCTGCATTTTCCCATATCAGAAGAGATTTTGACCTACAAATTTGACCTCTCATCCACATTAAAATAATCTTACTCTTGTGACACAGAAAATGAATGACAACCTTCATTTATTGTATGATTTTTTCCCTGACACTTGGGACTGATTTTTTTTTTTTTTTTCCACTGATCTGATAGTTTAGCTCTGTCTTGCACTTGTAGCACAAAGCAGCAATAAATCCAAACTGCTCAGCCAATTAAGCCAGGTTTTAGTTACTCATATGCCAGCCTGGTCTGAAGCAACTACAATGCATCAGTAAATTTGAGTTTCGACGCAGGATGATCTCACTGTTCTCATAAAAAGAAATGTCAAAAATGCATTTTAACTTAACTTTTTTTTTTTTTTTTTTTTTTTTTTTTTTTTTTTTTTTTTTTTTGATTTGCAAAGGAAAAACTACTCAGTTCTTATGTGACTGGCTTCAACCAACCAGTGAAAGAACTGTGTCTCAGTACACATTAGAATCAAATCCATTTAGTCTTCCTATTGCATGCAAAAAAGCACAGATAGTACAGATTAGTAAAATAAAAAGAAACACAGCACAAAAAAAATCTTAAATTGAGGTTTTTGGGGTTTTTTTCTGAATTAGAAATGAAAATTTATGTTTTGGATGTACCCTTGGACAAAATTAATATTGATTTAATGGAGCCAGATTTTCTCAATTGATCATTTAATCCTTATAAGTTTTTAAAATGTTGACTGTTAGTCATGCCATCTCATATTTAAAAAACAAACAAACAAACAAACAACAAAACATTATTTTCTATAGCTCCACGAAGACCAGTGTTTTTCATTTATTTGGTAATAATTCTATGCGAGGTAGACTAAAAAAAAAAAAAAAAATTAACAAAACCTTTTGAGCAGCTGCATTTTCTGAATACCTGCATGAGATAACCAGAGATAAATCCCATCCAAAAAGAATTGCCCTTTGTTTGTCTAAATAATAAAGAGGGGGATTTTTTTTTTTTTCACTTTCCATACTAGTTCAGCTCTAGATTTGCTTCAGCGAATTTGTTTCTATCTGCCTGTGTTTCCTGCTCTGCAAAAGGGAATTAATGGTATTCAGTGTCAGGAGGAGAAGAGTTATATTCATGTTTAACCAAATATTTGTAAAAGTGCTTGGAGACTCGTGGATTGACAAGAGTAACAATAAAGTGTCCTCTTTATATTTACCTGCAGCTACACGAGCTTCTATGGACTGTTCCTGCAGCAGGTATAGAAGTACTTGATTTTTATCAACAATTGGACATTGTTTTAATTCCGTGATAAATGGAGCAGGTGAAGCCAGAAAACTGTAAATCGCTGGTTGGTCACCAACAAAGAGCTGATCCAGCTCATTGGATGAGGCAGGTTATAAAAGAGGAAAAAAATGCAGCTCAGTTTCATCTGTTCATATTCTTCAGCAAGGCAGTAACTCACTTAGGACAAAATATATTTAATTGTGGTTATGAGAAAGTGCTGTTTGCATGTGCAGCTTTCAGGGAGCTGTGCTTTCCATGGAAGCAGCCAAATGTGTTGTCCATAACTTTCGGCAAGACAACTTTGTTTGTGACCAAGGCAGGATTTTACACTTTGGTTCCAATATGTTCATTTACTTCACTTTACCTTTCTTTTTTAATTTTAACTGAAGGGGCTCAGTGAAACCCTACTTTCACTACGAGTATAATTTCAGTTGGAGGAAGCATGATGTTTTCTGAAATTATTTCTGAATCACAGTTACCACTCTTCCATGTCTTAGTATAAAAATAATTAACTTTGTAATAGGCTGCCAAACACTCGTCACCCTTGCTGCATTTTCCTCGTTAATGACTAAAATATGTCTTACTTCATCAGTCTTAATTTAGGTCTGACTCTCTCTTTATTCTGGTTCAGTGGCTGCTTGAATTCCTTAAGGTAGAATTTGTTTGCTTGCCTGCTCCCTGTGGAAAGAAGCCTTGTGTTTGAAGGCACAAATAAAGCCAAAATACTTCTTGTCTTCAGAGAAGGTGGCACAAGGAAACAGATCTTTTCTGGACAAGAGCCGTAGCATTACAGTTTTCCTCTGAGAGGTGAAAGATCGATGCTTTAATTTAACCTTTACCTAATTGCCAACACTTTGTAATCAAGCAAGTAAATTTTCCAAGAGGAAATTCCCGTGCTAGGTTAACCAAATTGATCACCAGATCTTTATTTCATTGATCTCTTTTGTTATCGAAACCCAGCCACACTGAGAAATATCAAAGCTCCGTATGAAGTTGGAAGTGTTTGTTTTCTCTGGGATTGGTTGGACATTGGCCACCAGACTCCTGCACAAGCACCAGGTGAGTAATTTTCAGAAGGTAATTTGAACCCATCCTGGGAAAGGAGTACAAGCTGGCTGATACGAGTTTCTGCTGGTGATGGGCCTGTTTTCTTAAATACTTCTGTGCAGACAACGGCAATAATCTCATAAATACCAGCTAGGGCTGGCATCTGCACTGCTGCTCTGCATAAAGCTGCTCAAAGTGCAGGTGCAATAAAAACCACTTGACAAGATTGCATGGGCACCGTGAAAAATGGCCCTAAGAAATGAGCATTTCCACAAATACCCAAAGCTGACCAAGATCTTAACATTTTACCACCACTATCGCTAATTGGTCAGGTCGGTCATTGCAAGTACTGATTATCTTGCTGTCTGTGTGGGCAGGTTTGGAAGGAAAACATAAAGAAAGGATGGCATAAATCAGGTAACTGAAGCTGACCAAGTGATAGTTAATTTTATGAACATGTGTCTGTAGTCAGGGATTTGATTTTACTTTGCCACTTTTTTTTTTTTTTTTTTTTTTTTCCCCTGTTACATGGTGCCTAATACATAACGAGTTGTATCTGTTGTGGGGCAGTTGTATTTCCATTCCCTGCGTTGTTTTTTGAAGTTTACTTCAAGATCATCCTCCCCTTTTGAGGAAGACACATTATGATTTTTTTTTTTTTAATTTTCCTTCATTTTGTCCCTTTATTTATGGCTCTGTAATTTTTGTAATTTCTGCCTGTGCCTATGGACGAGTGTACATTAATATTAACTATACAGTAATGAAATCTTTACCGTGTTTTGTTGTCCTCTGCCCTTGTTGTATCATCAAGAGAAGACAATCCTCTGCCCCTGTTCCCTGTGAATTTAGTTCTTCTGAACTACTGCAGCTGGATAAAGAGGATTTCCACACCTTTGAACACAGCTGCAAGGTGCCTATTGTACGAAAGCGAGGAGTGCAGCTCTTCTTGAGCTGGCTGAAGTGGCAGGGAGAGTTTATAAATTCAGATTCCTGCTCAGGAGTGATGCAAGAGCTCGGTGCTTGTGTGTCCTGCCCTCTCCTGAGCTCTCCAGGCTCATTCCCAAGGGAGACTGGCTTATCAGGAGTGCCAGCTGGCAAACACGTGAAGTCCAGGCTTTGGAAAATAATAATTCCCAGGGTGTGGGTTGGATAATCCCTCAAAGAGCAGCAGGATGGCCAAGGGGGACAGGATCACAGAATCACGGAATTTTTAGGATGGAAGAGGCTTTCAAGATCATCGAGTCCAACCCAACACCTCACCACAGTGCATGTCATAGGTGTTGGCAGCATTTGGGTGGGTTTTAATGTGGTTTTTCCTACAGCTCTTAAATACAAGTTAACCCTCTTATTTAAAGCTATACACTATAAAGTTCTTGTATCTTGCTGCCAGCCAGATTTGCTGGAAAAGCTTAGTCAATACACAGTCTTTTAATAGTAGACTACACTTAAAATAAGGACTGTGGGATTCCACAGGAAAAATAGGATTTTCAGCGCATCCTTGCAGAGATCAGAGCTGCGACTCAGAGAGGAGGTCACCCTTTAAGTGCTGGGTAGGGTCAGAAGACCTGAAGGCAAAGAATTCACCAAATAGCCAGACTTTAGCATCCCCTTACATGCCCCAAAAGGCAGAGTTGGAGCTAACAGCTCAGGAGAGTCTCTGTACTTGAGCACTTGCTTGATCCCTGTCTGAGAAAACTTGGAATTTCTGTCTTAGATATGCTAAAGGTGACGAATTAGCCCAGATGCCCAGGAGTCATTTCATCAGTACAACCTGCTTGACCTTCAAACGCTCAGAGTTAGTCACTCATGAAAGGACTTGAAGGAGGCCACTGGGTCTCCTGCACCCAGTGCACCCAGAATATGTAAATTTTCTGTTCTAATGCAACCAGTCTGCACTAATGCAAAGATTTTAGACTCTTGCCCAGGTGGGAGATCAGGCCCTGGTGGAACAAGAGCAGCAGGTTTTGACTGTGGGGGGATTGCACCTATTTGCAGGTGAACAGCCAAGCCTGATGCCAGTGTTCCTGCATGGATTCATCGCCCCCATCCTCAAAGGGCTCCCAGGAGGAGCAGCAGGAATCCCTTAACAGCTTCCTCAGGTGCTCCCTTCTGCAGGAGGAAAGCAGGCCAGCAGAAGTTATTCCAGCCAGCTGAGCTTAGCCTGCTTGTCTTGTGAGAGAGGGACAATCCTCTTGCCCTGGGGAAATCCAGTGACCCAGGGCAGAAGGTGAGCAGAACTGTGAGACACCCCTGAAATTATGTGTCCGCTCTTGTGGATGCTGCCGCTCACAAAATACACCCAAAGCTAAAACTAAATAGTGAGAGTAGTGGGGTTACACCCATAACACTGCTGGCTTGTTCAGAGGGATGTCCCAACTGCTTTCCCATCGCTTGAATAAAAGGCAAGTGAGCATAATAAAAGGCTAAAAGCAGAAATCTGCATCCCTCTCAGTGGTGCCTGAAAGACTGAGTCTTCCTTAACAGCAGGAGCTTAGACATTTGCTTGGACACATGTTGGTTTGAAACCTGCAAGAAGGCAATTTTTCAGTGTGGCTTTCAGGAAGAAGGGGTGCTGTGGTACAAAAAAGAAGGAAGCTGGCTCGACGTCAGAGAAATGAAACTGCAGAGCAGAGGAGCAGCTGTGCAAGGCATGGGTCTGTAGGGACAAAAAAAAAAAAAAAAAATACACATTGAGGCACCCTGATTTCACTCTGATGCATTTGAGGTTCTCTCTTGGGTTTTTTTTCTCCCTGGTCAAATGTCCACAAGAACATTGATGCTTTTGTTTTAGGCAACACTTTTTTTTTAGGTTACACTCTCCAGGCTGTCTGGAGCTACCTCCTAAATGTGGGCATCCCTTGGAAGTCCCTGGAAGGAACAGCGTTCCAGCCAGGGCTCAAAATGCACTTTTAGTTATGCATAACACTCCAGTCCTCACAGCACATGCTGTTCTCAGGCCACTACTTCTGTCCCCTGGGAGCGGAGCAGTTGCAAATTACCTTCCATTGAGGCTATTGTCTAATGGGGTTATGGATCAGAAACTTGATTTTTCCCTCCTGGGCTCCGCATGGGACACACAAAAGCCTCCTGGCTGAGCCACCCGGGGTGATTGGCTGCCACCCACAAGTTCTGGGTGAGCAGGGTGTTTTTACTGAGCTATAAAATACATCCTGAAGGGAGTTTGAGGGGTGCAGTGTGCAGCAATGGCATTACTGCTGCTGCTGATGCCAGGAAATGGCACAGGGTTTCCCCTGCCCAGGAGGGTTTGTCATGAACAAAAACAGACCTGCAGTAGAAGTTTGCACCAAAGGGGATTTGGGTGTGTTTAAAGGCTGCTGGGGAGGCCTGGCAGATCTGTAAAAAAGCCTGGTTTCACCAGTGGAAGTGCTGTGGAAGAGCTCAGAGTCAGGTGGATGTTAAACCTGAAATCGGGAGCTCGTGTCAGCAGGTGTGTGTGTGTGTGAGTCAGCACAGGCTGAACAACCACAAATAACCACGAATTCGTGACTAAAACACCAATAATGAATTGATTTACACTGCCTCTCTAAGCAGGGGATCCCCGAGGCAGAGGCACACAGGAGGATACTCATTGTTCAGCTCTGCCCATGCCAGGGGATCTCGGCCCTGCTGTTTGCACAGGCTTATCAAGGGTTACTCCAGCTGCAAGGTCACTTGGGCTGGTTCACAACCCTCCTCCAGTCTTCTGCTTGTTAACCCCTTCCTCCCAAGACCTGGAGAACTTTAAAGATAATTTCAGAGCATTAAAGAACTCTGCCAAATAGCTGGTGCGTCCTATCGAAACCTTGCCTGGAAAAAGAAAACAGACGAGCTATTCAGGACTATAAATCCACGCCAAATCAAGAAGGAGCTGGTTCTCCTTCCTGGTGCACACAGAGCACTCACTGTACTTATGTGAAACCTTTGCCAATGTTTTTATGACTGCACCCAGGAAAGCTCTGAGGCGCAGACTGTAAAGCCCCTGAAGCTTTTTAAGAAGTAAGCCCAGAAATTAAGAGCAGCGTTCAGTCTGAGAACAAGCGTGGAGCTGGCATCCTCCTTCATCCTTGGGCTCGCTTTTCTGTGTTCTTCAGGAATGTCAGCACCTTGTGCCAGTTTGACATTTACTCAGGCCTGGCTTAAGAAGTTACTGAAACGAGGGAGAGCTCAGCTACATCGTGTTCCTTGTTTTAATTAAGAGATTGTCAGGTATTCTCCTCCTCACAGGTGCTGTTCAGTGTGTAGAGACCCACAGCTAGATCTGAGATCTCCTGAAGGGAACGCTCAGGCACAACCTGGGTTTTTTTCGAGGTGTTGTCTGGTTTAAAGTCCAGTTCCTCGGGGTAAAGAGGCAGGTAAATTCCTCTTTTTCCCCACGGGCATTCATGGATGGTCCATCTTACATCGTGCTGCCTTTCACAGCTGCAGTGACAGACTCCATGGAGAATCCCACTGGAAAAAAAAAAAAAAAAAAAAAATATATATATATATATATATATACACACAGCTTTCAGCATCCTGGAGGTAAAAAATAAATGTGTTGGGGGTTTTTTTCAGCCCTGCTGACTCTGACACTTCCTCCATCAAATGTGCCCCCTGTTTAGCTTTGTCCCAGATCGCCTGACCTCAAAGCAACATACAGCAGCGAAATTAGGACCTCAAAACAGCACAAGAGTGAAATTAGGGAACAGGCTCCCCCAGGATGGTTTGAGAGACGAAAGACATAAAGAGTTGACTAGAAGAAAAACCTTCCACGTTTCCCAGAGACTGACTGATGGGCAGATATGGGGAGGCAGCCTGCCTCTATCAGCATCAAAGGGACAGGCAGCTGCTGCAGGCTTTTCATGCTGGCAGTGCAGCAACTAAGGAAAAAAACAAGGTGAAAAACATTTAATGGGGTATTGCACAAAACAGCCTGCCTCCAGACGACTTGAAAAACTCGTTTCAGTAAAGCTACGTGAGAAACAAACAGAAAAGCAGTTACTTTGTGTCCTGTGATTGATTTTCATTTTTTTTCCCTTGGTTTTGGCTGGGACTTTTTGCTTGGTTTTCGGGTTTTTGGGGGGTTTTAATCTGGTTTAGTGAGTCTAAAGCTAACATGTGCATGTCTTTTGTGCATGTCTTACCTATTCTGCTGAACATCGGGTTGCAGGACACCCTCTTGTATAAGTTTTCCTCAGACAATTTTGTCCGGGGTGTGAGATGCCAGGACCACATGGTACCACTGGGAGCTGCATCTCTGATTCTTGGGGGTTTTTAGTGTCATTCATCCCTAAGAAAGGAGCTGTTTTGGTCATGTTAACAGAGTCTGAGAGGTGCTGGAAGGAGCTGCCTGGATGTGAACGTGAGCTCCTTGCTGACCCAAACACCTCCCTCACTTCTGTCTGTACCTGCCTGTGTGACCCACATCCACCTTCTGCTTTTCCAAAAAAACAGCATAGAAATGTCCAGTATCCTCCTCTTCTGACCCACCTCTTTCTCTTCTTGACATGTTTTCCTGATCTTAAATTTACGAGACTATTGCTCCATTCTCTAAAAATGTAACTCCAGGAAAAAACCTCTGCCTATCAACACAAGAGAAAGGGAAAACCTTCTCTCTGAGGGTGATGTCCATAAGGAGAGGGGGCTTCAGAACCCTCTTCACTTGCATTTTGTTGTGGACTTCTGCCAAGGCCATTATTTTTCATTCTATAACAACACTTCAATATTAAATCTTAGAGATTATTCATAGGATCAGTCGTACGACCGCAGTGAGCACTCAGCTTCTCACGGACTTTGCTGAAATGACAGCAATGGATGCATTGAAAAACAAATGGCAGCAGCCAGTTCCTTCGAAATCCAGTTTATTCCTTCCCGTTTTTTAAAGGAATACAGAGCATCTTCGCCCTTATCAGCAAAGGCTGACCTTACATAGCTCGCTGAGGACAAGCATGCATAGTTTATAACTGACCCTTTCCTCCCGCAGGTAATCTGGTGGAACATCTTGCCTAAAAGCACAAGTTTAGGATTGCAAAGGCGCATTTTTTTTTGCCCTTGGTTGCAACACGGGAGAAGTACAGTTAATACCTGCGACGTGGCCCCGGCTGTTGGCTTTGAGAACTGAAATTTCTGAGGGCAAACACAGGCTGCTGCCCCCGAGGGGCTCCACCGGGACAGCCCCTCGGTGCTGGGTGGGTGTTGGAACCCTGGGCACTGAGAATTTCAGATTTTCTGTGCTGACAGGCACTGACCCCCAAGAAAACACTGCATTTCACCTGAGGCCATGGAGAAGGCTTCCAATATTGAGTGACAGCACTGGGATTGTGGGTGTGGAGTTTGGATAGAAGTGTGTGATATCACAGGGTGGAAAACTTACAGTTTAAGGGTTTAGAGTATAGTAATACATATAAAGCAACATAGAAATTTTAGGGCATAGGCTGAGTCCTTCTTTTTCACCTTCTTCTTCATGGGTCTGGGTGGGATTTTGTAACTGGGTAGAAAAATCTGCATTGCTGGCCATGGGTGGTTGGTTATTGGGTTAAAAGTAAAAATAATTTAGGTGTCATTTCTTAACTGGACAATTTGTGCTTAAAAGACATTGGAAGGAGATAGAGATGGAGCCATTTTTCACCTTGTTAGCTAGAACTCACAGCTTGTGAGACTGTAACAGATAAGAATTAATAAACATCTGAGCCCAAACACGAACTGCGTCTCTCAACCATTTAATCCCGGCTCTAAAAGAAAAGAAAATAAGAAACCCACAGGTGGGGAATGCAGGGGGCAACCAAGTGAGCCTGCAGAGACCTCTGCTTCCCAACCTCAGGAATTGTTTCACTGCATAGATAAGATCCCAGACATTGCTCTGACTGGAAGTGGGAGACCTTCTTGGGTGGTGGGATTCTGCTGGCACAGGTTTATGTGGAGCTTGGGATAAGTGCTGTACTCCAAACTGGTGGGCATTGCCTTTCAGAGGTTGAACAAGTGCAAAAATCCAAGGTGCTCAGGACAAAATCCCTGCCAAGGACACAGTGAATCGCTGCTGGAATGTTCATGAGGACGTGGCACTTTGGGAGACGTTTTAGGGGTGATTGTGGGGTTGATGGTGGGACTGGATGGTCTTGAAAGTCCCTTCCAGCCTCGATGATTCTGCGAATGCCCCATCCCAGGTGCAGCACCTGGCCTTGTTGAACCTCATGAGGTTCTTGTGGTCCCGCTTCCCAGACTTTTCCAGACCTCCCTGGGCTGGCAGTGGGACTGGAAAATCTCCCAGGACTGGTATCTCCCAGCCTTGATGATTCTGTGATTAATGAGCTGGGGCAGACACAGATTAACTAAGGCCATAACAAAAAAAATCAGGCTATTTACAAGATCTAATTACTCTCAGAAAAGTGTCTTAAGTGCTAGAAGGTGAAACATAATTTACAAAGTCGAGAACTTCAGTTTAATGTATCATTTCCCTTCTCCCTTTTGTTTTCTGGTCAAAATCCTTAAGATTGATTCAGCTCTCAGAAAAGGGACTTCAGAAAGTCAAATTTAATTCAAAACCCAAGAAGATAATTGGGAACGGTAAACTTTTTAACATAATTTAGTTCATTCTGTGGCGTTTTCTCCATTTTTTCTCTCTAAAATTTATTTCTTGTTTGTTTGACTTACCAGAACTAAGATTTACTTAAGCTGCAAAAGGTTTGAAAAACTGAAACTGGAAAGCTATTTAGAAAAAAGTTAAGTCTGTTGTTTTACTGAATATGAAAAAAAGGGCTGCTGAGAGGACAAAATACTTGTATGTTTAAATCCTAGATAGATACTGACGTAGACACATAAATCCAGATTTCTGAAGGAAAAAAATAGGTATGTGGTTTAGTGTAAAAGTTTTTGCTATTCTAATTGCTCAGTACTATTTAGTGAAAGAGCTTTTCTGCATAAATATACATAATATATTTAATACCAGAAAGAAAATTGAGAGGATGAAAGTATGTGGCTTTGCCTCCACCTAACTCCTGATGATAAATAAAAATTAATGATCAAAATGACAGCAAGAGGTGTGAACTTATTCATTATTCAGTTTTTCTTTTGTTGTTGTATACACTATTTATGGTCCTTTGAAAATGAAACTTTATGCATAAAGTACAGTGCCTATTACCACTCCTATTATTGTAGATCCTTTCTTTGGCTATGAGTCCTTAAATTATCAAGCAATAGTTTTTGTAAGATTAATACATTTACATTTCAAATGCATGTGCATGCTGTTGCAGGAGTAAACTGCATGAATCACAAGCGTCAGAATAATAACTGTAGGCCACAGTGGAAGGAGAGATTTTGCTTTATTTTATGGGTGTGTGTGAGAGAACAGTGAAGCGAGATTTTGGGAAGAGGAGATTGGATTTTATCTTCCTGCTTCCCGCGAAACCAGCATTCAGTAACATGTTCAGAAACTCTAAAATTACAAGGCCAAAATGCAAAGGTTACAAAAGTAGCTACACTGAAGAATAATAATTATATATTAAGGAAACAGCCAGTAAAGACTTACCAGACTGGATAGCACCACAAGCTTTTAAAAAATTATGTTTATTAATACTGATGTTTGCAGTTAAACATAGTAAATTCATATTGTTGGAAAGCAGATGAAATGAACCCCAGGGGTAACCAATTAAAGACAATGCAACTATACAAGGATTTATTTGGAGCAAAACATTGAGGGGAGAGGTGATGTTAGGAGGCTTAGAGAAAATGAAGACATGAACTAAAAATAACAGAAATAACTTAAGATGGGAGGTAATTCAAAAATGGAGTGGGAGAAAAAAAAAATCAGAAAACATTACTTCTGCCGGACCTTGGGATGAAAAGGATCTATTGACTGTGTGATTTTGCCGTGGGGTGCTTCTGTAAAATAGTTTAAAGCCATAATTCTCAGTATGGTGATCTGAATTCAAAGGGATCCCAGAAAAACAAGGGAGAACACAGAAGGAGAAAGCAGGGACAGGCTACTTGGTTGGTGCCCCAAGGCACTGCAGAGCATGCAGAGATTTGGTGGGCAAAACCAAAGCTCAGCTGGAGCTGAATCTAGCAAAGGATGTGAGGGACAAGAGCTCTTCCTTTAAGTGCATTCTGTAGTGAAATAAAGGCTAAGGAAGATGTTGGCCTGGGGCTTGGGATCCCTAATAAAAAACAGACTGAGGTGCTCAGTGCCATTTTTTGCCTGGTTTATCTCTGCTCAGGTCGGTGCTCCAGCCCTTCAGGGGTCTGAGCCTTTTAGCAGAGCCTGCAGGAGCAAAACCACACGCAGAGAACACAGAATTAGTGGGAGCTTGGGTTAATCAGCCATAGGCAAGTCCATGGGAGGCATCTATGGAGCTGGGGAAGTGGCCTCTGTCCCTGCAAGGCCACTCTCTGTCAGTCGTCACCGTGAGGTTCCCAACGACTGGAAAAAGCCAAATAAAACACCCACCCTGAGGAAGGACAAGGAGCAGCTGGGGAGCCAGAGGATGGTCAGCCCCAGCTCAGTCCCTGGGGATGGCACACAAGAAATCCTCTTAAGAAGTCGTTTCCAGACACAGGAAGGAGAAGAAGTTGATTTGGAAGAGCTGAGGTGCATGTACCCCGGGGTGATTGTGCCCTCCCAGCCCCAACACTTTTCAGTGATGGCATGACCAGCTCTGTGTACAAAGGGAGAGAACTGGACATCGTATTCCTGAACTCCAGCAAGGCCTTTCACAGTGTTTCCTTGGATGTCTTTATTGCCAAGCCAGTGAGATATGGGCTGGACAAACGGATGATAAGGTGGGTGGAACACTGCCTGCGCTGCTGGGCTCAGAGCGTTGTTTGTGAGCCGCCAGCGAGCCAAAGTCCAACAGTGACCAGTGACCAGCAGCGTGCCTGGGGGATCAATACTCAGACCAGGAGTGGTTTAAACCTTTATTAACGACCAAGACAGCAGGACAGAGAGCAATAGATGTTCCCATTTTGGAAGCAGTCGGTGCACTGGGCTGCAATTTAGAAGGACTGTGGCAAATGGCTCAGCACTAGTGAGGCCAAGTGTCCAGCTTGGGGCTCCCAGTACAAGGCATGGACTTTCAGGAGAAAGTCCAGCACAGGGCCACCAAAATGATCATTGGGCAAGAGCACAGGACGTACAAGAAGAGTCAGGGGGAGCTGGGACTGTTCAGACTGCAAAAGAGAATTTAAATTCCCAGCACAAGGGAATTTATCGAGCCCATAGGAGATCTCAGAGGATGGAGCCAGGCTCTTCTCAGAAGGGCAGGGTGACAGGACAGGAGGCAATGGGGACAGGTTGGAACAATACTCAGTGACCTGCCTTTCACAGAATTACAGAATATTCTGAGTTGGAAGGGAACCACAAGGTTCATCGAGTGCAACTCCTGGCCCTGCACAGAACAACCCAAGAATTAATGGATGCAAGTGAGAATAAATTATAAAACAAGAGAAGAGAGTTCCAAAGGCCTGGACAGGAGCTCTTTGCAGAGCTTGGTGCAAGGACATATCTGTGGAAGGTAATAAGAGGAAAACCTAGTCTGAGTTTCAGGGAGAATAGCAAATCCTTTTCTCCATGTTTCCTTTATCTATTATATTTTTAGGACCTAAGCAGACCTTTCTTGTTTTAGCATATAATCTCTCCAGAGCTTTTCCTTCTGATCAGTTTTCTGTCCAAATTAATTCAGTTAGGAAGGCAAAACACCTAGCAGCCCAGTTTAGGCCCAAAGTTAAGCAAAAACCTCATTATAATAAAATAATTTTGCATATTATCTTACACATTCAAGTAATTTTGTTTATGGGCTGTTGTTAAGGAACAGAATTTCACCCTCAGCCACAAGGAAGGGAACATTTTTTTCATATCAATCTGGTTGCCTGAGGAATTACCATAACATGATAAAGGATATTAACAGTTAAACATAAAACTGAGTTGAAGGTGCCCTTTCGTGCCTCGTCATATGAATAAATGAAAAGTTTGAACAGTGACATTTCCGTCGCGCTGCTTTGCTACTGAAGGGCTTTTATTTCATAATCTTATAATTAGCACTTGCACAACAGCTCTGTTCCTCTCAGGCATGCTGCCAGACAACTGTGCCCATCACGTGCTGGGTTTTGGGGCTCTCAGCAGGTCAAGTTACAGGCGACAAATTTAATGCACATTTCAAACAAAGCGAAGTCGTTACTAGGATCTCATGCGTGCGAGTGGCCTGAACAAATACCACTGGAAAACGTGGGATTGTGTGTTTGGAGACACCTCTAGGAGTGCCAAGGGGCTCCCATTTATGGGTGTAAGGTATGGGCTAAACTTCCTCTTCTCCTCACTGCTTGTCTTTATTTTTGCAGGGAAGCGGGATGGAAGGCGGCCACAGCTGGAATCTTCGAGACTCTGCAGGAATCTAAAGGAAAGAAACATCACTGATAAGAGAATGAGCACTCTCCATACCTGTGGAGTAAGCAGCATCCTGGCACAGGGAAAAATCCACATTCAGGTTAGGGTCACACAGCAAGAGGGCTGAAGTCTTTATCCCAGCTAGCATTTCCCACCTCACTGACCTTTGGATCAGATTATCTGCAAAAACTCAGGAAGAAGGTGCTGGGATGCCTGGAGCTGGCAGGGGACCTCTGCATTTCCCCACGGCCAAGGGCTCCAGGTCGCACACCAAAGAGCAACAGAGGCATAGATGGCAGCTGATGGGGGCCTGGAGGGGCTTCAGTGGTGCTAAAAATTTGGGTTTGAGTTTGGTTCCACGAGGCTTGACTTCACTGTTATTTGGTTTCCTTCTCCCAGGTGCTCAATGGGGAGCAGGCAGCAGTTACCTGCCTGGCTTTGTGAGGATAAGCACAATAAACAGGATCCAGACACCAAGGTGTGAAAGGTAGATTATCTTTTATACAAATAAGGAACTGCTAGGCCTTCTAGAAAAAAAAATAAAATAAAATAAAATAAAAAAGGGAAAGATAAGGACTGGAGAAATCTGGCTGCACTTGTCCTGACACCATGTGTTATGCACAGCAGTGCTGTGCCTTTTGCACCTCTCCAACGCGGCCAGTGCACCAACAAGCAGTTATTGATCAGCAGGGCTCATGGCAGCACCTCTCATCCAGAAATGCTCTACAGGCAGCTCTGCTCTCTCTCCACAAGACGGGAAATCCATCAAGTGTTGCTTTCCCCCGTGTTTTAATCTAAATTGATGCGTGGGAGAGTGGGTAAGGAAAAAGCTTGGGGATATCTCGCTGTATTTTGCCACGTGCATTTGGACTGTTGGCGTCGGGGTTTTTGGAGCTGCTCCATTTTTCCTCCTCTCCTTCTGTGTTGCTCAATCTTCTGGTCACAACTGGGAGAACAAATTGCATAGTTTGTAATCTCTGAAGCATGAGTAAAACACGTTATCTTAAACTGCAGGCTAGCTATAAAAATAGCTGCAAATACTAACTACAAATATATAATAACGTAGAAATATTAAGGGAAGGAAAAAAGCTTTAAAAAGTTCAAAATGCCGTTCATGTTCTCAGTTCTGCCCAGTTCTGTGTGGAGCCATGTCCACGCCCTTTGGAGGGTAACTGTGTTGAGGCCCATGTTTTCCCTCTTTTTGTGGCTCTGGAGAGCCCCTATAGCCTGGATTCTCCCCTGAGTTAATGGTTAATGGAATTTTAGCCGAGGTGATAAATCCTGCTTCCTGCTTTGACCTACACAGCCCCTTCCCTCCCCCTCCCAAAAGAGGGTTAATGGGGGATTTACATTTCTCCTCTTCCTCCCCTGCCTCCACACTGCTGCCTTTTGCATCCCCATTGGGGATTGCTCCAGATCTGAACCAAGGGAAGGGTCCTCAGCCAGAAAAATGAGGGTAGGATGTGTCTAAATAAAAACACTTCAGCTCGTGGTGTTTCTGTTACTGGTTTTGTATTTTCCTTCTGGCTCAGTACTGATTTAGTTTGTCTGGAATTTTCAGGGAAATGGATTGGGTTTTAGGAAAGAGAATTCCACCTTTCAACCCAACAATTGTGAGATCTGCATGGCAACCCTCATGAAAAAGTTAAATATCCTGAATATGCAAAAATTCTGTGCTGGCAAAGATTGCTCCGTTAGATTTGACCAACTCCCTCTCTTCCCCAAGGTGGTTCACTAAATATGTTACATTTATCACATGGTAGAGATTGGCTTCCACCGCTACACTGAGGCAGGAATTGTCATCTTTGTCACTTGCCTATTCAAAGAAAGAAATTACTGCTCCAAGAACTTGTGGCAACCAATTTCGAAGGACTTAGAGGAAGGGACTAGAGATTCAAATAAAGGAGTGATGTACACACAAAGAAATTCTAATTTGCATTAGGTGCAGATCAATCCAATTTCAAATTTCAGGCCTAAAAACGAGCACACAAGTCTTGGGCTGCAGGAGCATGTTGCCTTTGGCAGAGAAGTTGTGCCCCAGAAATTCTTCTTGTCCTGGGCTGGTCACTGCCTGGCCACAGCATCTGCTGCCTCCTCTGCAGTTGTGTCAGTGTGGCCTTGATGCAAACTCTGAGATGAGTTGGCACAAATCTCCTCTTCCTTTCCTGTTGGGATGCTAGAAACTTAGAATTAAGATTTTAGTATATATGAGTCAAGATGGAGGATTTGGGGTGTTGTCTTTGTCCTTCTTCTTTGCCTTCTTCATGGGTTTGTGTGCTTTTCTGTAATTGGGTGAAAAAGGTCCGCATTGCAGGCCTTGGGTGGTTGTTACTGGGTCAAAAATATAAATAATATAGGTGTCACCTCGGTATTGGGGGATTATCGCTTAAAAAAAACTTGGAAAAAGTTAGAAGTTCTCCATTATACCTTCATTTTCAAGAGGCTCACAGCACGTGAGCCTGTAAATAGACAAGATATAATAAACAATCCAAGTCCAAACTCGAGCTTGGCGTTTCCCCAGTATTATTCATCCTGACCTTGGCAGAGAACAACAGAGGCCAAACCCCCCACGCTTTCCCTGTCCTTTTTTATTTTTTTAGCTCGTTGACTTCCAGCTTAGATAACTTCAGAGCACCAGCCAAGAGCTGCACAGGAGGAGGAGCAGGGAAGTGCAGCTCTGCAGACCTGTTTTATAACACTGCCCTCGTCTGACCGAAGCAGCTCCCAGATGCCCTGAGCTGTGTAGCACCCTTCACCTCAGAACCAAATATTTCAGTTCCACAGCCATTGCAGGGCGAGTGGGAGAGGATGAGAGCTGAGGGGCTTGAAGCAACAGAGATGGTAGAGGCGAACAGAGGAGCAAGTGACAAAATCTTCCCTGAAAGACATGAGATGTCCCAGGTTGTGTGTAAGGTGTGGAGGAGCAGCGGGTGAATTGAAAGGAAGGTGCTCTGAAGGAGACAGGATTTGGGAAAGGATGCAGAAGCAGGAAGGGTGGCTGTGAAGCAGAGCGGAGAAGGAAGAACAGAACAAGAGAGTGAAACAGCTCCCTCTGGAGCAGACCTGGAACCATTCAAACCATTTAAAGAATTTAAACCATTGCTTGGAGCCATAGCAGGGCTTTAACTTCCCAAAGGAGAGAGTGATTTGTCCTACCAGTACAGGTAGGTTACAGAACCAAATAGTTCACCAAGCACAACCAGCTCTGGGTCTTCAGCAAGGCAAAATACCCCAAACCTCTGTGAGTGATGTTTGATGGAGCACTATGACAGAAAGAAGGAAAGGTGGAATGGTTTGGATTGGAAGGGACCTTAAAGATCATCCAGTTCCAACCCCTGCCTGC
This sequence comes from Hirundo rustica, assembly GCF_015227805.2. Classification (NCBI taxonomy): domain Eukaryota; kingdom Metazoa; phylum Chordata; class Aves; order Passeriformes; family Hirundinidae; genus Hirundo; species Hirundo rustica. The sequence continues at coordinate 114,906,490 of NC_053451.1, read as the reverse complement.
CACGGGCAGGGACACCTTCCACTACCCCTCAGAGATCCATCCAACCCGGCCCTGGACACTTCCAGGGATGGGGCATCCCCTTCTTGGTTTGCCTGGAAGGAGCAGGGAGCCTGCGGTGCCACCTCATATCAGTCACTTGCCACAGAAAATTCCCAGCTGATCTTTTGTCTTCATTAATTATCATCTAATTAATTGTAAATAATTGTCTCATTGATTGTATCAAGAGAGAGCACTGGAGCAGTGGATGTGAAAGGGACACACGCTGTGCTGCCACGTGCAAATTTGGACAAATCCTGAGAGGTGTTTGGACTTGTTCCTCTACTGCAAAAGGACCATCCTGTTCGCCACAGAAAAAAACCCAAAAAACAACAACAACAAAATTGCCATGCAGCAACAACCCCTGTTCAAGCTCCTGACTTGCCTTAAAACACAGCTGAAACCACTTTTGTTTTTCTGCAGAGTCAGACCTTTATAGATCACTCATGCGAGGAGGTTTCCTGCAGCTGTGATTTTTAAAGACTTCCCAGGTGTTTTGTGTTTCCCTTTCAGCGCTCTCAGAATCTATATAAAGCGAGGAGGCTGGAGGGAGTTACTCTTGCTGTTTTTGATTGTGTGTGTTGCTGTTTTCTTAAGAGCTGATGAACATTTCGGGCAAAGAGATGCAGTAATTGCAGCTTCCCTGTGCCAGGAGAGGCCTCACCTGGGAAGATTATTCCATGAGACAGCAGGTGAGAATGAAAGCAGCTCAGTGTTGTTCTCCTTTTTTGTTGGCCTGGTTTTGCTTTCTGTCCTTTCACCATGAACCTGTCCGTGGGCACCTTTCAAAACAGGGTGGGGGATGAAAAGATTGACTTTTGCTTTAGTAAAAGGAAATTGCTGGATTGGAGAGATCCAAGTGTGGCTGTTGTGATTTTGCCTGGCTTTTGGGAGCTGCAGGAAGGAGGGATGCAGCCAGGGGAAAGCAGGATATGGGGTACTCTGCCTCCAGACTCTGACATGGAGCATTGGTTAACAGGATTTGGGAGCCATGGGTACCCTCAGCTCACCCCAGTGGGGTCCAGACTCATGGATTCAAGTATTTGTCCTTCACTTTTTCACTCTATGTAGATTGGGAGGAGCTTAAAGGCAAAGTCGCAACAGATATCCTGGGAATGGTGGATTTCACGTGCTTCCAGTGTACCTTTGTCATTAAAAGTCTGTCATTCAGGTATTGGTGCATAACTGCTTTGCAGGCAAATGGAATATTGTAAACACTTCACCTCAACAAATACGACACTGAGGTTGTAACTGTGCCTTATTCAGGCATCTCCTGGATGAGAATTCCTTTGACTGAGCCTCATTTTGAGAGCCTGACATTGTGCCCTGAGCAGTTTTGTGTTTTCTCCTCTGAGTGTTATGCCCTGTGTCCTGGTTTAGGGACAAATTTGGGAGAAAACCCCTGAATAGGATCCCTCCGGGAAGCAAACCCAAGTGGCCCCTCCCTCCAACCGGTCCGGTAAAAAAACTTTGGAGAAAAGTGGGAAAAAACTATTTTACTTAACAAGCAAAGTGCATACAAGTACAAAGACTGAATAATATTGTGAAAAGTGCATATTATATGGCTCTACGCAAGATATTTACTATATGTGTTGTGTTAATTGTTGGTGTTGTATTAATATTTTGATAGTATAGTTAATGAAGTTTTGTAGTTAAAGTGTAGTTTTTGTATGCCAACCACAGGAAGATGTAAATCTTTCAGAGAAAAAGAATTTCCTACTTCCTTATCAGAAGAAACCAACTCCTCCTGCTTCTCTCAGCCTTGAGAATGCCACAGAGATTAAAGGAAAAAGTGATACTAACCAGAGACAGTTCTTTGTTTAAATCAAGTTTATGCATCATGTATAAAATATATGAATATTCAACCGGCTATTGCTCTTAAGAGCTAGTCCTTTGTTAGCAGGGGTCCTTCTCCAGAGCTTGTGGCTCGGGAGAGGCATCCAGACATCCGTAACTTAGTTTTTATTGTCTCGTATTGTCCTATCTCTAAAACTGTTCAATTTTTACTCTAATTCTATTTTTATAACTGTTCTGGGAAAAAAAAGAGAGAGTCAGAGAGAGAGAGACTTGCATTTTTTTTTGTATGTTTCTTTATTATCAAGCTTGGCCTTGGGGGAGAGCTTGCTTGCTCCCTTGGCAACGCGGAGGAGGAGGTACACACAGCTTCACTTCACAGCAAAGCTGGGGACTCCCACCCCCCCTCACGGGCTTTTTCCCTTGCCGGGGAGTCCGTTTCGCGTCGCTGATCAGGGGTCATCCAGCGATGGGGGACTCCTTCTCAGGTCACAGCGACTAAATAAAGCTGCTTCAGCGGACCCCCGTACCTTTTGCACTAGTCTAAAGTGCGACTTCAGTCCTGGATTTTACTTTGGTTCTCTGCTTTTTGGAGTCTCTTGTTCTTGAGTTGTTCCCAGAATTCCAGTGTTCTTTTTATTTGCATATTCAGACACCATCCGGCGAATGGGAGCAGAGATACAGGTAATAAGGTGAATTCTTAATTAACAAGCAAGTAAATAAGGTGATAAATCAATATTAAAACAGGAATAAGGCAAATTCTTTATACAGAGCTAGCATTAATAATCTTAATGAAATTACTTAACAATTAAGTAACTAAAACATAGATTATTTGAATAGAACTTATTTATAACAATAACCATCTTATTTACTATTAAACTTTTAAAATTTTAAAACAAGTGATTAGCATTTATCACAATATGAAACAATAAAACCTCTCGTTCTGGAGTGAGATGGCAAATTGAGAAAGTCCTTGCCGTGGGGGGAGCTCAGCTCTCTCTCAGTCTCTCCTCAGTCCCAGTCCCTCTGGCGCTGCTGGAAAATGCCGAGGTCCAGGCCCCGGTGGGCCGCAGGTGCAGCCCCCAGTGCTCCCCTGGGTTTTCAGTCCAGAGCAGGTTTAAACAGTTCCAAGAAAAAGGGAAAAAACAGTCCAAGGAAATTCCCTGCCCTAGCTAGCTGAAACTAAAAGCAAAAAGATCTCTGTCCTGCAGTCTCTCCGAGCCTCCGCCGAACACCCCGTCCAGAGCAGAAGAATGTGGAGGAGTCAGGCGGTTTTCTTAAAACAAACTCCGCGCTTCTCCTTGCTCTTAGAACCAGTCTTAAAGGCACAGGACTCAATATACAGCACAAACAGAACAGACGATGGGGGATACAAGCATCATAAAGTCACCCTAGGACACCCTGAAACAGCGAATGGCAGAGCTGAAGGGGTTCAGGACTTGTGGTAGTTTGCAAATGCACCTCTTCAGTGGACCTGGTTAACTAAACGCATGAATAAGCAGAATTCCAAACTCCTCGGTAGCCTCTGTGTCTAGACCAGGGTGTGAGCTTGCTCTCTGCACTCCTCCCTCTGGGAAATCTCTGCCTGACTTTGCGGCTGTGGCCGTGGGGCCCGCTCCGGACGGTCCTGCCTCGGCGGTGCCTTGCGCAATGCTGCGCCCTCACCTGCGGCTTCACAGCGCCTTTGTGGGGCTGCAGTCAATTAAACTCCGTGAAAGAGTCCCTGGGGTGAGGTAATCCGAGTGATGCATTTTGTGCGAGGGACACACGCGAGGAATCGATGGCATTCGAGCGTTTTGCTGGTGAAGACACCGGCTGTCCTGGAGGAACAGGAAAACTATTGTGGGCCTGGACCTGCCTGCCTTCCTCTGGTGCCAGCGCTGCACAAAGCAAGTTTTTGTACCCCTAATGCTATTCAGCTCAGCAAAAGGTACAGCCTGGGACCAGTCAGAGATCATGGTTAAAGAATTCTCGGCTTCCACCCCTCCTATAAAGGTCATGTGTTCATATTTCAGTTATTTAAGTCGGCCTCCAACTTTTGTGAAGTGCCTGGCGTTCTCCTAGTGCTGTGCAAACAATTGCAAAACCGAGGCAGAATTAATTTTTAATTAATCTGAGGTGTTTGTAACGGGATTAGAGGAGTAGACAAGTTGTAGAGTCACCCCTTCTTGTGTATGAGGATATTTGACCTTGTTAGACTAATCAGATTTTATTTTTTAAATGAACTGTAAAATTCAGTATTAGTAATCCCTGACAGTCAACACTGACTCAAGTTCCATCCTCTTTTATTTCCTGCAGGTGGGAGGAAATAATTTTATTGGGGAAAAAAAAAAAAAAAGTTGGTTTTCTGTGTCTTATGCTACATTGTTAATCTTCAGAATATTCTTTAGCATTTCTGACATCTGGAAATATCTAAATATTATTATTGCTGTTAAATGGAACCTGAGATTCCTGCACAACAGCTTGCCTTTGGGAGTTTATATTTGAGTTAAAAAAAAAACCAACATGGGACTACTGTGATAAAATCATAACTGGCAACTCTTTAAAAGTTTTCAAGCCAGGTAGGGGGAAGCATTGTAAAAGAGGAGAAAACAGCCTGGCAGGAGATATTTTACTGATGATGAAACCTCATAGAATAATGAGTGGCCAGAGGATGCAGACGGGGGATTATGGGTCACTCTACCCTCTGCAAGCACAGGAAAACTCGAATCGTCAGCCATTGAGTCTGCCTTGTATTCATGGCCTTTGACAGGCTAATCCTCCCCAGCTCCTTATCTGTCGATAATCTTTCTTTATCCTGGCGAATGTTTGAAATGCAGGAACTTTTCGGCACAGTCTCTGCCCTGTGCCAAGGGGATGCTTGGGGAGGATCCCCAAGGCTCGGGGGCAAAAGCAGAGATTGTGGCTGTCTGTTTATCCGTCAGGAGGATTTAAATGATGATTCACGACTTGCTCAGAACAAGGAACTGGGCGAGGCTCGCTCACATTCCCAGAAAGGACCCTTTTCCTCAACACCGAGAGTCTGGAAAAGTCCTGGCTTTCAAGGAGGAGGATGGTACAGGTTTGGCAGTGGTGTTTTTTTGGCACTGAACGAAGGCTTACAGAGCACTGGGAAGGAGATAACCCAGCAGATCTCTGGTTTTTCATTGGGGTGTAATTACAGGGGAGCTTTCCGGTCACCCATCTGAGGGTGACACCGGTGGTACCTCACTGCTGTGGCTCCTCTCTCAGCACAGAAGAACGTCATGAACGGGCATGTGCGGTCAGAGAAAAACAGCACCGGGGTTCTCTGCGCTCAGCAGCGTGGGGAGGTATTAATTCGTGCTCTGGGGGCTCATCCTACCTCTGCTTTTGTCTCAAGGCTCGGAATTTCATAGCCTGTCATCCTGGAGGGATGGCCAGAGAGTGTCCTAGCATGAACTGCCCGCTCAGTGTAACACAAACCCCCGGTAAGAGCTGGGGGAACAGTGGAGCCTCTGTGCTGCTCTTATCTGACAATGGAAGCTCATTCAGCAGGAGCACAGAACAGTGTGGGCAGGAGGGAAATCTTCCTCAGAAAGGCTGACCCGGCACCCTGGTGATGGGAAATGCGTCATCCTTAACTCCCCGAAGGAGCAGCATCCTTATCTCCAGCCTGCCTGGTAATCAGGGACATGACCCTGCTTTTCAGCCACAGGACTGAGGCGGTGGCTCACCCTGTCACCTCGGTCTGTGTGCTCTTGGACCTCTCTTCACTCAGGGATTAAACTGAAAATGAAGGAGGTTTTATTTCACACAATTAAAAAAAAAATAATAATGGTGCTGTTGTACCAGTGAATTGTCCTGTCCCTTTTGGGGAACCCACCCAGAGAGAGACTGAGCAGTGGTTCTGCTGCCGGTTTCACGTTGGCCACTTCCTAGCAGGAAAAACTGAAATTATCTCTGAGTTTAGACTGTATTGGTGCTGCTTCTCCGTTCATCTTCCCTTCCCCGCATCCTCTGACCTGCTTTTTTGGGAAGTTGTTGGCTTTGTGTTACCATCAGAGAGAGAGCAGGAGAAATGGCCCTCCCCAGTCAATCCCCTCTTAAAGTATGTTTAGCTTTGATTGGGAGGAGTGGGAAAGGGGTTCTCCTGTCTCTCTTTGTCTCCATTTTCCTTTGAAGCCATCAAACATCATTCCCCTGGCTTTGTCTGCCTCTCGAATTTGGGAGCCAGCAGAGGGAATATGATGAAGCAGGTATTTAAGGCAATTAAGGAGCAGGCTGGAGCACAGGCTGAGTTATCAATCATTGCAAGGTCTGCCTGGAAACATGAAAGAACCGTGTAGGTGCTCAGCACATTCAGTACTGCAGGTCCAGAAGAGGGGCTGTCTGGGGATGTCTTTTTCTTTTAGCTAAATCTGCAATGAAGTGGATAAAGTTGTTACTTTGGCTGCTCAACGTCTTACGGTTTTGGGTAGTGCTCTAAATCAATATTCTGGAAGAGATAAAAATAGGAAATAACTTTTCAAGGCTTCTGGTCTAATAAAAACTTAAGACTAAATAAGAAGGTGGACTGAGAATCCCAAAGCGACACAAAGCATTTGGCTTTGGCTTTTTAAAAAAACCCTTCTCATGCAGCTGCAGTAATCCAAAACAGAAGTGCTCAGCTTAGAGAAACACAGAGGACAAAAGTGTTTTATCCCCCCCAAAAAACCAAAACCAAAATAAACAAAAAACAAACAAACAACTGTCAAGGATCAGGCTGCATCCTGCAGTGTCTTCATGTTGTTACTCCTGTTTATTAGAATAGAAATTGTGCACTGATTTTTACAGTGCCCACTGTAAAAACCCTGCTAACTGCATTGATAAAGTATTACGGAGCCAGCAATAAGATTTTAGGCAAGCATTTGGTTTCCTGCTGACAGGATAATACTCTAGTCATTACAAAGGGATAAAAATGAAAAATTCTGCCCGTCTCCAGTTTAAATTATTGGTTGCAGTCCTGTAGTTTGGAGCTGTGCTGGCCACAGGTCCATTCTAGCCAGCGATGCTGATGAGCTCGTTAATGTCAATGGTTTAGGGCATGAAGTACTTTCAAAATGTCGCAGTGATCTCTTGACTTCAAACCCTGATGAACACCAGGCAAAGAATGTGGGAAAGGAAAAAAACAGAAGCAGTGTGTGGTGGCCTGACCAAGCTTAGAAAACTTTAGGGAAAATAGACTGGGATTTTTTTTTTTTTTTTTTTTTTTTTTTTTTTTTTTTCCCCATAGCATCAGCAACTGAATTAAAAAAAAAAAAAACAAAAAACAAAAAAAAAAAACAAAAAACAAACAAACAAAAAAAAAAAACACACACCACCCCACACCACTGTGTGATAATATATATATTTAACGAATTGTTTTGTGATAGAAGAGGTTTTATTGGCACTTGAGCAAAACCCCACTAGGTGTCCCCCGCCTGTCAGAGTTACTCGCAGGAGAGCTGGAGGTGTGGGAAGCAAAGCCAGAGCAACCTGGTGAGCTTTGGAAAGGTTCGGGCTTCCTGCTCCTCCTCCTCACGCCCCCAAAACAGCGCTGAAAGTCTGTTCTGATCCTCGGAACACACCTGTGTCACTAGTGAGGCGTCCCCCAGCGTTTCCAAGCTGCATCGAGGCTTTTCGGTGCGTGCTGCTCTGGGTACTGACACACGCACTGCAGGTGTGTACTCTGTGTGCTGAGGAGGGGATCAAGCATCCAACTCGAACAGTTTAAACCTCAATATTCATCGGCATCAGCGTGGGAATACCCAAGTCCGTGTGCAGGCAACCAGATTTTACCCGAACTTGCAAACCTCTCGAGTCAGTGAAGGTCACCTGCTGATCAGAAGAATTTTTTTCTGAGTTTTTTGGCGCATTTTTTGCTGTGGGGTTAGGAATACTCCGGGCACTACTGCCTCAGATCTCTCCTTTTGCTTTGCTGGAGGAAGGGAAGGGTGTAGAAGACTCCAAGTGCATCTCTGTTTCACTTCAGTGAACCCCCATTTAATCTCATTCATTGCCTTTTGGGGTTGCCCTTTTTGCCCAGCAGAGGTTCGAAATCTCTGTAGAACAGCAGTGTTTGAAGCCTTCCAGGCAGAAAATCAGCATGCTGACAAGGACTGTGGTTCAGAGTGTATGCAACCCAAATGTAGCTGCACTAAATCTAAAAAAAAAAAAAAAAAAAAAAAAAAAAAAAAAATCCCCACTTCTGGCCCCCCCCCCCTTTTTTTTTTTTTTCCTCTGCGTAGTTCTGGAATTTTTGTGCTTGTACTCCTAATGAGTTTTGTAAAGAATCTTTAAAAGTAATCAAAATCTGGACTGAAGCTCTGCGAGGGGCACAGTGACCTCATGGCCAAACTTGTAATTACAAATCTGTGCTCAGTGCTGTTTATGGTCTGTTCTACATCACTGGTAAAGGTGGCTGGATTTTAGATTTTAAGGGGGATGAGATGGAAGGTAAAGCCATTAGAAAGTACAAACCCAGGCACCCGTAACTATCTGTCCCAGTGCTATATTTGTTTTTAATATTGAATTCTGCTTCTGAAACGTAATAGAAAAGGATCTTATTTGAATGTTTCAGAAATCTTTTTAAGAAATCTGAACACTAGCTCTCCATGGGAACTCACATGCTGTTGCGGTTTCAAAATATTGAAACGATCCTGTATCTCTACAAGAAAATTGTTTCTAATGAACAGACTGCAAGCTCAAAACACACATTAGCAAAAACCAGATTATTAAGCGAGCTAAGCACTCATGGGACTTGCAAATTGATGACTGGAGAGAAGAAAGTTCCCCGGTTAGCCCTGGGGCAAATAAAGCAAGGGCAGAACAAACAGGGACAAAAGTGCTGCAACATTGGCCCCAGGTCACCCCGTTTCCAGCTTGGCTGAATGCTCAGCCTCTCTTCCCGAGGGCTGCTGCTCTTTCTCCTTGTTTCGAGTCCTTCAGGGCACATCTGTGGCTCTGTAACCAACTTTGAGTAATTTTCCCCCCCCACCTTTGTCCTAATGCTGATGTTCCTAATAAACTCTGGAATAGCCAGCGGGTGGCTCCGGCGCCTTGGTGCTTATCTTGCTCTCAAGTGAGTAAATCCCACGAATTCCCCGAAGGAAACCAGCCCCTCCGTGGGGACATCCAAGAGGGGAACTTGACCCTTTCAGCAAGGCAGACGTGGTGCCCCAAAAGGCAGGAGCTGCAGTGACTCAGGGTAGGTTTGAGTGACATGTTTCCTGATCCAACACTTCTCCAAACAGTGTCTCTCATCTCGTTCTGATCTTAGTCATAGAGTTTTATGACTGCTTCTCTTCCTGGCCTTTTTTGCCCTAGCTCAACGCTGCTAAGCAGCCCTTTGTTCCTTTTAGTCATCCACCCACGGCTTTCCCAGTTTTATTACTGCCGAGATGAATGCTCCTGCTTCTCTAGGCCGTTCAGCACATATTGATTCACGCAGCTTCTAATCAGCCTTTTTCTTATTCTCCAGCGTGGCACGGGGAATCACCTGAATTTTTTTTTTTTATGCTGCGGATTAGGACGTCTGCAGAAGCAAGATCCTCTTTTGTATGGGGCAGCAGATAAGCTTTAGGTTTCTAAATGCTCCAGCAATCTCCCTGACATGATTAGCACTCCGGGGAGTGTTCCTGTTATCCAGGAGGGCTTTAATTGTGCCCTTGGGGGTATTGTGAGGTGGGAGGGGAGCTCGACCTGTGCTAGGGAGAGATAAATCATTTATCACATACCTGGGTGTTTTGAAAGCCCCAGCGAACATCAGGCTGGAGCAGGAAGCTCAGCCACCATTCCTGCCGGGGGGAGTTTGCTCAGGGATAATTCCCCTTGGTGGGGGAGGCTGGCACATCACTTGCCTCCAGGAGATCCGCTGTGTCCAAGGCACTCTTTGGGAAGTTGTGACAGCTTTTAGGGCAGACCAGGTGTGCTGTGGCTGCTCCCCATCGTTTACAGTGCTGGCAGCTCTGGGTGGGAGAGGATCTCAGCCCAGGATTCCTCTCTGGCCTCATGGGCAGCAGTTTTTGTTATTTTTTTAATTTTTATTTGTAGCTCCTTTGTAGGAATAGCTACCGCTAAGGTCAGGGCTTCATCTGGTAGAAGAAACCTTGTTATCAAGAAGCACAGAGGGAGCAAGGATGTAATTTTTTTCTGGCCTTTAATTAATGGGATTTTTGAATGGTTCCTTCACAGGCTAGCAACCCTTCATGTTGCTGCTATTTCTGACTCATCTGACTCTGCTCTGCCTCCTCCTCTCTCTCCCTCCATGCTCCAACCCTCTTATTTCCACTTTGGGGTCTTTCCTTCCCCTTTGGTTGCATTTCCCTGCCTGCAGAGTTCGTGATCCTCACACCCACAGGAAAGATCAAGTGTTGGAGAGCCAGTGATGACACTGCCCTGCCATCACTGCCGCTCTGCCGTGCTCGGGCTGCTGCCAGCTGGCCAACAGAGTCATTGTTTGGAGACCTCTGCAAGCTTGGGCGTGTGGGACCGTCTCTGCTCGCTTCTTTTTATTTTGGCAGGGCTCCCCTGTGACAAACAAGGGCTGGAGTCTTGTCCACTAAAAACCGTGAAAAGCAAAACAACCCTCAACTCAGACTTAATGCCTGGGTTCTACCCGTAGCAAACCAGGCTTACAAACCATGTGCTCTTGCTGTCTTTCTGCACAGGCAGGTCCTGATCTTTGTGGAGCTTTACTTTTGCTGTTGAGCTGTCACTGAGACTGATATTTAGTCAGCCCCCTAAGCCTTAATAGCCTTGGAAATAGATACAGGAAATATTCATCTGTGTTTTCATAAAGCTTGGGGTTGCTTGCACGCCGGGTGCATTCCAGAACAAAAACCAAAAAAACAAGTCCAGATACAGGTGTAGTTATACCAAGAGAGCAGCATGAACAAGAAGCTGAAGAACATTTGGATTGAGGATATCTTAATACAGAATTAAACTGCCTTATTTAAGTGAATGGCACACCTGATTCGGCTCCCACCTGAGCCAGCAGCAGGATCAGGTCCACAAAAATGAAGGTGATGCTTAAACAGGAGGAGCTAGATGTGACCATCAGGCTTCTGATGCAGAGAACAGACCAGGTGTGCATTAAGCAAGCAGGGAAGAGGTGACTGCTCAAACCCTGGTTGCCCTCTCCCTGCACACCCCAACATCCTCGGCCTGGCTCCCTGCCGTGGCGTGGGTGGAGGGAGGAGGAGGAGGAGGAAGGAAAGAGAGCAGGAGCTTCCACCCGTGGAGCTGAGTCTTGCCATGAACTCCTGCCTGGGAGCAGGGCACGGAGCACAAGGGGCAGAGCAGGGGCAGCAGTCACCCTGCCAGGGCAGGTGAGGATGGAGCTGGGGCGTGCACAGGGAGATCTGGGAGGAGATGCCAGTCCACGCTCAGAAAAAAAGGAGCTGTGTCGTCTTCCTGAGGTCTTTGTTTTTCATGGTATTATTTGAAATGCCTTCATGAAAGAAATCATTTTCCAAACGCCAGGTTTCTCGGGAGAACAGGACTATTATTTAAAAAAACAGAAATCTGTCAGGGAGAACCTTTGGTAACTTTCATGAAATATGATTCTGAAAGATTTCAACATCTTTCAACAAAGGAATCTAATTAATAGGGACCGATTTTTCTCCACAAATGAAGCAATCCTCTCCAAGGCTGTTTGTGCCAGCTGTGTGCCCGGGCTGAGAATTCAGGTATTTGTAGACAGGTCACTCATGGGATGCTGAAAGAAATGATCTCTCCTTTCTCATAACCAAGGGTGACTTGGTCATGAGCGTCTGTCCCAATGCCACAAAGCAGAGCCCGGCACGGACAGATTTGCATGGTAACGATGATACATTATTGATACAAGAAGTATTTCACCCAGTTACCCCGCAGACCTCTCCCACAATATCGTCTTTTGCAAGCGCATTGAAATCTCTGTTGACATTCAGTGTGTCCGGCTGTGTCATTATGTTTCCAAACAAGCCACTCCTCCTCCCCATTGTTTCCTAAACCTCTCACCGAAGAAATTATTTACTTCGGTGCTGAGCCACAACGAGGGGGGAAAAAAAATATACATATATATACACATATATATATATATACACACAAAGCAAGCCCCCCAAAAATTTTTCTGTAAGAGGGCACTTTTCAACCAGTAAAGAAAGGAAATGCTTTTTTGGGGGAGTGGTTTTAGGGGTGATTCTTTCATTACATTCTGCTAATTTTTTTTCCTCCTTCTTCATGCTGATTTTTTTTCAGGAGAGGGAGAAGACTTGCACTAAGCAGATCCATTGACTGAAAAGTGCCTCATCTGAATTTCAAGAACTAATTGCCCTCAAAAGAACTATTATTGCCTCATCTGTTTTTCTGCCCTAAACTTGAATGCTTTGGGATGGTAACTTGTCTGTTGACACGTTGTCTTCCTACTTCCCCAAGTACTCATCCACACTTAAAATACTTGGGATGTTTTGAGGGGAGGAGAGACTCTTGGGCGCTTTTTTTTTTTCTTCTTCTTCTTTTTTTTTTTTTTTTTTTTAATCATAGTGTTTGATTATCACCAGTGCTGGGTCGTATAAAAGCGTGGAACAAAGGGACCCTTTCATATAAGCACAAGTTTACTGTCAGCACAGGAATAGCTTGAAAAATGTACAGAGGTCAGTGTTTAGGAAAGGTGAAATTCTGTATCTCTACAGATATGAGTAGATAAGGAGATATTTAGAGGGGAGTGAAACCTGGGATTCCTGTCAGTTGAAAAGTTTATGTTTTTTATGCCAACTATAAACCTGTCTTTAAAAAAAAAATCTATAAATTATTCAGATTAGAGCCTGTTGGTTGCTGCCACTGGATTTTCAGGTGTCCAGTTAGAACTGGAATTAGGGCATATCATGTCCTTTCTTCTTTTAGGATCAAGCTTCTAGGTTAAAAAAAAAAAACATTTCCACTGAGGAAATATTATATAACTTGGATAAGTAGAAAATATACTATAAAAGTCTGAATGTTGTAAGAAATCTAGCTCATCAGGAAACAATAAGGACATTTCTGTCCTGTGTAAATGATTTTAGAAAGGTAGTATGAAGCTGCCTAGAAAAATCTGAAACTGCACCAAAAAACCCCACAAAAACACAAAACAAAACAAACAAACAAAAAATCCCGAGGTCAGAGTAATTGTTCATTCAAAAATTTTTTTTTGCCAGGAAACTCCATCTTGCATATGAAAATGTATGAAAATGGCAGAGATTATTTTTGTGTAACTCTGCACGTACACTTGTCACCTGCTGTATGCAGTCTGAAAAGCAGTCACACAATGACAAAGTTCCAGTGAGTAATGGGTTTTTTTCTTTAGGGTTTATGTGTACAGGGATTTATATATCCTGTTGCAATGAGTTCTCCTGTGTGGTAACTTCAGAAATAGATTTGGCGTGAACTTCCTTGCCAGTTAAGGAAAGTTATATACATCAACATTCGGTAAAATGCCAGATTACAGAGCAAGCTCCGTAAAACCAATGGTAATGGGCAAAGAAAAATAAATCTGGTGTGTCTGTAGTCATCCTGCACTCCAGCTGGATAGCAAACGTGGCCACTGTTCAAAATGAGCAGGAGCCTTTTGTCAACTCATCTGGTCAGTTTTGAAATCTGAATTTCTTTGTGTTTTGGAAAGGAACCCGTCAGGTGCTGTATGCCAGTCTGCTTTTGGGTTCTTACCCAATTTCCTTATTTGAGCATGCTTCTAATTGTGCCAGTTAAACGAGGTTAAAAAACTCGTTTGCACCAGAAATACCCACGGTGGTTTAAGGTCAAGGTGACTTTTGGCAGCAGCAGTTTGCCTCCAGTGGCAGAGACTGTGCACCTGTGCTTTGGCTGCTCTGGTGCCAAGGGATTGCCCGTAACAGGGTCTGAACTATTGGGGTTTCCAGTACCTCTGAGGGTCCAGCCCTGCTCAGAGAAATGGCTTAAATCATGTAGTGAGATGACTTCTCCAGACATGCTTCGTAAAATAAAAGGGTTTACTTATAAGGAAAACAATAAACATAAACAGACAAAGAAATGCAGGTGAAACACAGTGCAGAGACCATCCTGACACTGTTGAGGCAGTCCCCAAAAGCTCTTTGGTTTCTTTTGTGTAATCCCTTTAGTACTTAATAGTCCAGGTATATTCCACTGGTAAATTGCCAATAAGGAGAGGTACAGACTTTGAAGGACAGTGACAAGGTCCAACAGGTGCTTCTCTCTTGGCATTGAGCTACTTCCAAAGAGAAAGACACAGAGCTTTCTAGTTTGGTTTCCTTACGTGTTTAAGGCAAGCTGAAACCCTTTTCCTTATACAGAAATGCTCACTCGGGGATGGGGGCTGCATTAGAGCACTGAACCAGCCTGAGCTCAGCCCTGCTTTGTTTTACAGCCCTGCTGGTGGCTGGCCCTGCAGTGCAATGGCCTGGGTTGCAATCACCGTAGCAGGCAGCAGCATCCTGAATTGCAGCTATTAGACTTGGCATTGCCTGCTCGCCCCATGCCCTGCAAAGCTTTGCTGGGACAGTAATGAGACCTTTGCGATCTCCGTGCTTGTTTTAGTAAACTGATCTTATCTGCAGATCAAAATAGATTTTAAAGGTGCCAAACGCTGGCAGTATATCTCCTATAACAACACATTTGTTGCAACAGGTGAAGGTTTAAGGCTGAATGGAATGTTGGGCTTGGCTGCTCTTTGAGCTCCCTTCAGCTTCAGGGAGGCTGTGGGAGGGATGTGAACCCCTACACGGTTCATAGAAGTGACTTTTGGGGCTTTTTGCAGTGTGCATTGCACCCTGGGCTCTGATTGGGGCTGCTATCGCTCTGTTTCATAAGGACAATATTTACTTCGACACGCGTGGTGTTTTCCATTCCTGTGCCTTACTATTAAATCCACAACTCAAAGCACGTTGCTGTGTAACTGCACACACATGTCTTGCTTTGGGTTTAGAAATAACATAGCAGGCATTTTCAAGGGGCATCTCTATCAATTCAAACAAATAAGAACCCTCTTGTAGAACTTGCCTGGTTTCTCCTTTCAGCCTCAGCTGGAATGAATTCTGCAATTACCTTTGGTGGCAGAGGTCTGGGAAGGTGCTGGGGTTTTATTTTTCATCTTCAGAAACGATGTTGTGATGATGCTGGAACACTCTGCAGCACTTTAGAGGGTGTTATATAACAAGTTAAGTGTGTGCTCGGAGGAGCTGGAGCACTTTGGCCAGGAAATTGGGCTGGGGAGAAGAGTCATCCTGGGTCAGGCCTGTGTCAGGGTGTGTGGTGGGGAGGAGGTCAGGCAGCCTTGGAATTTTGGAACAGAGCCAGATTGGAGACACTGCTGCATCGGGATTTCTTCCCAAACACTCTGATTGTGGAGAAGCTTTAAACCACAAACGGGATGGGGCGTCTGTCAATCCGTGGTTCATGACCTGTGCCCTGGGTGGTGAATATCTGCTTGTGGGCAGAGCTGAGATCAGGAGGGCAGAGGGTGTTCAAGGGCTTTCCTTGCCCCATGAACCCCAGCTGCCCCAGAACCTTCAGCAGTGACAGCACAAGGTCACATCTTTGCACTCTGCTCTCACAGTCACAGCACCGTGGAACGGGAGGTGGTGGATGAAACACAATCACGAACAACGCTGCCTGTGCCTGGTGGAAAAGTCCCTGTCCATCCTGTAGTCCAGCAGCAGAGCTGGACTTTCCCTGCCACCATCCCTGGAGCACACCCAAAGCCTGCAGTGAGTTTGCACCTCACAGCTGTGCTCTGGCTGCAGCAGGGAGCTGGACCCCCCAGATGTTTCCCCAGGTGCATCGTAGGTGCTATTAAACACAGGAAGGGGAAGAAGAAAATAGACTTGTCTAGTGCTGTTTTGTCAAAATACAAGCAGGACAAGTGCAAACTAATTAGAAATCTAGACAACTCCCATATAAAACGCAATGGTGTGTCATGTGTGTGCCAACAGGCAAAGTGATTACTCAGTTGTTGTTCAGGCAAAAATTCCCACTGAGTAAGGTCAGAGTAATCACCCCAGGATCTGTCCCTGCTGTGCTTGCCCCCAGTTGCCACCGTCCTTTCCATGTGAGGAGCTCCAGGCGCTCTCGGATCTCATGGCTTTGCTGACTCAAGGCTTGGCAGGACACCTGGGTGTCACCCACCCTCTGGGAGAGGAAAAACAACCTCGTGGGCTTCTGCCCATTGTCCTCCTGCCAGCCCCTCTGTGCCTACCGAGATTGCCACAGGGATTAGGCAATGTTGCCCGTGGGAGGGATCAAAGCCACCTGGTCACCTTCCCCGTGCCCTTCCTCCGCTCTTCCCCAAAAGCTGTGCTGCTCTTTTCCCCACTGCAGGGTGGTGGAGGAGGATTGCTGGTGCCTGGGTCCCTACTGACAGCCCTGCTGTATCCCCTGAGCCTGGCAGTGTCCTGAGGCAGGTGCATGTTTTGCTCCATTTGTACAATTTTGGGGTTTGTGTGCGCTGGGGATTCCTCCTGTGTTCTCTCGAGATCTGTAGTGGTAGAGCCGTGGTATTTTTGGTCAAAATCCTGGGTCTGTCAGAGCTTTCACACTCCTCCCTGAATCAGTGTTACTCCTCAAAGCCCACCTCCAGGGCCTGTCTTTACCCTGGAGGTCCATGGCTTGGTCTGGTTCCCTTATTCTGGGTCAGCTTTCAGGATTTGGACCAAAGGTTTTGATCTCCACACGGCACGAGAAAGGTGGGGGTGCTTTTTTTTGAGGGGTAGGACTCAGTGTAACAAGCACTGCTAGACATTAAACTGTGTCACTGTGTCCCCATCCTTCTATTTCAGGGATTTTCAGTTCCCTGCACCCTTTCCCACCTCCTCTGCCATCTCCCTGCAGGAATGGATTGCATTCCTAACTTAAATACCAGGAGCTCTCATCATCCTCCCACCGCTCCCATTCACTGTCCTGGGCAAGGAGCTGCCCCAACCCCTCTCCTGAGCTGTGGCTTTTCTTCCTGGGTCTTTCACACCTGCCCCAGGCCAGCTCCCCTCTGCTCTCCTTTCCTCCCTGGGCCCCACCCAGCCTTATCTTAGACACAGACAGAGATATGACACACAGCTGTGTTCACCTGGCTGATGATCTGTCCCCAATTAGCCCAAATGCAAGCTAGCACAGCAAGAAGGAAAGGAAGTTATAGGGAGGGCTTCAGAGAAAATGTCCTGCTCTGTGGCAAGAGCAGAGGGAAAAGAAAAAGGATTTGATTTACAGAAGAAAGGAGGCTGCAAGGTGGATTTATGGGCCAGCTAGCAGGGCTCATCCACAGACAGCACAGTTCCCACTTTGACTTCATTTTCTTGTGCTCAGTAGTGGTTTTCTCTTTATGTTTCTCTTTCTGTGCCCCTGGCTTGATGAACCATAAAATCACAGAATGGTTTGGCTTGGAAGGGACCTTGAAGATCAACTCCTCCCAATCCCTTGTCATGGGCAGGGAACCTTCCCCTAGAAAAGATGGAGATACAGCTTCTGACAGGGCGTAGCAGCAATGCTCTGGAAGGAAATGTCTCCCTTTGTGCTCGTGTGGGTATTAAGTGTGGCTGCTGGGAAGGAAAAGGCCTGTCCCTTGGGAGAGTCTTATTAAGGGAAACCAGCTATTAACAGGTATATATGGAAAGGGTGGGGTTCCTTATTTCAGCATCTCCTATCTGCCTCAGGAGTGCATCACGGTGATATCAGCCTTTATTAATATAAAACTCAGTATTACACACCCCTGATTGCCCCACAGGTGTAATTCAGTGGGCCTCTGACACTGCAGCCTATCTGATTAAAGTGGCAGTGCGGTGATCAGCGACACCAAATTAAGCTGTCAGTGTCAAGGATCTTTTGGTGTAAAGTTAAATTATATCCGAGGATTAAAACCTGGGAGACTGTGATCTAATTAGCTGAAGTTTATCCTGTGAGTGGTTGGGGTGTAATAACTTAGTGATGCAGAGATGAAAATGCCCAATGGCCAATTTTCTCTGTGGGAAAGTGAGAAGTTACTTGGGTTTGGTATGTGCTGCATGATTCCTCTGTGTGGTTTTTTTTTTTTGATTGTTTTTTCTCAGTCTAAGGAATATATCATTGTGGAAAGATGTAGTCACTTTAATTCTTTTCCAAGCACGTATGGATTACAGAATTTTCCCTCTCTCTTTGAGGAAAAGTATCTTTATCTCATTCCTGTCTTTATTACAGAGTTACCACAAAACTCTAATTAGGGGAAGCATGTTTTTAGTGGTGGGGCTGCTAAGAAATTAGTACTTCTGTTCTGAATTTGACATTTAAATGCTCTGTGGGAATAAAAACCCCCTGCTTTTCTTGCAAAACAAAACTCAATTATTCCTAATGAAAATTTTCCAGAAACCTTTCACTTTTATACTACAGGTGTCTTATACTCTACTTTCATACAGATTTTAATAGAGAGATCATATTTTTTAAAAAAATTACCGTATCAAAGCAATTTTCTCATTGATTTTGTTAATACGAAAAATTGTGTGGTTCCTTGATAGCCCTTATATCAAACCAATTTTGAAAAACATTTAATTCTGTTTAAAATCACTTTTTGCTGTTGTTGTTTTAGCAGAAAACTCTTCCCTCAGATGTTCTGATTGCCTTTATTCAGCACATGAGTGTTTCACCTGGGAATTGCAGGGTGGCTTCAGATGGATTTTATGGGACTCAGCACAGCTAGGCATGAGTCCCACAATATTTACCCAGCTATGAGACAAGCAGGTGTAATTATATTGACCTTTATCATTTTCTCATGGCTGCCTTGCTGATAAGCTGCCCTTGGTGAGGGACCTGCACGTTTCCCTGGCTGTGAGTGCACACAGAGACACCAGGGCTCCCCACTGGGCCATTCCAGCCCCAAAGGGAGGGGAAACTAATCTCTTTGCCAAAACTGAAGCTTTTCTGGTCCTGCTGTTGTTAGTGGGGACCCTGTTGTGGTTCAGTCATGGCTCAGGATGCCCCTTCTCCTTTTGCCCTTCTCACTCCTCCGGACTTTGTGAATTCAGGTCCCTCAAACTGACCCTTCTTCAGAGAGCTTGCTGCTCAAACTGGCCTAATCCTGCACAACCTGGAAATAAATAACCCTCTCCAAGTGCCATTATGCTGTATCCTCGTAATGGTTCTGGCTTTCTTTTCTTTTTCCTCCTCTGAACTCGGGCTGTCGATGCACAGAGGAGCCTGGTCGTTCTGCCCTGTCAGTGAGCAGAGGTGGGAAGAAGGTTTTTATCATCTGCCAGGCAGGGGATGCATGTGAACAGGCAGGAGAAGTCAAGCTGGCCTCTAAGGCCAAAGATGAGCTGAAAATAAAGGTTTATTTCAATGACAGTGAGGCAGTGGTATAAGGGATGAGAATAATTGTGTGCAACTTAAGGAATGCCCCAGATCCAGCTTCTTTTCACTTGCTTCTTCTAAATGTCAATATTTAACTGTACAGTTTTAGGGAGGGGATAGCTGGGGATCAATACTTGTGTTTCAAGTAGTGCCTTCGACCCACTGACACGACAAGCTTGTTACTTGGTGTCTAAATAAAAGCTCCAGTGATAAATAACCAATGCTGTTCTCGAGTGAACTGTACAGGAAATGCGCTGGATTTTTACTCACTCAGTTTCCAGCTGGGGAAACAGACACTGGAGTGAAAGCTGAGCCTGAACTCATAGCTGGAAATGTCAGGCATTGGAAATGGTCATCATTGCTCACAGCTTCAGTCAGCTTCCCATTCCCCAGCACCCTTTGGTTGTTACTATGTCTGGTTTCTCTCTTGAGGGATGTATTTTCCAGTCTTCCCACCTCGCTCTCATTTCTCTTTCCCTCAGTACTGCAATTCCTGTGGAGCTTCCTCATACCTTTAAAACACTTTCCACACCTCTTGTGGCCAGAAAATTCCCCATTCACCTCCACATCATTGAGGGTGAGGAGGAGCAGAAGTATTGAGGATGATTACACTTCTACAATGGGTTTGGGATGGTGATTCTAAGGGCAAAACCTGTAATTTGCTCAGAATTTATATTCATTTCATGAAAACTAAGTTCTTCTTCCTGTTCCATTTTTAATTGGCACTTTTAATATATCCTGCTGTGTGCTAGCAGAAAGACACATGTTCTCTTTATGCTTCCTCCCACTTTTTGGTTCCTTGCCTTTCGTTCTGTTCACTTCCAACATCTACCAATTTGTCTACCTAAGGCTTCTCAAGATATGATTTGCCATGTGAAACAAAACATGCTAAATGGATAAAAATAAGGAATGTTAAGGTTGGTTTTTTTAAGTCCTCAAATCTCTATATATTACATTAATTTTCATAAGAAAAGTTTCAATAATTATTTTGGAGATGCTTCATACGATGAGGACTCTTTCAGGCTTCCTCTCCTGATGGCTTTTTTTTCCTTTAACCAGAAATACATGCTCTTTTGCCTGATGCCATTTTTATACTCCTACCATTATCTCCCATGCATACCTTTAAGTATTTAATTGATGCTGGAGACTGTGCTCTGTTCAAAAACAATTACATTAATTCCTGTATTTTCCACATAATATGGTGTGTGTCTGCTGCAGCCTACAAAGGCTTAATAACCAGGCTAAATGCTCTCTTGTGGGTGCAGTGAAGATTAAGCTGGTCTGAGTCTGGAAAGTGCAAAGTAAAGTGGAGGGGAAAGGCTTTTGTTCAGCTGAAGAGGGGTGAGAAACCTTTTCCTCAGCTGGAGCCACGCAGGGTTCCCAGGCACCAGTGTCTGTCGCAGTGGCACACACCAGTCTGTATTTTCTTATCACCCAGACCTTGTACAACGCCCCAGACCTGGGGTGAGAGCACAGCTGCAGCCAGTGGGATCTGTGCCCCTTTCCTGCCCCACAGCACCAGGACCCTTCATCCTGCTGAGCCTGAAGCCCGCAGGGATGGCACAGCCCCCCCATGGCACCAGTGTGGAGCTCTGCACCCAGCACAAGGTGCTGAACTGTGAGAACGAGCCCAGGGGAGGTCACGAAGGTGATCACAGGGCTGGAGCACCTTTTCCATCAAGACAGGCTGAGAGGGTTGGGGTTGCTCAGCCTGGAAAAGAGAAGGCTCCAGGGACACCTTAGAGCACCTTCCAGTACCTAAAGGGGTTGTAAGAGAGCTGGAGGGCTTGTCACGAGGACAAAGGGGACTGGCCTTAAGCTGAAGGAGGGCAGATTTAGGTTAGAAATTAGGAAGAAATTCTTCCCTGTGAGGATGGTCAGGCACTGGAATAGGTTGTCCATAGAGGTTGTGGACTCCCCATCCCTGGAAGTGTCCAAGGCCAGGACTCTGAGCAGCCTGGGACAGTGGAAGTGTCCCTGCCCATGGCAGGGAGGTGGAACAAGATCATCTTTTAGGTCCTTTCCAACCCAAACCATTCTATGATTCAGCGAGTGGGAGTCCAGGTGCATCCTTTGGGACAAAAGAGTGGAAAAAGAGACTGGACAAAGATCAGTAGAGAGGATGAGGACCAGGAGTGGAGGTTTCACATCCCCTGCTCAGGAGTCAGCTTTCAAATTCAACCAAGCGAGGAAACAGCTCAGCCCTAGCCCCGTGCAATGAGAGCTGTGAGTGCACAGGGATATTCCCTGGTGGAAAATAGCACTTGTGGCTGCAGTAGAGGGAGAAGCTCCTGATTTTGGGGAGGGTAATGGCTGGAGAGGAGGGTGGCCCACGCTGGTGTGTGTACAGGCAAGGCATTGCAAAATGACAGTTGTGTCAGCAGCTGGCCAAGCCACATGGATGCAGTGAGGCAGAACTTGTTGCCTTTAGCCTCATTCTAGGGAGCCAGATTGGGTAAAGCAAATTTATTAACCTAGGATTTAATTTATAATTTCTCCTGGAGGAGAAAATTCAGAATTCGTCTGGTTCTTTTCTCCCTCCCCCCTCCCTCTACCCTTGCCATGCCTGAAAGGAAAAGTAACCAGCTGAGGCTTAAGGTGTCAGTCACTGATGCAATGGCAGCGCAGGGTGAAATAACCAGTTGCAAACCCTGCCTGGGAGCGTGGAAGATTTGCTGGTGCCGTGCTGAGGGACAGAGCTGCCCCTGGTGCCCGAGCCGTGGCTTCCCAGGCACAGTCCCACGCTTCTAGCCTCTGGTGTGGGCACTGCCCTCGGTGTTCCTGCCTCAGCAGCCAGAAGTGCTGAGCCAGGGGCTGCCTGCTCAGGTAGGGTTCCCATCCCGTCTCCCAGAGAAACCGGCGTTGCGCAAGGGCGCGGGTTGGAAGTCTTGCTGGGGCACGGGGGAAAGGGAAGTTGTGATGGGATAAGAGCATGCGAGGCAAGATCCTGTGGGAGAAGAGAAGGTGACAGCCAGGTTTCTCTCTGCTGCCTGGGGAGCAGATTGTTCAGCAGCTGATGGTTTTTCATTCTCAGTCTGCTCGTCGTTCACGGTGTTTGACCTGATGTAAATTCCTGTTACCTGTTCGTATATCCACGCTTCTGTGTCCAGCGGGTCCCTGTGCCATCACTAACAGCTGCTGGAAGTGTCAGTCTTGCTCTTCAAAGCTAGATTCCTCTCACTGGGTACAATTTCTCCTGGATGTGTGTGCAAACATTCCTTTTACACACTCCTGGACTGGGTGGCTGTGAAGAAACCCTCACAAAGTTCCTTACAAGTCAAGCACACAAACCCTTCAATTATAAAAGGGAAAAACGAGGTCATACAATGTGAGGGTCTGTAGCAAACCCCTACAGGTATGGAAAGGGATGCATGGTGATTTAAAAAAAAAAAAATAAAAATCCCTATCATGACTGTCTGAGGGTGAGACCATGTGGTAAACAGACATCTCACTCTCCCAGAGGTTGAGAGAAAAGGGCAGCTTCCTCCAACATGGGAGAGACAACTCATCTCAGAAATGGGAGGCAGCTAACAATGGACTTGGCTATTTCAGGATCCTTCCTGGTTACCAGAAAAGGATGGAACAATCCAAAGGTGGGAGTGAACTAAGTGATCATAAAAGCCGGGTCACCACGATAAGACTCATGGATTTCAGGAAAGGCACGGGGCTGTTTGGCTGTTATCTGGGACAAAAGTCTAAAGGGTAAAGGATGACTGGCGTTAAGGTACTACTGTATACAAAACATGCTGGTAGACTTTCCTGATGCAGCAGCCAGCTGGAAAGCTTTGTCTGGAATGCCCTGCAGTCCCTGGAGAGGAGTTTGGTACAGACAGGCTCAACCCCGCTTCAGATGTGGCACAAACTCAAGTGTGGGGAGCAGTTCCTTGGCAGCAGCAGACCAGAAGGACCCAGCTGTGAACAGGGTACAGAGGATGTCCAGTGGCAAATTTGGGCTTCAGCAAGAATGACCAAACTCTAAACAGACTTGTGCTACCTTATTTGTTTGTGTTTTGGGATTCCAGCACATTGTACCTCGAGTGTTTCTCGTCCGCAGGAATGTGAACGGCATTAAAATCAAGATTAGGGTGATTGATACGCTGCTGTTTGTTTGCTAACCTGGTTCCAAAAGGTTATTCCGCTTTGTAGTGTGCTCTGAGTTATAAATGAAAGTATCCTGGTATCTGAAATGTGCAGAGTGAAGCCAAAGGTTCGCAGTGCCCTGAGCTGTGCTGAGGTGTTGGGCTTCCTGCCGTCTGGGGAGACAAGGGATATAGCTCCTGCTGTAATAATATTGATAATAATACTGATGAAGAATGAGAGATTTGAAAGAAATCTCATGTAATTACCAAAGCCCTGTGATTCAGCCAGCTTTGTTGTCTTGCTGCAGCCCTCTTGCACACTAAATATGTTCTGTTAGCTACTGCTAGAGGTTCCTTTTACTGTTACAAAGCTGGAGCATGAAGAGAAATATGTGCCATGTCCAGCTTTTCCTGTTCAGGGAGTAATTTTTTCCATGACGTCTAATCTTTTTCTTTTGCTGAACTGTCAGCAAACCCAGACCACTTTGGCTTGGCATTTTGCCCACATCCACCTACATATTTTTCTTAACAGCAAACAAACTAATTAAATGCCTTTATCTTATGAGGCATTCCTTTCTCTCAGGTAGTTACTGATTAAAAAAAATAAATAAAACTTCTCACTATTTGGAGAAAACAAGAGATGAGTCAGTGTGTTCGTGGCCTGGTTTATTATTAAATAAGAAGCCAGGATTAAAAAAAAAAAAAAAAAAAAAAAGCGGAGTGGAAAGTGGAAAAAAATGTTAGTGCTGTCATATTGTGTTTGTGGCCAGTGACAAAAGACTGTTCTCATTCCAGTGAGCATTTCCAATATCCATTAAAATTCATGAGCAATACATTTGCACATGAAGGTGGACAGGGGTACATAAAAGAGGCAGAGGTACCTCTCATGTGAAAGATTATTGTAATAAAATGTAAATTTTATAAACCAAAGTCCATATTGCTTCGTGTTCAATAGCCCTTTCAGTAATGTCAGCTGGAAGTAGAAAGGCAATTATTCAGAGTCAACAGAGGTTCTCCAGCTCTAACAGATAATAAAGACCTTAAAAAAGAAGACAAATATTCAATTAGGAACTTTTAAAAAAGATGCACATTTTTAAAGTGAATTATTTGGGAATGGAAAAATCCAGACAGGTCATCTAAGCCAACATCTGCTATTGGGGGTGTTGAGGGGATAGCAGGATGTGCTCTCTGGAATCTGCGGCTCCCAAGCAATTCCCCTGATGATTTGGATCCATTCCCTGGATATATCTTGTCTAGTGGGTGTCAGGACATATCTGTGCTGCAGAACAGCACAGGATAAAAAGGGAGCAGGAGCAAGGGACACAGAGCCCGGCTGGGTGGTGCCATGAGAGCAGTGGGGCTGGTTCTGAGATGGTTTCTCATGGCAGGACTTAGGAGAAAACATGGTGCTGGTGAGGGCAGGTGGCTCTGGTGTTAACCTGAACTGATCCCCGTGGACCCCCTGGGCCTGAGCAAAAAGGTGCCACTGTCTGAGCATTGACTGCAGCACCCTGGCCAACCCAAGGCACCAGCCAGGCAGCGAGTGCTGAGCATGCTGATAATCTCTTGCCAGGACAGCAGCCACTGTAATGCTCTAAGCTAAAGTGAAAACAACAATAAAGAGGTCTTCAGTTGTCTCCTTCCCTAATATTAAGCCCGGTTCTAGGCTTGCCTGTGTTTGTCTGGAGAACAATTTGTGCCCCAAGACAAACCAGGAGACGCTCGCTGCTATTACCAGCAGCCCTCATTCTACCTTGGGAGGTGTTGCAAAATGTGTAAATCAGCTTAGCTTTTCATCCCTGGGTTTTCTTAATCAGGACTTCAACTCCAGCCTTTGATGCAGGCTTTACTCACAACAGACCTATTAAGTTATTTGCTCCTGCTATTGTATATCCAGGAGATCCACACATGCCCCACAGTTACACAGAAGCCACCCAGACTGACACCAGTGTTTATGCAAATCTGCAGGATTTATCGTTTGGCGTAGACTTTTGGGATAAAGTGCCAACCCTGTACTTAAAAACTATCATGGCATGGAGGAACATCCCAGCCCCAGAAGAAAGAAAGAAAAAAAAAAGCAGGAGCTCTTGGCTTCCAGTGGCACCATCTCTAATCCCAGCCTCCCAGCCCTGAATGATTCAGAAGCAGGCTGAGATCTCCCATGCATTGTTTTGATCCCTAATCCTGCCCCATCCTCCTCCTTTGATATTCTACAGAGGGCTGCTGTTTGCCAAGGGGTGATTAGGAGACACCAGATGCTGGAGGTTTGGTGGCACTGGGCAAAGTGGAGTCGGCGTGGCCCGAAAAAGGAGCTGGGAAGGCCCCATGGGTGGAGCTGATGGTGAGTTTGGCCAGACAGTGATGGTGAGCAGGGCTAAATAACCCTGACCCCAGCTCCCACCCCACCTTCCCACCGGGCCAATTGCAGCAGGAAAACAGGCTCTGCCAACCCAAGCGTTAAGTGTGTGCCTGTAGACACAAATGTGGGAGTCCCTGCCTCATCCCAAAATAGCCCAGAAAGTCATTAGCTTGTTTTAATGCCAGCCCTGCTCCTGCTTGTGAGCTCTGTGGATCACTTGGGCTCCACCAACTCTGCTGTTCCTAATCTTGGCCCTTATCTCAGCACAGGACCTCTGGGAGCTCATCCTTATGAAAAACACTAATCCCTCCAGGACGCCGCGCAGGCTCTCATCCCAGGCTCCTGGATTTACCTTGTGGTAAAACAGGAAACTCCTCAGCTCCTGCTGAATGAAGCCCTGAGCTTTCTGGGGCGTTTCCACTGCCTTTGGCCTTAGATTAGCCCTGGTGCCACATGGGCTAATCTAAGGGAGATTGAGGCTCCTGTGTCTGAGGGACCACGTGGAAAACTGAGGGACCAAAAAGTTGCACAGATCAATTTTCTGTGTGCCTGCAGGGCCAAACAAGCAAAAGTGGGGGCATCATGCTGAACAAATCTGTGATTTGTTCAGGTGTGTTTTGAGAAAAGAAAACCACCACAGCAGAAGAAGCAGGATGGTCAGGGGTTGGTTTGTCACAGGCTGAACATCTCTTGGGCTTTACGTCCTGTTCTTCTGTGTCCTGATGGACATTTAAAAGTAGGATGGCTGCCCTGTGGGTGAAGAATCCTCATTCCTTTTGTGCCAGCTCAGGGCCTGTAAGCAAGGCTATCACCCCATCATTAAGGCTCAGGCTGCTCACAAAGCTGTAATTTCTGTTCGGTCCTTGTAGTCCTGTAAAACTGAGGAGTCAGCATCACCTGGGGCAAAAGGGTCATAATTCACTTAGGTTCAGCTCAACATCACTGGATTAGAGCGTTGAGAGAAGAAGCTGAAGAGTTTGCTATAACATGAGCATCTGCAGGGCCTGTCTGGCTAAGATAAGGGCTGATTTATGTGGAGGCAAAATGTCTTTGATTGGTTCAGAAGGCACATGAGATTTTACTGAAAGGCTAAAACGGGCCAGTGCCTCCTGGCGTAATCCAGCATTGATTATTCTGGGTCATTGTGTGTGTGTGTATATATATATATATATATATATATATGTACATAATCTATACACTGAACTGGTATTTTGGTTTGCCCCCGTGAACAGAAAACTACAGCGTAAAAGCAGACGGGGTTGTGGTCTAGGCCTAAGACAAGGAGCACGATGGGTGTTAGGCCTCAGCAAAGTCATTTTCCTCCTTGTGAGGAGAAGTGAGGGGCAAACTTGCCTGATCACTGGTGCCAGGAATGCTGAATCAGATACCTTTGTTTAGGACAAATGGATGTTAAGCATTCCTGGAATAAGCTACTTGTTCCCATGATGATCACTGTCATGCATTTGTCTTCTAGGTAACATTGCTCACATTATTTCTTTTGATCCCAAAGGGAGCTTCTAGCGGCTTCCCATAGTAGCCATCCCTACAGCCCACCCCAACCCCCAAAATGTTGCCATGCAAACCCAACACACCCCAAAGATCACCAGACATACACCTCCAGCTCTGAGCCTTCCCAACGCCCGGGAATCCTCAGCCAGTATCTCCAGCCTTTCAGAAACTTTCCTCCGTGCCTCAGTTTCACAGGGTATCCTCTGTGAAGGCAGAACCCTAACACAGGAGACTAAAGAAGCACGGTTAGCTCAGGGTGGATTACACGATTACCCCTAGAGACAGAGGCACTTACTGGAGGCCTTCAGTCCCTGCTAAAAGCAGAACATTGGACTCAGCTCTTTGGTTCCTTCTGGATTTGTGTCCGTAGGCAGAACCCAACCCCAGCGTTAGCCCAGGAGCCTGGGCAGCTCAGCCCAAACTGTTGGACAATCAGCTTCGCCAGCAATCTCTCACAAGCAGCACCTGCTGCAGGAGGACCCACCAGAGGAGACGCCTGGCTCTGCTGCTCCTGCACTCCTCTGCCTCCCTCTAAACTCAGGCATGAGCCCAGTGCTCCATCTCCCACACCAAAACCCTCTTGTAGCTCCCTGAGGTGTGTCCCAGGAGCTTCTCACTGCTGGGCTTTCCCGTGGCTGTTTAACACCGAAGTGGAGGCAGCCTGGGTGGGATTCGGCTTTCCTTCCTTCGGCCAGCCCAGTTCTCCTGAGCTCACCTGGGCTGTCTGCTCTCCCTCTCTGGTCAGTGCAGGGCACTCAGCTCACCCAGAGGTACAGCCCCGTGAGTGAGAAAGGTGGGACGAACAAATACACTGAGTTTTCCTCATTTTCTCTCCACAGGTTGCTGTGGGAGCTTTGGGACATTTGCAGAGACACCCAAAGCTGGGTGTGCTGCATTCCATCTGCCTAAGAAAATTTATATTTAATGAACAACCTATACAATGTGATTGAGTGTTGCTGAGAAGCCCTATTCACCCTGGTTTAATTGCCTCTGAGTGGGTCACTTATTTCTAGCCTTTGCAAATATGTTCTTTTGGTCCTCTGTTGGTGCTCTCAATAATTAATTGGTTAGGATGTTACCTGCTGCGGTCTGAGTACAGCTCCTGACCTGGGATGTGCTGGAGGAGACCCTGCGCTGCTGCCTGGTGCTGCTGTGGGAGGATCTGAGTCCTTGGTGATGCTCAGACTCTTGGTGCCATGGATTTTGAGCCCCCAGGAGCTGGCATGCTGTGCTGAGGCAGTGGGCTGAGCCCTTCCCTGGGATCTCTGTCACTTCTGGAACAGCCTCTGAGACCACACATCCCTGTTCATCCAGCATGCTCCAAGCAGGAATGGATAGGAAGAGGAGGCCAGGGAGGGGTGCAGCAGCCAGAGGAAAACAAAACAAACCCACAGCCTCCTTTTTGTCAGGAGCTGTCAGAAAAACATCGGTGGGGAGCTGATTTCAGCTGCCACCTGACACCAGGTGATGTCATGGTGCTGTCTCGGGTGGGGTCTGCAGAGAACAACTTTTGGTACAGGAACATTAAAGATGTAATGATTCGTTCAAACAATGGGAGTCAAGGGAAATAAAAGAGGAGGATAAGAAAGTAATTGTCATAATTAGGCAGGAGGGGAAAACTGAATAGGCTGTGTTGGAGGCAGAAAAGCGCTGCTGGGCTACCTGCTGCAGGTGTTGAGCTGTAATGGCAAAGTCTCAAAAGGAAAAATTAAGAGTTGTGTAATTAATACCCTATGAATAATGCAAATAGGTGCCCTCACAAGTAGTTGTATAACTGATTTTGTTACAGGGATGCTGCATAATTCCATAATGTGCTTTTCATTTCCAGCTCTCTTCTTGATGTTCTTCCTCCACATTTTCTTTTGCAGGAGTCGGCTTTCTTCTCACTGAATTCCTAAGTTTGCCATGTCTGTCCCCATTTTCCTGCTGCTAGATAGAGAGATTCTTAATAGCTTTGCTCAGCTAAGATAGGAGGAAGTGAGAAGTGGATCCCTGGGGAGCTCCGTTGTAGGTGTCAGGGAGAGAGAAAAAACCTGTAGTGACTGTGCAGGGTAACAGGCAGAGTTACAGAGGATGTTGGCAGCTGTACTCCCACAAAACACTGAAACAGCTTCTCCAGGGAAGCCGACACCTCCAGCCTCTGGAGATCACAGTGCAGCCCTGCAGGATACAGAGGGGAGAGAAAATCACCTCTGGAGAGGGCTGAAATGCACGGGCTGTCCTTTGTGTTCATTTCATTTTTGAGAGAAAGACAGGACAGATAGGTTTGCGGCTTAATGACCTTTTTCAGACAAAAGATCAGCACTTAATGTAGCCTAAGCGTGAAACACACTAGATTGGAGCAGCCACTCCTTGGAGATCCTCATAACTTCTTATTTGCCTGTATGCTAGAAAATACCTCACCCAGATGTGAGTACTTCTGGTGAGGAAATCTTCCTGTCCCCGGTTCTCTTAATGGCTTGGTTGAAGGATGGGGTGTCAAATAGCACTAAATTTTAATCCATGGTTAAAGGATTATTTCTTGGCTCCTCAACAAAATATTCTGTGGAAACCTGGGGATCTTATGTGTGTCACAACAGAATATTTATATCCTCATTCAGTATTAATCGTGTCACAACTCAGCCAAACTCTGCTGGCATCAGATGTTTGTACTGACATCTTAACTTCCCTGCTGTGGGCCAAATTCCTTTTGGGCAAAACTGGAGTGTTGGATTGGATTGGTTGTTCAGGACGAGCTTTTAGGAGTTAAAAGTGCTGGAGGGGGAGCCAAACCCAAAAACTGAGGCTGGCTCCTGCCTTCTGGCAGCACCGGTGACTTCCCTCTTCCTTCTCACTCAACTCTCACGGTCTCTTGGGGAGCAGCAGAGCTGCCCCCAAAGCCCCAGCATCTCTCAAGACCTCTCAAGAAATTAAAACTTTGTGTGGAGCTGAGGTGCTGGGGCTCGCTCTCCCTGCAGGACACCCAGCGCCTTGCTCAGCAGCGAATCTTCTCTGCGGCTGGGTCTGCTCCTCGCTGGCTGCTGGCGCAGGAGCTTTGATATCTGATCAAGGAAGATAATTGAAGCCTCTCAGGAGGCCTTCGAGGAAGCCATAATCCCCTGGCACGACAATGTGGCTGGTGAGGAGTGGCCAGGGCTTGGCACAGAGCCCCTGGCACTCACCAGGCATAGGAAGGGGGTGAGGGGACATTTTTAGCTGAGATATATAAACCTAACTTTGCTGGGAGCATTCATCCCCTTGGCTGGAAGTTTTTGCCCTTTGCATCTTTGCCTCTGGTGAATTTTGTTAAGCTGGGATGCATTCAGGGCCTTAGAGTAAACCTGGGGAAATAAATCGAGCTTGGGAAAAGAGCAGAAGGGCAGGAGGAGGCTTGATCAAAAGCAGTGTAGCTCTGCAGCTGCCCACTCTGTGTGTGCACGTGTATGTCTGCAATGGGTGTGAGAGATACTTGGTAAATCCCTTCTTTGTGGGCCAAAGAATGACCCTTAGAGGAGCAACATATCAAAATATGGTGAAGAAGGCAGCTGGGAGACAAGGGGAGGAGTCATAGAAGTGGTTTGTGTTGGAAGGAACCTTAAAGATCATCCGACTCCAACCCCACTGCCATGGGCAGGGACATCTTACACTGGACCAGGCTGCTCTGAGCCCCATCCAACCTGGCACAAATAAACCACAATAAAGCACTGCAAAGAGATGAGGCCAAAAGTTAAGTGAGCTACTGGCAGCTCCTATATTTCTTGATGACTCAGGAGCAGCAGCCCCATGTACCATTTTGGACCCAAGTCCTTGCACCTGGGTTTGGATTTGGGTTGTTGGGTTGGGATAGGGTTAGAGCTGTTGTCAACAAGTAGCGTTGTAGGGGAATCAGTGGGGGTTTGTATCCTGTCTCGTGTGACTGCTAAAAAGAAGGTAAAGATGACTTATTCTGTCACAAGAGGAGGTAGAAGCAGAATCCAAGGGCAGGATGCATTTAGACTGATCAAATAAATGCTTTCAAGGTTTTTTTTTCTAATGTGCGTGAATATATACACACCCACACATACATATTTATGTGTCTGAATATGTATAACAATACATACGTAATATCTATTAATATTTTTTAAAATGGCAACTGAAGAACAGTGTAGGATTCTGGAAATATTTAAATATTCACTAAAGATAAAGTGGGCACTGTGATAAGTGACTGGGATGCAGAAGGCATTTTTCCTATGAGCACTGTACTTCCTAACTGCTTAGAGAGGAATTATGGTTTGATTTTTCCCTTGGGTTTTTAATACAGGAAACTCTTGAGGCAAAACTGAATTTGAGGAATCTCACCCAGATTGTGTTTTGCGAGTTGGGAGCAACCATACCAGTGCTCATGGCCGAGGAAGTGGATGTTTTTTCCTCTCTTTTGCAGATGGGATTTGATTTTCCGCCAGCAGCAGTGTCCCAGGGGAGTGGATTATGGTGTTGTGGCAGAGCTGTGATGTGTCTAACTCCACGCTTTGGCAGCCTTGAGGGACACACCCTGAGGCAGCTTTTAGCCACGTGGATGCTCTGATAGACCTCAGGGAGCTGGGATGGAGTAGCTAAAGGGGAGAGCTGCAAACTGCTGTGGGACCAAGCAGTTGGTGGGACCAGGTCAGCAAAGCATAGCACAAGCAGAGATGAGTGGTGCAGTGGAGCTGGGGTTGTTTCTCCTGGAGAAAAGGAGACTCAGAGGTGACCTTATTACTCTCTACAGCCCCCTGAAAGGTGGCTGTGGTCAGGTGGGGTTGGTCTCTTTCTCCAGGCAGCAACTGACAGAAGGAGAGGACACAGTCTCAAGCTGTGCCAAGGGAAATAAATATAGGTTGGATATTAGGAAAAAGTTTTTCACAGAAGGAATAATAAAGTACTGGAATGGTCTGGGGAGGTGGTGGAGTCACCATCCCTGGATGTGTTTAAAGAAAGCCTGGATGTGGCACTCGGTGCCATGGTTTAGTTGAGGTGTTAGGGCTGGGTTGGACTCAATGATCTTGGAGGTCTCTTCCAACTCAGTGATTCTGTGAAATTCTGTGAATTCTGTGAGTCACTGCCATCTCCATTCTCATGTTTTAGTCTGCAAAGAGTAATGGCCCCGTCTGCAAGCAGCTTGTGCTGGGGGGAGTTTGGTGGATTCAGTGACCTGAGAGCTCCCTGCCTGATTTTCAGTGTAAAAATAAGAAATGAGCGTTGCGTGAGCGAGCGCGGGTGTGCCTGTGCAGGGAGGAGCACGGGCACCCGGCTGTCCCCGTGGGGGCAGAGAGGAAAGAGCCACACTAAAGAGCTAGAATGGCTCAAGATCCCGTCCCTATTGCCTCCTACCTCACCCCGCCTCACCCTGTCCCTGTTGATTCCTCGTGTGACAAATGAGGTTTACATTTTTGGTAAAATTTTAAAAGTTGAATAAAAAGGTAATAGGAGATAGAAAGTAAAGGGTTAAGCGGTTGAGTGTTTGGTATTTAGTTGAGAGTATGTTTATTATTTTTGGACATATTTTTAAAAAGCTTTTTTATTACATTAGTTTGTTGCATATTTATAGACTATTATTCATACTTATATTTCTTTACAGGATAATTTTTATATTTTAGGAACTGTTTAGTATGGTTATTTTTGGGGTTTGTCTTTTTTAGAGTATGCATGGGTTTTGGTTATGGTTTTAGTTTGGTTTTTTTATTACATTTATTTTGGGCTTTGGTTTATACTTTTTTACATGTAGATGTTGATAATTGGTATATTAGTAGTAGGGTTTTTATTATATGCTTATTGGATGTTATTTTGATTAAATAGCTAGTTTATACATAATTATATTAGTTACTACTACTACTATGTTACTACTACTGCTACAACTATGCTGTTAATAGTAGAAATAAAAGTGAAGTTACTTTAACATTATCTATATAGCATTTATTTTCATATTTGTGAAAAGCCAGCTTTACACTATGTATTTATAACACTCGCAAAGAGCTCAGGTGGGGCTGATCAGTGGGTTGGGTCCTTCCCTGGGAAGTCCCACTGCCTTGTTGTGACCCTTGTGCCAACTTGTGACGCTGGAGGAGCCCTGCCTGCAAGCTCACAGAGGGGACGAAGCAGTGGCACGCACTGGGGGCCTTTGTGGCACACCTCAGAGCGGTTCTGGGAATTTTACATGGAAACAACCTGACTTCACACGTTTTTCTGGATGCTGTATGGGCACTGGCTGGAGCGGGGTGCTGCAGTGTGGGGCAGGAGGCAGCAGAGGAGGTGGCATTTGAAGGAGCAGTTCCAGATGTCTGCAGGCGTCGAGCACAATGCTGGCCAAGTCCCAGAGGTCGGCGTCCCTCTGGTTTTAATGGGAGTCAGATGCATAAAACCCCTTGGAAACAGGCTGCTGTTGTTAAAGGAATGACATCCTTCCCTGGAGCACATTTTCTAGGCTTGCTTCAGGCTAGAGAGTCTGCCAGCACATCCTGAAAATACCGAGAAGCAGAACAGTCCCTTTCCAAGGGTGAGCTTGGCTAGCTGTGCCACGGGGGACTGCACCCTCTGCCTGACCCCAAGCCAGCCCTGCTTCCCCCCTGCCCTTCAGCTGCCAGCACCCACCCCACTGGGGGGAAAAAGAGAACCACTTATAGGGCACAGCCTTCTACCAGCAGGGCTCCTTCCTCCACATTTGTTGGCCTTTTAGTTTATTTTTTTCTTTCAACTCCTCCAGGAAGGAGGAGTTGAGTTACCTCTCAACAAATTGAGAGGTAAGGGAAGCTCAGAGGGAAGAGGGGGAGGATCAGGTATGCCTCAGCTTCCCCAGTGGCACAGGCTGGTTCTGAGCCACGATGACTCCCCAGCCCTTTCTCTTTGCTGGGTGTGCTTGCCAGCGCAGCTTGTTAACAGCAGCCTTCACCATCGGGCTTCACCCTGGCTCCAGTGGCTGTTTTGGTTACTAATGAGGAGAAATGAATGGATGAAGTCCAGTGGCATCTGCAAAGCTGCCTCCTTGCCAAAAACTGGCTGGCAAAGCCCAGCCAGCCCCGTGAGCTGGAGTCACCTGTAGCACTTTGCTTGTTGGCACACGCCGAGCCGGCTGCCACCCGGGGCGAAGAGCTGCTGCAGGGCTGCTGCAGGGCTGCTGCAGGGCTGCCTCGTCCTGGCAGGCCTTTGGGAAGGAAACACAGGGTGCTGTGCTGAAAGTGTGGCCAGGGCTGTGTCCTTGGCACAGCCATGGGGATGCCAGGAGCAGTTCTGCAGCCCTCTCTTTCCCCAAAGCTGGCAGAGACAAGGATGGGAAGCGAGCCCCTCAGTTTCCAACTCTGCAAGGATTTTTTTCTTTGGAAATGACCTGGAGCTGGGACCTTTTTGGCAGAGAAAGCATTGCCCTCGTGAAAGGGAGGGAGGTGCAGGGTGTGGGTCGTACCTGTGGCCAGAGAGCTTGCCTGCATCTGCACTGGCTGCCCTGTTTTGCTGCACCAAAGCAAACTTCTTCCTTGGGAATTGGTACAGTGAAAAATGTGTCAGGAGCCCAAAGGATAAGGGGAGAACAGAGATGATCCTGAGAGCAGTTTGGCTCGGCAAGCAATGGAGCAGTACCACCTTTCTCTAATAAATCACCATCAGAATCTGCATTTGTGTTGAGACCTGGGGAATAAAGCCTTTTCTGCTTTGGGAAGCCAGTCATCGAGCTAAGTTAATCTCAGGGCACCCAGGATCTTCTTCAAGTTGGGATGGCCTGGTCTGCTGAATAGATTTTAAATCTTACCTTTTTTTAAAGGAAGGTGTAGTCTTTTGTGAGCTGTGGAGACTGGCAGAGGTTAGGCTGAAGTCAGCCTTTATACTCACCACAAACGTCTAGACTTTGATTTTGCAAATGCCTAAGCCCCACTGCACGTGTGCTTTTGGATGTAGCTACTGTGATACAAGTTTCCAATGTCAGTTGTAATTGAGGCCGGCTAAACCTCCTACAATGCCCCTAGCTAAGCATCTTTGCAAAAGCAAGGCAGTGCTGGGGCAAAGCCAGCCTCACTGGGGGTTTTAAAACACAGCAGACTTCGGTAATTCAGCACAGGACTTGGCATGTTTTGCATGTTAGTGGACTAAGAAAAGCAATCCTATTTAAATAGATAAAAGGGAAACGTATTGGACCCGCTCCCTGTTGAGGCAGGGTCAGGGCATGAACTCCTGTGAAAACTGGCTCTGCCAGGATTTATTTCCTCTGATCCGATCAGGCAATGGAGACTGGGGTGGGGGAGACTCGTCAGGCAAATTTCTCTCCCTGTGCATGTTCTGAGTTGGCCCAAGGCCCTTATTCCTGTCACAGTCAAGGGTTACTCTGTGCCTCTGGGGCAGAGCAAACGGGCTCCTGCCTGCTCTTCCAGGGGAGAGTGCAGAACATCTTCCCCCTTCTCCTTGCCACAGCTGTAGTGTTTGTCTTACACTTCTGCATGTTTCTACTCGAGTCTCTTAGAGACAAGGTGTTTCTGTGTGGATCACAAGTTGCTCTTTATTAGCTTTTAAATGGTCTTAGCTCTACATCACTGCAGAGCAAAGCCTGAAAGCCTCTCCCACAGTATTTCAAAAACACCAGGTAAATAAGGTAGCGGCAGCATTGATTTTAAATCCCATTCTTCCTCAAGTGCCTGCTGAATGTTTCTCTATAAGCTCAGGACTTCTCTGGTGCAGGAGTGGGGGTTTTCCAGCCCAGGTGGGTCACGCCAACCTCTCCAGTGTGACAGTGTCCCCGGGGCACAACCTCCCCACCCTGCTCTCCATCACAGCTCACTGCCCTCCCGGCCCCACGTCTCACTGCCGACAGCCCCTGACGCTCAGCCCGACGTGTTGGGATCTGCCTGTGCCACCTCCTCTGGAGAGGGCTTCCTGTGCTCTTACCCTGCCCTGCTTAATCAGCGCTCGCCTTGGGGTGTGAGTCCCTCCCTGGCTTGGGTTGGCACTAGTGGTGGACATGGCAGTGCAGGGTAAATGGTTGGACTCGATGATCTGAGAGCTCTTTTCCAACCTAAACGATTCTGTGATTCCACAGGAGTGCCTGGGTTTGGCATTTTACCGCAGCCCTGGGTGAAAGAGTGTCACAGAAGAATGATGCGGGGAGGCACTGGAGCAGTGCTGGGAATGAACCGTCCCTCTCCAATTCCAACCTGGTGCGGCCAAGGTTGTTACAGGCTTCATGCAGAGACCTGGGCGCACTTTCAGGTGGATTTGGCCAAAGACTGGCAAAGTGCAGCTGGGCATCTCCTCCCCTCAACCTCCTAGCCACAGGACTGGCGACCAAAGAACCCACTGCTCTGTCTTCCTTGCTTGTGTGAGTCTCCTCCAAAGAAACACATCAAAATCAAGGAAGGGGAAAGGCTGGATGCTCCCTCCCCAAGGCACAGGGACAACGGGATCTGATCAACAGCTGAGCCCGGAGACAGCCAGAAAGTTAACACAGGTTTGCACCCCATGAGCACTTTAGCACCTGCAGGCTTTGCCTGGGATTTTTGGAGACACCCATGAGTTGGTCTGCACCTCGTGCCACGCAGCTGGGGCTAAAGGAGCGAGGAGGAGAGGAGATATCCCCTCCTCCAGACCTCTCTGCTAAGGGAGGCCTTGCAGAGCAGCTCCCACATGCCTTGTTTTTCTTGCAAGCCTGACGTTGAGTGGAGTGGAGCCAAGGTGGTGCAAGAGAGGAGAGGAGGCAGGAATGAAAGGGCTGAGGTTTGCCTCGGGGCCTCTTTGCAATCACCCAGCAATTCTCTCCCCTTTCCGCCACCTCCGAGCAGAGCAGCGTGTTTGAACCGCAGGCCTGTCGAGTCCTCTCGAGGCCTGTACAAACACGGCGCCGAGCAGCAGGTAAATAAAGCTGCCTGGTGCTGGGAACAAACTGCTGCAAGGACAGGTAAGGCAGCAGGGGCCGTGTCTGCCCCGGGGGCGGAGGCTGGGATGGAGGAGTCAGGAATGGGGATGGTGTGAGGCACCTTCCCCGCTGCTGTGGGGCTCCTGCTCGGGGAGACGGCACCGGCGGGTGCTGGCAGGAACCCAGACTATGCCACCGGAGCCGTGCAGGCAGAAAAACCACATCTAGAGATGGAAAGGTGAAGGTTATGGTCACGGGCGTCATTTCACTGTATCTTTCTTTTTTTTTCTTATGTTCCTCCCTGGGCTGAAATAGCCACCTGGGGCCATGGTCAGAAGCCCAAAGGAGGCAGATGAGCAGAGTGTCTGCAGAAACCCTGCAAGCAAAGCTCTGCCTGATCCTGGAGGTGAAGAACATGAGGAAGAGCTGATGTTCATCTCTCAGCCCAGCTGGGCACCTGGAGCAGGCTCAGCTCCATGGAGCCCTTCGTGTCACACACCACCTCAAACCCACCTCCCAAGCCTACAGTGGTGGGTTTTTTTTAAAGAGCACACCTGAGATTGGAAAGACAAAGAAATGCCTGTAAGTCTCTGTCAACAGTCAGAGACTTCAGCAAAGTCAGAGGAGTGCACACACGGCTAGAAAAGTCACCCGTAGGAGACCTTTACAAAACAGTAATTCCTAATTGCTGCATTACTGCCAATTTAGCATCCCCCACTCACCCCTCCTGCCCCCAAGGAAGGCTGGTTCACAGGGAAAAATACCCACTCCAATACTGGCAGCATGTCATTGCAATCCTTTGTTGGTTTTTTTTTTTGGTTTTTTTTTGTCTAGTGCCAGCTGTGTTGCCTTCTCTGTAATGCATAGCTGGTGCCTATTGTGAAAGACAGCATGGAAATAAGGACTCATGAGTGTGGCCTCATGTTTAATTAGAAGCTAATGTACTATCATTATTAGGCACTGAAGGAATGCACTGGCGAAGCAGTGTTTGAGCTGTTTTAAAAGCATTTTACAAGTGTACTTTCCCCTTGCTTTGCTGGTGTGAACCACCTTTATTAGGAGGTGCAAGACTGCTGTTACCTGGTCTTACAACTCTTTTGCACTTCAGGCAAGTACTGGAATTTAAGTATCTTTAATCTCACTGTTCAGGAGACTGTGAAATAGAAGGCAGTGGTGCGTGCTAGGCTAACCCAAGCGTTTAACCTTGAGAGACCAAGTGGTCTGTGGTTGAATTTGCTATATTGAGACAGTGATGAAGCACAGCTTAATGAAACATGGCCACCTTATTGGTGTCCAAGTAAGTGGAAGGAAGCAGTAGGAAAATGACAGTTTTGTTTGCTGACTGAGAAGTTTCACTGTCAGCACCTTTAGGAGCTTGCTGGGCCTGCCATGCTCTGCTAAGAGTGGCACTGCTTTGTGAAGCGTGGCTCCATCATCTACTTTTTAACACCATTTCATTCTCCACAAACAGCTACAGCCTAAGAGGAATCCACCCCAGCTGCACATCAATGTGTTACACGCATAAAGGTTAGGTTATGCGAGGCTTTATTCTACAATTTTGTTCTGTAAATAACAAACGCCTCCCATCCCTTCAAGCTCCTGACTTTCCGTAAAGCTGTAGGGAATGTAAAACTGAGGGCAGCCTTACATGTCAACAGTTTGGGCTTCAACATCATTCAAGGCAAGGTTGGATGGAGCTCTGAGTAACCTGATCTAGTGGAAGGTGTCCCTGCCCAGGTCAGGGGGTCTTTAAGGTCCCTTCTAACCCAGGCCATTCTATGATCACTAAACACATGATAGCTGTGCTCTGCTGTTGTTGGTCAAGGGGTTTTCAGTTGCTTTACGGACTCCAAAATACAGACAAGTTGTGGAACACAATTTTTTATTAATAACAGGCCACATTTGTACTTCGAAAAGAGTGAAATTAAAAGGTGTATTAAAACATACCCACTCTAAGCGATCTATTTTCTTCAGTAGAAAAAAAGCGTACAACAGGTAGAAATTCTATATACACAGTATATCAGTTCTAGTCATCAGCCCCTCCAAACAGTGTTTTCCAGATTGGTACAACGGTGTTAGAACAGACCATCCAGTTCCAGTCCAGCATGAATTTCACCTCTTGACTTGCTCATTTAAGACAAACCACTAAGCACTTAGTCCAGTTTACTGCTCTCAGGATACATACAAGGTAGTACTGTACAGGAAGACAGCAGTGTTAAGTTTTCACTTCTGCTTTTTCTTTTTTTTTTTTTTGAATCCTGCCTTGTTATTAAGTCTGCTTCATAAACTTTATGTACATGCAAATTGTAATCAATGTCTCCATTAAAAAATGTAGCAGAAACCTGATTAACTGTATCTTAAATAGTCCTTTCTTCAACTCCTGCAATAATTTCAAGCAGACTGCTGTTGTGTTTATTCTACACTGGAGGCTTTCAGCCCAAAATATTGATCGCGGCAATGAACCATTAATCTATGCCATCTTTTTTTTTTTTTTTTCTTTTTGTTTTGAAGAAAATAATAAAAAAAAGCATAATGTTAGTTCTTAAATTAGTTTGGCACATAAGAAAAAAAAAAAAAAAAAAAAAAAGGCAGGGGGAACGCACAAATCACATCCTTCTCTCACAATGTCCCTGGGAGGGGAATGTCCAGATCCAGGCAGGGTGGGCAGGCACAGAATGAATGACACAGACCACGGCAGACTCCAGCTCTTGGCCTTGCACCTGGCCTCAGTCTCACTCAAACACCTCAGTCCATCAGCTGCCACCGCTGGTGAGCGCATCCCTGCGCAGCTTGAGGAGGCCCTGAGCTCCAGCAGCCTCCTCACCCCAGGTAGAAAAGCACCCCTCGGCACGGTTTTCTTAAGTGTCACTTAACAACACAGTAAGCGAGCTGTTCCTGCTCTGCTGGGCAGGCGGGAGCAGGGTCTGACACTTGGGTCTCGGCATGTCAGTGTGAGCCCCGTGCTTCAGGAGAACCTCCACCGCTTTCACGTGCCCCCCTCGCGCAGCCAGGTGAAGGGCCGTGAACCCCTCGCTGTCACAAACATCGATACTTTCTGCGCTGACGAGTCCTTCCACTACTTCAGAGTGCCCGTTTTCCGCTGCAAGGTGCAACGCTGTCCTGTTCAAAGGGCCTCTGGCTAGAACGCTGGCCCGCTCATCCATCAGCAGCTTCGTGGTGGCTAGGTGGCCGCTGCGGGACGCCAAGTGCAGGGCCGTGTACCCTTCCGCCGTGGCGGCCTCGATGTCGGCGCCGTGCTTGAGGAGCAGCCTGGAGGTGCTGGTGTGGCCGGTCTCGGCGGCGATGTGGAGAGCAGTCTGCAGGAGCCCGTTCCTCACGTTGACGTCCGACTCCAGGTCGATGAGGAGGCGGGCGACGCGGTAGTGACCCCGCTGGGCGGCCAGGTGCAGCGAGGTGCGGCCGTCCGCCGTCTGCACGTTGACGTCGGCGCCGCGCTGCTTGGCCAGCAGCTTCACGATGGGGAGGTGGCCCTGCCAGGCTGCGTAGTGAAGGGGCACCCAGTCGTCCTTGCCCTTGACGTTCACGTTGACGCCTCTCCTCAGCAGGATGCGCACGATGTTCTCCTGGCCGTACTGGCAGGCTATGTGGATGGGGGCTCGGCCCTCAAAATCCACCTCGTTTAAGGAGGCGTTCTTATCGAGCAGCATTTTGGTGCTGAAATCGTCCCCGTTTTGGGCAGCAAAGTGAAGAGCGGTCCACTGGTCCTCATCTTTGGCGTTGATGTTGATTTTCCTGGCCATAATCAGCTCCACGATGCTTTTAAATTTCTTCTCGATGGCTATGTGAAGAGGGGTGGACCCTTTCTTGTTGGTGAGGTTAGGGTTAGCATTGTACAGCAGGAGCCATTTGACACATTCTTCTTGACCTGCCTCAACAGCCAAGTGCAGAAGGCTGGAGTTCCCATCTAAAACAACATCAACATCTTGAGGCTGGAGTATCTTCATCAGCTTGCTGGTATCTCCGGACAAAATTGCCTCCGTTAGCTTCCTCTTCTGTATGTCTGTAGTGCCAATATCTAAATGGACACAAGGAAGAAAATTTTTATCATGAGGGTGGTGAAACACTCTAACAGGTTGCCCAGAGAGGTGGCGGATGCCCCATCCCTGAAAACATTCACCTTGATCTAGCTGAAGATGTCCCTGCTCATTAAAGGTCCATTCCAACCCAAACTGTTCTATGGAAAAAAACCAGCCTCACAGTTCTGATACCCATTGAACCTTACCTGCTCATGGTTTAAGCAATGAGCTGCCTGCAGAGCATTCCGCCCCTCCTTGCCCCACAGGAGTCCCAGAACATTTTCAGGTCAGATTTGGGCCCCCACTAACTCTTGTTTCTTGTGGCATGAAAACAAAAGGATGTTGTGGTTTGATCTCCCTGCACTAACCATTGTTTGCATAACTGGAGAACAGATGTCTGGGGTTTGCACTGGATTGAAAGGCGAGGGGGTCTTTGTCACAATGGTCCCAGGGGCTGATGAGAAGGTGGCTTGAGTCCTCTCAAAAATGAAGGTGCTCAGGTTTAGGCTTAGTATAACTGAAAAAGCCACAAACTCAGCTGACCTGACTGGGCAGTGACTTTAATGCCACGTCAAGCGGGACGCTGGACTAGTAGTGACCTCCCTTCCAACCAACCTCTACATGGCTGATTCTGTAATTGTTTTAATGGGAGTTTACTCCTTTACAAAAGTAAATGAGATTTATTATTTCTCATTAGATCATGTTTGGGAACCACATAATTATTTTTATTTTTTTTCCTTCTGAATAACTACCTCCAGTAAACAAATTTGTAGTGCTGACAGCAAGAGAGAGCAAGGCTAACAGTAATTTCCAGAATGTTATTCTACTCTCCAACCCCATGGACTCCCATGCCCCAGTCCAAACAACTACAAAGGAAAACTTGACCATTACCTGAACTCTCCCTTTCAAAGGAAAGGGAAAGGGATCCTCTGGATGAAAAAGCTGAATCTACAGAGGAAACTCCTGAAAGCCGCTTGTCACTGGAGGCAAGTTTGGACTCAGAAGAGCTGCGGCTGAGATCCTCAGGGCCCTCCATAGTCTGTGAAATCCCTGAATCCAACTGGGACAACAACTCTGAGAGACTGTAATCCTTAACTGATGGTAGAGCAGGCTCCTGTTTCTTCTGGGATAGTGCACAAATCCCCTTCAAGAGAAGCACACAAGCATTTTAGAAAGGTCAGCAAACAAAACATGAGGCCCTACAGAAGAAACATAAATTTGTTAGTTTGCAGGTAGCCTTTAAACACTATTTGTATTAAATTAAACCTATGCATAAGGTCACTGATTTTTTTTTCAGAAGCAAAAGGGCAGCTTCCATCAGTACCAACAGAGCCACTAAAGCCATGTGGCTCTTCTGTCTACGATGGTTTTTAAGATCAGTCCCACCCACACAGTTCCAGCCTTTATTTCCTAACTGTCCTGCTCTGTTGGAATTCTGGAATAAATAAAAACCTCACACTGCTCTCCCTCCACAGAATAAGATGCGCTTGCATTTGGTTCTGCTCTGAGGTTTTCTTGAGCTGGTCCTCATGCCCCTGCTGTCATTTGTGCGTTCCAGTCCTTCACCAAGACCCACTTCTATCAGACAAGGTGGTGCTCAAAAGCAGCAGAGAGAAGGTTGCTTGGAACCTTCCAGGGCATAAAGGAGCCTGTTCCTCCCAAAACCCTGCAAGTTCAAACAACAAGTAAAAGAGAAAATACCTCAGGCTGCTGCTCTGGGGCATTCTTGGTGTCCAGGTCCTGAGTTATCATCTCTTTTGTTTCATCTTCCGGTTTTTCACAAAGGGCCTCTGTTTCTGAAGTGATTTCTTTAAAGAAAACAAGAGAAGGTTTTAGTGCTTGGGTTTCTTCAGGAGACTTTCTGAGATAGTCTGCTGCCTTTCTCTACCAATTGAACTTAAAATCTCTGAGACAGTGAGGGAGAAGGACTCCAGTTGTGACCATTCCATCTAGCACCTCCTCGGTGGGCACAAAGTGTGCAGCCAAGCCAAGCCAAGGGTACACAGGGCTGCCCAAACAATTCATTTTCAGTCACACCAGACTGGTGTTACACAGGGGCCACGCTGCAGGACTGTGAAATGGGAACCACTGTACTGCTGGCAGATTTTGGTATGTTTTCTTTCTTAAACGATGGAATCCCTCATTCCTTGTTTGAGCAGGGGGAGAGGGA
Source organism: Hirundo rustica (assembly GCF_015227805.2). NCBI lineage: Eukaryota > Metazoa > Chordata > Aves > Passeriformes > Hirundinidae > Hirundo > Hirundo rustica. Next base: position 114,863,382 of record NC_053451.1, on the reverse strand, counting down.
AGAGGCAAATCTCTCCCATTAATGCTAAATGAAGCTACCTGGTGACAGCGCTTGCTACATCCCTCCGCACACTTGAAGTCGTAACAGGTGCCTTGGACAAGTTCAAACCTTTTACTGGCAGAGAAATGACTGTACAAAGCGTTTCATTAGAAGAAAACAATTCAGTTTCTCAACATACAACAGTACAGATTTCAAGAGCCAGCTCCTTCAACGCTTTGGTACACTGCAAACCCCACCAGCTCCAGCTTGGCCTATGTCCTGACACACACTATCAGAAATAAACATAATTTCTGGCTAAATGGACCAACTGGTTCAGTACACAAGGCCTATTCCTGGCGTGTTTACATAACACCATCATGGTCAGACATGTCCTCAGATAATCCCTTCCTCCACAAATGAGTAAGTGGCCTGTATCATTGTCTCCACCACACAATGTGCTCTATTTATTCTGTCACAGAGCTTCTCAGCGTTTACCCCAAGGATTAGCAGAGTCCTGAGCAATAAGGTGACTCATAGAAGAATAAATGGGCAGCCAAGTTACGAGGAAATCTTACCTTGAAATGTTGGCCGCTCACCAGGATCATCCTGCCAACATTTCTGCATCAGTTTGATCAAGTTATTACATGAATGAGGTCTGGATTTGGAAACAGCAGGTAGCTCTGGGCGGTGGCCTTTAACTACTTTTACCATAATATGTAAAATGTTGTTTTCCTCTGTAAAGCAAAAGCACACAAATTTAGATGTCCCAGCAAAAGGAATCACTTCTCTTTTTTCCAAGAGCATTAACAGTGTTAGGCTCTTATTTTCATTAGGCTGAAAATTTGTTTTCGCACATTTTTTTCTAGATTTCTTAACAATAGGGGAAAAAATTGTTGGTTGTCTTCTCCAACATGGTATTTTTTAACGCAGTAACACCTGCTTCTTATCACTTAAAAACCATTTTCAGCGAGTGACTGTGGTTTTTTACCACCCATTAAAGATAAAGAACAAAAGGAAAAAAACAAACTCAAACAGTTCTTTGCTACCTCTCTTTGGATTTCCGTATCTGCTGTAAGAAAACAGAACCTTCGGTTTTATTTTAGACCAGGTGCCTGAACTATTCATAAAGGTGAAGGAAGAACACAGATCAAGAGGTGCAGTAATGCAGCTCCTGACTGTAAATCAACCACTGGGCTAAGTGGAATCCCTCACTGGGAGAAAAAACTAATAGTAGGCTGGAACTTGTTGGGACATGTTTGCTATACATAGGCCAGTCACAGACACAGGAAAGTCATAAAGAATAAATAGCTGCTGTTGAGCGGTGCATTTACTGTGGGGTGGAACAGGGCTTATTCTCACAGACAGCTTCTATTTATTTAATTTTTTTTTTTTAGGGACAAATCTGTACCCACAATCTACAAATAAACTACAGAACCTCTCTACAGAGGAGCTGCTCCTGAACAACAGCACTGCTGCCTGCCAGGTTGGCTTTGCCACATACTGATCTGAAGCCGTGCAGCAAACTCTAGCAGAAGCAAAATTGTGCAGACAAGGGCCCCTGCAGCAATGCAGGTTCTGCTTTCACCACGTAGGACAAAGGAGGACTTAAGCTTGTGATCAGAATTTGAAGAGCTTAGAAGTGTCTTACCACATAAGACTGTCAGAATCTGGAGGTCATGCACAAAAATCTGGGGCTGGTGAGGCATATGTGTGCTTATCAATGGGAAAAAGGAAAAAAAAATCAAAACCAAGATAACACACAGTTTACCTGCAAAAGGCTTCTTCTGTGTAAGGACTCCCCAAACCACGATGGAAAAGCTACAAATAATAAGAAGAAAAAATTTAAAAGGTTAAAAAATATTTGTAGAATTTTTTTCAAACAAAACCAAAAAACTCACAGAGGTATAATTTGCTTTCCCTGTCCCTGCACTTTTGCATCTAATTCAGCTGATGAACACACACAAAGATGCAGCTAAGAACCATGATTTCAAAGTCTAGCTTTGGCAGCGAGGAACCTGAGGCAGCAAACACTGGGTCTTGCTGGAGGCTGCCAAGTCCTCCACATCCACCCTGACAAAATCAGAGAAAGCATTACAGTGGATTTAATTTAATGCTTCTACCCTGCAAGATGACTTTAAAGAAATCCATTTAATTTAGAATAAGAGATATCTTCTTAATCTAAAGCTGTCATTTCCTTTTCCTAATAATCTTGCCGTGAAAGAAGAGCCAAAGACCTAGTGATGAAATCCACTGAAGATAACTCAGAATTTTATCACAGACTTGAAAAGTAGGTCAGGATGTACCTTCAGAAGGGAATTTAAAGGTGGGCAGAGTGCCTCCCACTGCCAGTTGCTAACAAATAATTTCAAGACCCGGGATCACCTGCAGTTTTTGAAAGGCCTCTACCCTACAAAGACTTTGCAAAACCCAAAGTAAAGGTGACACATTTCTAGATGAGGCTCAGATTGGATTTACGGGTTTCATGCTTAAAAAAAGTTAAAAAGGGCTTGATTTACAGGATTACTAAAACAGCATTTAGGTGTTCTCATAGTTCACTGACCTGTACACATCATGTTTGGTGTCAAAACACCTGTTTTTCTCCTTGATGCGCTCTGGAGGAAGATAGGCAATCGTGCCACACAAGCCATCCATGCTGATGTCATGGGAATGGGACAAGCCATTGCACTTCGCAAGCCCAAAGTCAGAAATCTGATTTAAAACAAAAAAAGAATTGGAGAAGGAAGAAGGTGAGAAAAGTAAGTGCATGGTACTACCAGACTTTCAAGGTGTTCACAAAATATTTCCTGCAAAGAACAGATGCAACAGGATGGCCCAACAAATACAGTGAAGTGCTGTTCAGAGGTAATAAGCCAATAAAACATCTCTGGAAACATAATGGTAGGTTTTTCTTTATTGTTAAGCTAAAAGAAGAAGGGAAAAAAAAAAATACAAAGGCAAGCAGCTTTTGCAAGCAGCAGCATGCCAGGCCATTACATAGCAAACACAACAAACAGTCAAGACAATTTATTGTAATTTAGACCAGTCAAATTTAGCTACTGCAAACTACTTTAAAGTAATTATTGGCCACCCCCTTTCCCTACATAACCTCACGTTGTACGATGTGTTTAAATGTCCTGGCTCTCCAATGAACTCTGGAGAATCACTCTTTCAGGTATCACTGTTACACTGACCATACCAACGAGGACCAAGCCCTACAGCGGAGCCACCAAGTGCTCCAAAAACCCAAAAGGAAACACACACACACCAAAAACCCACACAGGGAACTCTTTCTGGCAGCCAGGAGATACAGCAAGTTGGTGCAGTGACGCAGTGAGCACAGCTGAAATGAGCACAACAAGTGACAGCAAGTTTGTAAGAAGGACACACCTCCACTTTAATTTAAGTGTCAAGCAAATATGCATTCATTTGCTCTCAAAGGCATACCAATCATTGAGCAAACAGATAGGCCAAGGAATTTCCTTTGTCTTACTTATTTCCCACTGGACGAAAACGTCTATTATGCCAAGTGGAAATTTCAAGAAAAGTCAAGTCATTTTGGATCACTGAGCCCAATGATTTTTGTCGACATGCCAGATAAGACTCCCCTCCCCCTAACTTATACATTCTTTTTATCTAATAAATACTCAGGTTTTTTAATGACTCATTCCCCTTTTGATCTTCACAGCTTCTCCTTTGAGAAAGTTTTCCCTCAAAACAACAAGCATAATTAAAAAAAAGCTTTTCTTTTTTTTTTTTTTTTTAATAGGCTCCAACTGCACACTTTGAGAAGTTACTCTCTAAAGATACCACAAAACTAGTTGTAACATGTGCCCATTACTGGAAAGGGAGAAAACTGCTGCCAGCTTCAGCCTCCTGGAGAACAGGCAGGTTACACAGCCACGCAAGGAATCTCCCTTTGCCATAAAACAAACAAAGCAACCCACACAGCTTCAGCAAGAACTTCTCCCATGGACAAAGAGTTCAGCATTCTGAGGAGCTGGAGAAGTCCTGTGTCCTAGAACACAGCTATGTCTAACCTGTTGTCCCTCTTTAGTCTGTAGGGTAATGTGGGAATGACTTGAGAACAAAAAAGTCCACACACAGGGGAAGAAAAAAAAAAAAAAGGAAAAAGCAAAGTCATCTGGAGGAATAGTTCTCATCGTTGTACAGCTATACTCTCAAGAGAGGGATCGCTGGACTCCTCAGCAAGCCAAGCACTGGAGCCCAGGAAGGCAGGAAGCAGTCAAGAAAGCCTCGTCCACATGCCAGATCACCCTGGGAAGAGTCAAATCGACCACTGCAGGAAATGCTGCATGAGTCTGGGGCACTTGGTGCTCCACAGGAGAACAAAAGCCCAACCCCAGCATCACACCAGGCTGTGGTGTCAGGTTAATAAATGAACCGAACGCTGCAAGTCTGAACGGATCCGACGTGGTGAAGCGCTGCTCTCCTTTGATTAACGTGAAGCAGAGGCTTGTGTACACCTCAAGAAATCCAGGCATAATTAAAGCCACACACCTCCCTCTTTGTCTAAACAATGCCGTGTTTCCTACTGCGCGAGTTAAGAAATAAAGATGAAATGCAGACAGCAGGGTGACACTCCCGTGTTTGGAGCCACCAGCTACGGTGTGTGAATCTAAGGCTGGGGGCTAAGGCAGAGCTGAGCACTCCAGACAGAAAAAGTCACCCTACAAACTAAAAAATAGCTAAGGTACATAGCACACACCCTCCCTGGGCTAGCAAGAACTTCACTTTGTGCAACTGTCCGTACCTAGTGCGAAGGACTGGGTGTTACACTAATTAATAAAAAAATCACCTGTAGAGCAGAGCTTTGACCTTATCAAATTCTGCAGGAGAAAGCACTGGAAATTGAGGAATTGTTATCGTGCAAGCTGCAACAAAATAGTGACATCCTGCAGACAGCTTTTCCTGGCTTTTATTAGCTCCTCTAGGGTGAATTTTCCATGCTGCATGGTGTATTTAGGCATGCAGGTTTCTTTAAACACCGGTGGGAACTGCGCAGTGGGTGGAAGATCCAGCCATTTAACTTGCCTGTTTTGCCTTTAAATTGCTCGCCAGGCACCTCGTTCTGCAACACCCTTGCTGGGCAAGGCAGCGAAAACGGAGCACCCTTCCCCAATCCTTCCTACACATCCTCGCTGATCCCTGCAGCCCACCCGGGCTCTGCCCTTCCCCTAAATTCCGAGGGAATCCGCAATCTCTCTCCTCACAGCGGCGATTCCAGGCGGGTCCCTTCAAAAGCGCACGCGGTATCAGCAGGGGAGACACGGAGGCGACAGACTGCTCCATGCAAAACCCGCGGCGGGGAGGTGGGAAGAAGAGAAAGGAGCCTTGGCCAAAGCCCACGCAGGCAGTGGGATGGTTCATGTTCAGGCAGCTCTGCTCCTTAAAGGGCTGCATGAGAACCAACACGTGAGCGCCGAGCAGGGACCGGGAGCTGCACGTGTTCTCCTGCCCGCTTCCAGGAATGCTCGCTTTTCTTGAAGGATTCCAAGATCTGAAGATTTCTATCTATTTTTTTAAAAAATTATATTTATTTATTATATTTTTTATTTTATTTTTCTATCTATTTATTTCTTTTTATTTTCAGTTCATTCAGTTTATTTTAGTTTGCTTTCAACTCAAGCGCACAAACCTTTCTCTGCTTCTGCCATCCGTGGGTCTTTCCATTCTAGTTTGTACAAAAAAACACTCACTTGGCAAAGTTTTAGATGCTTTAAGAAATTATTTTTGTTGGGTTTTTTTTTGAATTTTGTAATTTTTTTTTGTATTTTGTAATTTTTTTGTATTTTGCGATTTTTTTGTTTTGGAAATGAGAAGATATGCTCGCGTTAACTACAAGAGCTACTACAGTCAGCTATTCCCAACATTGCAGGGATCTAGTTCCCAGGAACAAAATGAGGAATGGGCTATTTTTTTTTTAATGATGACTCCTGACAGACTGCCCTGAACTCTGCTCTCACCCCCTGATGTCCTGAGCTCTGCAATTAGCTCCCAATGCTTTATGTCATTTTTCTACACGCAAAACTCAAGAACTGACTGCAATGCATTCAGTGACAGAGTTCACCAAAAGGTTTTCTGCATCAAATGCACTGGATTAATTTTTAATCTCTGCTGGAACATCCAGTATTTGTCTCTGTACAAAGTCTCTGCACTTGGATACTGAGAATGCCCCCACATTTGTCTGTGGGGTATTCGGGTGTCTGGTGGCAGGGGAAGCTTCCTTTGTTTGCTTTTTCCTGGGGGTATGGGAAAAAGGCTGTTACATTTTTGTTCTTAAGAAATGCCTGAAAATTTTAAGAAATTTGCACGGGTCACAGATTTGGACTATGAAAAATTATGACTAAAAATTAATTCCAAATACCAACACAACCTTTGCTTCAAACCTAGGTCTTTACCTCAGCTATTATGATTGCACTTCACTTAGCTTCTAAAAAGAATCTTTCTGAAACAGAATGTATTTCTTTCCTTTTCCAGCCTGCCCTGAAACTTTTAACTCCTCCAAACCCATGTCAGGTGGGACATTTGTAATGCTCTTCTCAGAAGGAGCACAAACCAAAGCCAAACACCCATTTCAATCCATCATGAATCTGCATTACTGTAACAGGGATGGTTTTGTTCCCTCCCCTGTGCCACCACAATTAGATCAATCAGAGAACTGATCAAGGTGCAAACCAGCTTTGTTGGTTGGGATTAAAGAGCCGTGCAAAAACAGCCCTGCATGGAAACCTTGATCAGGAAGGGTAGGAAACAAGAAGGGACACACAAAACCAAGGCTCTCCTCAGCTGTAAGAACAGGAGAGCAATTGCAGCTGATAAAAAACTGGCTGTGCTACTACACCAGGCAGTCTAATAAAAAGGGACAACTGCTCTTTACCAGTCTGGCCTCTGGGTATTGCTTGGACCTACAGTTAACAACCTACATGAAGGAGCTTTCTGATGATGAAATTTGCCATCTGACTAGGCTGCTTCTAACACCATGCTCAGAAATTTTGTAGTTGGAACAAATAAAAGTGAAGACCACGGAGGCAACCTTTCCATCAGGAGCATCAGCACGATACAACACAGCAGCAAACTTCACACTGGTTTAAACTGGAGAACTGGGGAGGGGAGAAAAGCAACTACAGAGAGCTTAAAGCAGTGCACAGCTGAGAGCAGCTCGTTCTGCTTCAAGTTCTTTAAAACCAAAATCTAAGAGATGAAAAACAACTGGTCAGGCTTGTCTCTTTGTGTACATGAACCCACACATACATACACGTATGTCTGCATGTGTATGTGCACAAATATATATATATATATATATATATATGACAAGATGAAGAGCTGCAAAAAATCCAGGCTACAGTGTGGGAGAAACCAGAACTTAAAAATAATGTTCCTGCCTGAAAGTATCAAGTTGCAGGTTGGCTTAATTTTAAACACCTGAACAAAAAAGCAACACTCTTGACCATGAGATTTAGGAAGACAGGAAACCTGTGAAGCAGCAACAGAGATCACGAGGGCATGGCAGCTGGCAACAAGTTGGGCACGAGATTTCTGCACGTGGTGGGGTGTTTACTGTCCTACCAAGGGCCCTGCAGAGAGATCACATCGCAGCAGGGAAGGAGCAAACTCACGAGGGCAGCGCTGGAATGTGGCATTGCTTCCCCTGTGCCAGCGATTGCCACATCACAGTAGCTCAGGGGACACATCCAGAATGTGTGTGGAGGGCAGGAGAGCTGAAGAACGAGCTCAAAAGATGTGGTCCGGTTGAGCAAAGAAGCAGATGTCAGACAGCATGTAACTATTGAAAGACTGAATATAAAGAACACTGGAGAAAGAGGCAAGGGAGGATCTTGTGGGTACAAATAGAAGGCTGACACGAAAGAAGAAAAAAGACGAGGCTGATCCCTGCTAGCAAAGCCTGCCTGGGTATGGAATAATCCTGCCAAGGAAAGCAGAGTGTTTAAGGCAAACAAGATGGAGCAGGAGATGGCAGGGAAGGGAGCTCCCACCACCAACTCATGAGGGAGGATGAATGCATCCACCTCCCAAAAAACAGCAAGGCTTCACCTTGAGCTGCACGTATCACACACAAGTATTTAAAATCACCAGGGAATCCCCCAACGTGCCTTTGGTAAAGTCAATATCTGTCTATCTATATCGCTGCTCTGGCTAATCCCATCCTCCTAATTACCCTCCCAATTCAGCACAGGCTTATGTAATGCCCAGGCTTTATGCTATGGAGGCACCCACTTGATGATAAGTTCTGTACAGCAGCACTGCCTTAGTCACCAGCCTCACTCAGGGCTTTACAGTGAGCACAGTGCTCGTAAAAGAAGCAGGGTGTGTTAGCACTTAAGTGCAGGACGGCACAGCAGCAGTTCTAATGCTCTCCACTGGAAGACTGTCTGTTTCCTGGCTCAAGGGCAAACAGTTTGTAAAAGTCCTCCCTACCTCCAAACTCTTCTTTTGCAGTCTGCAACATCTCTTCACTCACCTTAGGACTCTATTAGGGACAGGTCACATACAAAATTAATGCAGACATTTAAAAACACTTCAATCAGCAGCTCCATTAGCCTTCCAGCAAGAAAATGCACATTAAATCGAGCTGCAGGGTCTGAAATTTAATTATAAATTTCACGTCACGCAAAAAGAAGGTTTGGGGCCACATTTTTAAAGGGAAGGCGCCTCACAGAATATGTTCATCTCTTATTTTGCATATAGGTTCCTGCGCCTGCTTTGCTTCTTGGAGGGCTTTCCAAGGTGCCTGTGGATGTAAAAGACTGCTGGCTGGAAAAGGTTTGGATTAGACCATTCCTTTCTGAACTCCACGGAAAGGATCTGGAAACTTTGATGTCTTCATCAACAGCTCAGGGATGTCAGCAATGACCTCACCAGTGACTTTTTTATTTTTGTACATTTCGCACTTTGCCCCCCTCGCGTTACATCACCACCCAGATATAGGCTGTGCAGCAGGCACTTCAACCTCCTGAAACAGTGAGAAAAACACAGCCTTGCTATCTGCCCTCATGGATGAGTCAAGAATCAGGAATTTAAGAAGTTATGCAAGCAACTATGAACTTTTAAGTAAATAAATACTTAGCAAAGGCTTCTCAGCGCCACTGTGTGAGAACAGGCTTTCAACAGTTCAAATCCTGATGTTCTGGTCAAAATAGCATGACCACCTGTAGATGCCTCCTACCTCAGAAAGAAAATCCTTCTAAGAAAAAAATCACTGAGAGGCCTAGTAAAAAAGCTGACTGTCATGAGTGTGATTTCATTAGTGGTACACATCTCTTATGACTCCAACCCTCTCATGACATCAGGAAATCTTTATTTAATGAAAACTTCATTTTTAGAATGATACAGGAAAGACCAAAGGCACTTGATCAGTGAGGGGCCCAGGAAAACAGGGAGCAGATGATTATGGCACTGCTAGAAAAATATGATTGAACACTAAAAAAAAACCAGGGGAAAAACTGTATTTCAGTCTCTGTGCTCTCAAAAAAGAAAATAGAGAAAGCAAGCACAACCTCCTTGGTCCAGCTAACCACAGAACCTCCATCAAAGAAGCCTAACAAGTTTGCCAGTTTACTCTGGAAATGGATAACGAAAATAATTTCATGCTGTTACAGCCACAAGAAAAATTCCTTTCAGTGACCTGTGGTATGCATGAACAGTCAGGACAGAGATACTTCCTCACTGTACATGCTCTGAGCAAATGGAAATGAGCTGCCTCTGGGAAGGCTTCTCCAGACTCCAGCTGTAAATGAGATCCGTGCATTTAGTGGTGCAAAGACCTAGAACAAGGCAACCACGGCAACTGTGGAAGTGGCAAAAATGATTTAGAGGTTCACACCACTTTTCTCTCCCTGTTCTCACCACCCTGCTGCGAGGAAATTTGTAGCAGGACCCATAAGGTCTCAGAACCAGAGTTCACTTCATCCTTCTAAAAGTTCCCTGACCATACCTCCAATTATGCACTAAAACGGTGCATAAACCAGGTGGATTTATTTAAGGGCTCAATTTGGATGGATTTTAAATTGGGAATCAGAGGGGTTGGGTCAGTGGGCATTTCTCTAACTCTAAAGGAATGCTGCTGGTTCCTCTCAGGCTTTCTGCACCTGGCAGGAGCCACGGGGGAACATCCAAAGGCGGGTGCCGGGCACAGAGTGTCCAGCGCGTACCTTGACGTGGTAGTGGGCATCCAGCAGGATGTTTGCAGGCTTGAGGTCCAGGTGGAGCAGTGGTGGGGACATGCAGTGCAGGAAGTTCATCCCCACCGCTGTCTCGTGGATGATGCGGAAGCGCAATTCCCAGGGCAGGGGCTCGGAGGCCAGGAGCTTCTCCAGAGACCCCGTTTCCATGTATTCCATGACCAAGCCCACCGGCTCTTTGCAGATGCCATAAACGGGAAGGATGTAGCGGAACTTTGCCATTTCCATCTTCCTGGCTTCTTCCAGTAATTCCATGCGCTCCCTGGGTGGAAGAGAACGGGAGGTGAAGGATGGAGCAGCCGTTTCTCCTCAGGCCAGACACATTTCTTATAAAACTGAGCACCACATTTCATTATCAGAACCCCCTGACTAACACACGCTGCATCTCACCGGCCTGCACTCTGGGTGTATTTCCATATTTACTAATTTGGGGTTTTATGCTTTCAGTGGTAGGCAGCTCCCAGCTGCAGGACCACAGGTGAGCCCTACACTTCCGCCATGTGAATATCCTGAGTGCAAAGCCCATCTCCCTGCTTTGGTGGTTATGCTGTGCTGTTCAGAGGAAGGGTGATACACATAGAGCCCAACTTCACCATTGCTGTAACTCCTTGTGCTGAAGTCATTAACTTTTTGTGAGTCACGAGGCAGCGTTAATCAGAAGAGAGGCCGGACAGCATCGCTTCAGCCGCCCTGCTGGTGCATCCTGAGCGTACACAGACCCAAACCTCTGGACCCACCACTGAGGGGAGCAAACTGCCTGCTGTAACCAGGGAGTCACAACGAAAGCCTCCCCAAAACGCAGATTTGACAAATCCAAAACTGCAGGCACACAGCTCCAGCAGGAGCCAAAAACTCCTGGCACCCCATTTCCAGTGATGTAACAGGCCCGGGCCTGGCAGCTCTAATGAGCACCCCGAGTTGTTTACAGGACACTTCAGCCTGACCCTGCACAGGGTTAAGTGTTACTCAGTCCCAGCTGCAGCCTCCCAGGTCAAGACCCTTAATTGCTGTGCCTTTCTTCTGCACCTCACTCATTCTGGAACACTCCACAAGGCCTCAGGTTGGAAAGAGGAAACAAGGGTCCTCTCCCCAGGCTGGCTGTGCCCACAAAGAGGGGCCACACTTGATGGTTTAAAGACCCTTCAATCTGTAAAAACTGCATTATTAGTGATTATGAGCTCTGCCCAGAGCAGCTTTGGGCACAGACACATCACTGCTGCTGCCACAGATTCACAAAGGAGGGCACAGGAAGGTCAGACAGGTCACATTTCCTGAGCAGACCCTCTCTCATTACACAACAGCTCCTGCAATGCACCCAAGGATGTCCACACCGTCTAATGGACAACAATTCCTGAAGTAACAGGATAAAGTTTGTGCTCTGTGCCACCAGCAAGTGATGCCAGTTACCACGGTGGGAGCCTCATGGCAGAACCTCTGCTCAATCGAACAGTTTTGGTTTTAAAATTTCAAATCCAGGGCCAGCTAGTAGCACTGCCCACTTCTAAAAAGAGAAAACACCGAGTCCAGCCCGCACACAGCCAAGTCTTTTCTTCTCAAGCATCCCCCAATGCCTGGATGACCTGGGAGAAGCTGAAACACAGCCTGTGAAGGACCCTCAGATTTTGGGAGCCGTCATTTGGCCCTCAGGCAGCAGGACACTCCTCAAGGCTGGGAATGTGCTCTGCTGCCTGCTCACCTGCTGTGGCAGCCTGCGATACCCTGCTGCAGGTAACATTTCCCACCAGGGCACGGCCAGCAGCAGCAAACCTATTTCAGAGGCAAGATCAGGCTGAAGGATGGTCTAAAGAGGGGCGAACACGCTGAGAGAGAAACAAACAAAAAAAAAGATAAGGGAGATCTTTCCTACTAACCGTGTTGGCTCCCTACAGCAACTTTCTTGTGAAATAATTGCCTTTGCAGACAAGTACCCAGTTTGCTCTTTGGCACGCTGGAAGGGAGCGCCTATGAATAACACAACCAACTCCTTGCCCTCAAGCCACACGCATAGCCAGCATAATTCACCGGGCTGAGCGCTGGAGTCAGGGATGTAAAATACCTGTCTGAGCCCTCCCAGGCAAAGCCAGAACCCAGCAACAGCCAAAGTCTGACGAGAACCACTAGACTCCTCGGGAATGGGGCTCTCAGGCTAGCAACAGCCTCAGAGAGCATCGCCAAAAACACAGATTGGCTGCTGGAAATGGGGCGTTTTCTTAAAAAAAAAAAAAAAAAAAAAAAAAAAAAAAAAAAAAAAAAAAAAACCCAGGATTTTCTCATTAAAATAATTCTTTAAAAAACCCCTCCCTTTCTGCTTGGACCAGATCCAGCTAATTGAGTGAATTAACAGAATAACAGGCGAGTGCCCTCTATCTAATCTGGCTGTTTAAATAAAGCCCCCATGCCACAATTACCACCCTTAGCACTTTCCCATACCCAGAGCATTCAAAACCGAATCAGCCAGAGGCCTGGGACAGGTCGTCGGCTTTCAAAAGGGCTCCCTGTCACCTTTTGAAAGCAGAAAAGGAGAGAAGACAAAAGAAGCGAAGAGAGCCAAAGCGGTTATTAGCCAAGCGCCGCAGCGCGCTTGCATTAATGGCATTAACACAAACAGCTCGTTAAGCCAAGATCTCCTCCACCAGGCAGAGATCAAAGGTCTCTCCCTTCCCTTTCCCCTCGCAAGATGCCACCGGCGCTGGGCACAGAGCGAGGCGTTCTCGCCCATCGCCTCAACACACGAGCGCTAATGCTGCAACAAAGGCTGCTGCCCTTGGGGATGGAGCCTCCAAGTTCACATCCAGCAGATCAAAGGATGGGGAGCGGGGGTGTGTGTTGGACCGCTCGGTTACTCCGGGGCTCAGGAGCTACTCCGAGCTACCCCGAGTGCAGGAAAAGCGAAGCTCCTGGTGGGGTTTCTCAGCGGAGAGCCACAGGTCTGGCCTCTGTTAGAATGGTTTCTCATTTAATGCCCACGCGGTTAAAGAGTCGGAATTATCTTCTCTAGGCGCCTCGGCTCCGCTCCCCTCTCCCTCCAGGAGTATATCCAAACTTTATCATAATGAAGGAAAAAAGGGAAAAGAGGGGGGGGGGGGGGGGGGGGGGGGGGGGGGGGGGGAAAAAAGGGGAAAAGTGGAAAGAGGAGAAAAATGGGGGGGGGGGGAAAGAGGAACAGAAAAATGGACGGAGGAAAAGGGAGGAACCTTACACACAGGACAGCTGAGGTCATGAAAATGATGGGATGCACACACTTTCTCCTGTAAATAGTACCAGAAGACAGGGGCCCACACATCAAGAGCTCCAGCACTGGGTCCAGTGCCAAAGAGCATCTCTGTCAGAGAATTCAGTACAGAGCAGTCGTTTTCAAAGCAGCTAGAAATATTATATGAATTGGAGACCTCCAAAGAGCTGTCTGCTTCCCCTCCAAGTCAGACAGGGCTGCATTCCTTGGGTTCTCCTGGAGAGACAAGAGCCTTGCCCTTGCCCACTGCCCCAGTCCTCAGGGCCCAGCCCTTGTCCCACAAACCCTGCCACAAGAACAGCAGGAATTACAGCTGTACCTGCATTTGCATGGATCCAATCTTTGTGCCCTAGAGATAACACTGCTGTAAAAACTACAACCTTAGACTCACCAGGCAGTCCTTGCAGTTTTATATTCCCCCACCACCACATTTCCCTAATGGAGTCTGAGACACAGCAGTTAAAGTTGCTCCAGAGAAACTCAAAAAGTTCCTCCAGAGAAGCTCAGCACTTGTAATGGGGCCATTTGTGTGAACCACCTCCAGACACAGAGCAGCCAGGCTTCTCCCAGCCCACAGGAGATCCAGCCCTGCTCTGCAGTCAGGAATTGAAGTTACCCCTTCACAAACTGCTGGTGGTGCAGAGGGGGGTGCACCAAATTACACCAGCCCTGAATGTCCTCTGGAACTCTTCTCATCTGCATCACGGCAGAGGTTTTAAGAGAATACAGTGGCCTCTGCTCTGCAGGGTACATATTTAACAACTTCAACACTCTGCTGACTCTCAGAGAAGAATGTGAACATGAGGAGACAAGAAAACCACTGCATGGTCAGGGCAGAGTATGTTGGGGTGCGGGGCAGAGAAAGGCAGTAAAATCCCTTTTTTCAGGTTAACAGATCTCTGCAGTGCAGTTCTGGCACCAGAGGATTACAGGACAGCCGGACTCTCCCTTACTCTTTAAGAAGCACAAAGTGACTCTTAAGCTCTCCCTACACAGAAGAAGACATTCATTCACCTTCACCACCTCAATAAATGCAGCATCCACTAACAGCCAGGCACAACCTCCACAATTTCACAGTCCTGCTCCATTCCCAAATCCAGGATGTGCAGAGGGAGATACATGTAGGGCTTTGCTTGTTTTGTGTTTGGGTTGTTTTTTTTTGTTGTTGTTGTTTTTTTTTTTTCTTTTTTTCTTTTTCCTTAATCAAGAAATTTTTTTCCACCTCCACACCCTGTAGTTACTCCCACGGCCAACACCTCCAGTAAAGATCCCTCTCCAGGAAATTTTTATGTTTAGCAGAAGAAATCAACAAAGGATTCTCTCTCTCCGAGCTTGCCACTGTTTTTCTCCAGACCACACTTCCATTCTGGCCCACAAGGATGAAGAGAAGAGATTTCACCCTCTCTCTCCACTGCAAGTCCTGGGGGAGAGGCTCCTCCACCTTTCTGGGTCCAGCTCTTTTGCTCAGCTTTACCCTGAACCTCTCCATCCTGAGAGCATCCAGAGTCCCACGTGAGAAACGAGATCTCAGGAGAAGGGAAGGTGGGAGCAAATAAGGTGTTAGGAATGGAATTTGGCTGGATTGTCTGGAGAGCTTGGGCTTAAAGGTAGAAAACGCTTCTGGCTCTGCATTCAGTTTTTCTTCTGCTTGAGGCCACTTGGCTCTAAGATGTGATAATTGCCAAGGGAATTACTCCAAATCTCTCACTGTCTGCAGAAACACAGTAAGAGAGACTACACAGAGTATTACCACCACCAAGCCATTACAAACAGGGTTTTAATGTGGTACCAAATAAATACATCAGAAAAAAGCCTCTGTGCTTTTCAGCTAATGTTTCTGATACCACTGGCAATTCTTCTGACTCTTCACAGGGTTCCAAGAAACAGCTAGTCAAGTTAATCTCCTGGATTAACAATCTAATTAAACAGGCTTGTTGCAACCTGCCACCTAAAGAGGCTGTGGTTGATTCTGTCTGTGCCCCCCACCCCACCATTTGAATAGCAGAAGCTTATTAGAAAAGTTTTGGGTAAAAAGTCTCAGCATAGCCATCTCCTGAAAGGGGTTTGATAGAGCAGCCCGAGGAGCAAAGGAGAAATTAAAAAAAAAAAAAAAAAAAATTAAAAAACCAATCATTTCGCATTTATTTTGCAGGAGCAGCTCTTTCAAAGGCCAGGAACACTCCAATTTCTTATCAATGCTCTCCACAACCATCTGAAGCACAGATTCTGCAGTAAAATAGTGTTTCAAGAAGTGGATTACTAAAATCAAGCAGAAGCTCCAGGAGCCCCATTGCCTCAAAGTTCCCAAATTCTCAAGGCATTTTTTTGCTTACTGAGCTGCATGTTTGTATAGTCTTCCAGTATTTCCAAACCTCACAGCCATGGAGGGACAGGTGGCTCTCTACTGCACGTTATATATTAATAAAGAGATCTGACAGCAAATCTCAAAATTAATTGTTCATATTAAAATAGGTGACAGCATTCTTTATTTCAGAGTGAAAACTAACTTTCGCAGTAAATTTCTAAATGTACACTGCAAATGAAAATTTCTAGCTTGTTTTTAAGACCTGTTTTAATAATAACTTCAAAATTAATCGGCCATGGTCCTATTTTGATCAATAAACATCAAACTTGAAATCTCCTTTGAGGTTTTAATAGTAGGGGGCTTGCAGATTAGCACAATAAAATACACTCTGCAACTTAAAGGTCTTTCCCATTTTATTCACAGACAGAACAGTCACCCTAAGCATTTTGTAAACTCTCCCTCTCCACAGGACATAAAATTTCATTTACTACTCTCTATAAGCCATGACTACTGCAAAGTCAGCAATTCAGATACTGGAAAAGATACTCAGCTACCCCAGAAATCCTGCAGAAGATGGGTTTACAAACATTTTTCAATCCTGAGCTATCTTATCTCCCTCCTTCTGCAGGAAAGGCACCAACAGGAAACCTTTTGTGACTGAGCCACGTCTCAAAAACTGAACTGCAGAATCGGCTTGTGAGCTGGTAGAGATCCCAAAGATCAGGTGCAGCTGGGAAAGCTCCGGGAACAGGACTTGTGCATATTCACGTGCCTCTGCAGAGGCTGAGCTGCTGGAAACCACTGCTACTGTCCCTACAACACGGGGATGTTTCTAAAGGTGGATCTGACAGCCTTCCTCCCCTAGGGAAGGAGACCTGCACTCGATAGCCCCATCCCCAGAGGTGTTCAAGGCCAGGATGGACGGGGTTTGGAGCAACCTGCTCTAGTGGAAGCTGTCCCTGGTCATGGCAAGGAGGCTGGAACGAGATGAGCTTTCAGGTTTTTCCCAACCCAAAGCAATCTGTGACGCTGCGATCACACAGAGACAGCGTAGAGCAGCACAGCCCACCGTGCCCACCAAGGACCACAGCGAGTGCCAGAGGGCAGGGGAGTCCCACCGTGGGGCACCTTCCCTTGCCATACTGCACACCTGCAAGGACTCATCCCGAGCAGACAGACACACGGGGAAGCGCTGCTCCTGCACTGGAGCCGGACACATTTCCCAGCACGGCTCCTTTCAGCACCCGCTCCCTAAAGTCACCAAACCCGCCCGCACCCCGAGCCTGCTGCCAGCACAGGAGTCACAGCTCCAGCACCTGCCAGCTGAAGTCCTGGCTCTTCCCAAACCCCTGCCGTAATCCCATCCCCATCCCCGCTCCTCCGGCCCTTCCCATCCCGGAGCGCTCGGTGCCCGCTGTGGCCGTGCAAGCCGGCACACGAACAGCTTGGGCAGGGCAGGAATGCCTCCCGCACGGCTCCGAGAGAACGGGCAACACATCTGGGATATTTCACGGTATCTGCTGCTGCTGCTGCTGCTGCTTGTGAGACGGGCAGGGCTGCACACAAGGAGCGCCCGGTAGCCCCGCGGCTCCCCGGGGTGACTGAGGGCTCGGAGCGCCCCTGTGGGAAGAGTCCCTTGTCCCCCCATTCCCTTTGTCCCCCCCTTACTTCTCATCCACATGGAGGCTGGGCGAACACTTGATGGCGAGCCAGGTCTTCCAGTGGAGGTGCCGCACCTTGTACACCTGTCCGAAGCCCCCCGAGCCGATCTTCTCCCAGCTGCTGAACTCGCTCTCCTCGAAGGTTTTCAGCAGCCCCATGGCCCAGGGGGAGCCGCCGTCCCTCGCCATGGCCGCGGCTGTGCCCGGACACCGCCCGGCCCCGCGGAGCGCAGCGCAGCGCCCGCCCAGGTGACTCAGGTGTGCCGGGGGGGGCCCGGGCTGCCGTCACTTCCTGGGACGGGCCCGTGGGTGGGTTGTGCTCAGCTCCCTTTTCTCTCCCGGGGCAGCTCCAGAGTTCCCGAGCTGTCCGCAGCTCCCCGGCCACGGCCTTGGGGTGGGAGCGCAGCGCTTCGCACGCCGCTGAGCTGTGACAAATGAGCCGTGACAAACAAAGTGTTAAATAAAGGAGAGGGAAGCGCCAGACACCTCCTTCGTGCCTTTTCTTCTTCCCCTGCCCAGGGAAGGGCGGCGGGTCCGTGTCCCTCCGTCCCCTGGCCTGCGCATCCCGGCCTGGCGTGCGGGCCTGCCCCGGCCTGCCCCCGGCCTGCCCCGGCTGCTCGCTGGCCAGGCACGCTCTGAAGCGACAAAATTTAGGCTCCGGGAAGCTGTTGCCGAGAACTCAGACTCTGTCTCTGTGTTGGAGTGCCTGGCTCATCTAGATTTCCCACATCTCTGGGTTTTAGTTGCCCTGTGGGATTAGAAGCTTTGATGATCCCGGCGGTAGATTTCAGTGCCTGGGTCCTTTTGTGGATCTCATTGCAGGGACCACAGGACCCCCAGAATTGTTTTGTTTGGGAAAAACCTCCAAGATCATCATGTCCAACCTCTGGCCGATCTCCACCTCGTCAACTAAACCATAGCAGTTAGATCCAATATCCAGTTTCTCAAACACCTCCGGGGATGGGGACTCCAGCACCTACCAATGCCTGACCACCCTTTCAATGAAGAAATTCTTCCTGATTCCAACCTAAACCTCCCCTGGTGCAGCTCGAGGCTGTGGCCTCTCCTCCTGTCCCTGTTCCCTGGGAGCAGAGCCCGACCTTCCCTGGATACCCACTCCTGTCAGGGAGTTGCAGAGAGCGAGATGGTCCCCTCTGAGCCTCCTTTTCTCCAGACTAAACACCCTCAGCTCCTTCAGCCACCCTTCACTGGACTGACTCTCTAGATCCTTCACCATCTCCTTTGCTCTTCCCTGGACACACCTCAATACCTTTCCTGAATTTAGGGGCCCAAAGCTGGACACAGGATTCGAGGTGTGGCCTCAGCAGTGCCCAGCACAGAGGGACAATTTCTGCCCTGGTCCTGATGGTCACACTATTCCTGATCCAGGCCAGGTGCCATTGGCCTTCTTGACCACCTGGGCACCCCTGGGCTCGTGTCCAGCCGTGACTCAGACCCATAGACACGGGGTCTCACCCTGTTACTGAGATGCTGCAGCTGGGAGGAAGCAGCCTGCACCCTTTGGTGTGTAACAGGATTGGAGAAGAGGCTGTTCCCCTCTGCATCACAACCTTCACATCTATCACCAGGTCTGAAGGTTAATGAAGCTCACCTTTGTTTGTTACACCAACTATCAGGCTCGAGGTGATTGTTCTAGGCAGCCAGTGTGTGTGTCATTTAATCTGGCAGGTTGGGCAACAGATAGAGGACAATGTGTTTTAAAGCCAGGATAATAGCAGTTCTTTGCAAAGCTCCATTTAAAAAAGAGTCTACAGAGACATTTAATTACTTTCAAAAGACACAGGACATGAAGCCTGTTCTCAAGACTTTATTCCACATGGACTTCTTCCTGCTTAATTTACTCCGGATTAAACTAAACAATGGCTTACTCTGAATGAGTATGCCTTTGTATAAATAAATTTGGAATAAGAAATAGGTGTGTGTAGAGATGAGCCCGTGGGTCAGAGATAACCCAACAATACACCTCTGTCTGGTCTCCTGGATATCATCCTGACCTGTTCTTTTATTTGGGATTCAGCTGATCAGCCTGGGGAGTGTTCCATGCTCTCAAGGTGCTCTGCTTAAACTGAAGGGATTTGGTGAACCAGGGCCCTGGACATTTCTGGAAGAGTGCACAACTTTGTGCACAGCAGATATTTTATTCCTCTAATGATACATTGTCATTCAAACCCCTGTTTCACTGGGGAGATGGTGAAAGTTAGGCAAGAGAAAACCCAGCTTGCACTTAGCTGGCAGTGAAGTTTAACCAAAAAGTGAATTGTGCACCTTCTGCCTCCACTGTGATTTGAGAATTGATTCGACAAACACCAAGCACGAAAGGAGTCAGAGCTCATGGCACAACATGGAAAGAGCTCATCTGAGAGAATTTCAGTTACTTACACGCTTTCAAAAGGGCTGGGCCTAAATAAAATTCACATATAAGGTGCTTAGAGGACTGGCTTCCCAGGGCTCTGAGCTTTTCCTTGATGAAGTGTAGGAAGGCTGGAAAAGGACACCGGAAGAACTGGCCTTCAAGAGGCAGAAAAAAGAAGCCAGCAAGGGAATTCCAGAGTCAGGTCACAGAATAAAAATGAATGAATGAATGAATTAATTAATTAATTAAAAATTAAAAATATTCTAACAACTGGTCAGGCTGACAAACAACAGTCAGTACTAGGTTTATTGAGAACAAATCTCATGCAAGCGACCTAATTTATATTTAGTGGCAAGGTTACCAGTTTCATGTCATTCCTTCTCTCCTCTGTGTGTGTGTTAGCAGGGGCAGCACAGAGCAACTCTCTTCTTCCTCTGCTTCATTGTCTTGCAGTCCCTTCAGAGAACAGGATTCAATCCAATGCTTCAGCTTGCTCTTTTTAGAATGGAATGCTTCTAAAGGCATGAGTGAATTCAACCAGCCTGTTGCTTCATCAGCTCACAGGACACCTGTGTTAGGGCTAAAATATTTTGCTTTTACATTCTGTGAACAGACAGCAGCTGGCAGCTAGGTAGTAGCTTTAAAGCCAATATAAAACAGCACTAATTTGCAAAACTATTAAACAAAAATCCATCTATTTGTCCACTCTGCAAATATTTAGCTATGTGGGTTTTGTTTTGTTTTTTTTTTCCTACACAGATGGTGCAATAGTGCAGCTGGGTTAAGCCAGCCCCAAGCTCTGAAGGAGGCTGCCATCCCCTTCTTGTGCTCCTGTTCACACGGCTGCGTTTGCACTCACGTGGTTGAACAGTAACTGAATCAGCTCAGTGATCTCACTTGAAAAAAACCTCCCTTGGTTAGTTTTCAGCCAGATCAGAAAGCTGGCCTGACTTACCAGGTGCTCCTTAATGTCAACGGCAAGGCAGGCGAGTGGGCTGGGAGGAAACTGCCTCCGCAAGGAGGTGATGAAAGGGGCATGGTGCAGGGAGACAAGATGCTGGAATTCCCTGCTGGTCTTGGAAAGGGGTACGGTGCAGGGAGAGAAGATGCTGGAATTCCCTGCTGGTCTCTGAAAGGGGCATGGTGCAGGGAGAAAAGATGCTGGAATTCCCTGCTGGTCTTGGAAAGGGGCACGGTGCAGGGAGAGAAGATGCTGGAATTCCTTGCTGGTCTCTGAAAGGGGCATGGTGCAGGGAGAGAAGATGCTGGAATTCCTTGCTGGTCTCGGAAAGGGGAATGGTGCAGGGAGAGAAGATGCTGGAATTCCCTGCTGGTCTCTGAAAGGGGCACGGTGCAGGGAGAGAAGATGCTGGAATTTCTTGCTGGTCTCTGAAAGGGGCATGGTGCAGGGAGAGAAGATGCTGGAATTCCCTGCTGATCTCTGAAAGGGGCACGGTGCAGAGAGAGAAGATGCTGGAATTCCCTGCTGGTCTTGGACAGGGGCATGGTGCAGGGAGAGAAGATGCTGGAATTCCCTGCTGATCTCGCCTGAAGCACTCTCAAAACCGTGCAGAAGTGCGGTGTGGAGACGGAAATGAGCGCTGGGAAGACAGGGGGAATTCGGAAACCAACTTCTACTGAGGAAAATTTTTTAGAAAGCAAGGTGCAGATAATCCTGCTGAAGTCAACTGATGCCTGAAGTGTCAGCTCTCATGTTTTTCAGATTCTGTGCTGCCTAGGGGTGCAGTTCTGAGCTCATATTCAGTGTCACTCAGTTCTCTGCACAGAGTAGGGAGACCAAATAAATCCCTTTTCTGATGAAGACCAAAGACAACTTTAAGGCTCAAAAGCACAAACAACGGTGGACTGAATGGAGGAACGAGAAGGATGAGACCTCACAACCCAAAGCTGTAATTGGACAATTGAACCCCAATATGCAAATAGACCAAAATTTATAAAAATCTAAGACCTTGTGACCATTTGTCCATTTTGTGACCATTTTGGGTCCACCTTGGGTGTAGCCCTGGTCAGGCTCTTGTCCTGCCCAAGGTGGATCCTGGAGGCCTTTCAATAAGTACCTGCTTTATTTTTTAGCTCTGTCCAGTCTCTGTTCCAGGTCAGCCTTCCCAAGTCATCACAATGACACACTGGTGCTGGACTGCTCTGGGCACATTTGTGAGTTTTTGTGAGTTCAGAGCTGGAGTTAATGGCAGCTCTGCCTGCTCAGTACCCCAAAAGTCAGTTCCTTTATAAATTGATGTGAATGCACAAAAGTTAAGCCAGGAATTAAAAGGCAGGTTGAGGACCACACTTGGGCCTTCAGCAGAGTGGTTTTGGTGCTCCTAATAGCTGAACAAATGAGAAGACAGATTAATAAAACTTTGTGGCTTCCTCGTAAAGATGAGAACTCTTCTTTAGAGGCAGGGAATTGAGGCACATCATCATTTGCTGGAAATCACATAAGCTTCTTGCTGCAGACAATAACAGAACAAACTGTATTTGATGTGATCTAGTGAGAAAATTACTGGTTTGAGGCTTGAGGTAGGCTTTGCAGATTGCTTTTAACAGGTCTTATTTCATGGAATTATATGCTAAAAACAATATCAGGGCAACCACTCCTCTCCCTGACACCAAACTTTAAAGCCTGTGCAAAATAATAGCACTGCCTAGTGAACCAGCTTTGAGATTCTTTTTTTCCCAGAGACAAATACTGTCATTTTTCTCTAGTGCTTTCTTAGAAACTACTGAGCTATCTTTGCTAACATTCTCCCTCTGCAAGGAGAATTAAAAAAGCCCTGCATTCAGGAAACTAATTGTGAAAGCATCAAACAACCCAAATTTTACATGCACCTTGTTATCAGTTCTGTTAGTGATGGAGACATGTGAAATGTGAAAAAAACCAAACAAACAAACAAACAAAAAAAATCCCCACCAAAAAGATTAATCACATTTGCATTAGCAGCAAATGAGTAGCAGGGCTGTTTGTGTGGCAGTCGGGAGAAGAATGCCCACTTTTGAGTTTTAATTCTTAAAACCCCTGAGAGGAGAAAATGCGTTTTGCATGGTTCCCTCCAGCTTGGTCTTGCTCTGCTTCTTGGCAGCCGCGCTCATTTTTGGGCTACGTTTTTCGGGGTATATTTTTGGGGTACATTTTTCAGGCCCATTTCTCGGGGTATATTTTTGGGCTAGGTTTTTCGGGGTACCTTTTTGGGGTACGTTTTTCGGGTACGGTTGTTTGTTTTTTTTTTTTTTCCCCCTGCTGCCGGCTGCGCTGCAGGGCATCACCTCCTCGGGCGATGGTCAGGAGGGCTCTTTGGCAGCACGGCGAGCTCCTCCTTCCTCCGCAGAGCCCAGGGCTGATCTGCAGGACCGAAATCCAGCGGGATGGCGTTGCCAGAGCCGCCGCCAGACGCTGCCTTTCCGTGCCGAGCGGAGCCGGCTCCTTTATCTGATGCTCCGGCTCCACCAGAACCGGTCCCGCTGACTCACGGCCGCCTCATCAAGATGTTTTTCAGGCTGGATGCCACAAATCCCGGCGGACGGTGCCTTGTTCCTCGCGGAGCCGCTTCCTCCTGGCAGGCACAGGGATGGAGAAGGTGGTGGATAAAGGGATTGGAGTGGCACAAAGCCCCGGGGGAGTTCAGAGCGTTCAGCGCCCGCTGCTCTCCCCTACGGGGCAGCGCTCGGCGCTTGCTGCGGAGAAATCGACTTCGGGATCACTTCGAGAATTAAGGCACAACCAAAATTCTGCTCTTCAAACCCGAATAGATTCACAGGCAGTCGTTTCAGTACAAAAAAAAAAAAATATATATATATATATATATATATATATATATTTAAATTTGCTGTCGAAATCGGGGGCGGGGGGAATAAAAGTCGCGTCTTTTCACCAAAATGCGCTCAAATGGGTTTTTTACTTGGTACGTTCACAGCGGCACCTTGGGGTGCTAATGATCTTAACAAAAGGTTATTAAAATCTTAACGAAAGATTATTACAATTTGAACATAAGGTTATTAAAAAATATGAACACGAAATTTGAAGAAAACGCTGAAAAAAACCCGCTGAAATTCGTCATCACTAATTACCGTTGTCTGCTACACAGGTGTTAGCAAAAGCCTCTGCATACAAACTAATACAAAACTGTAAATTCTAAAATAGATTACTGACCAAAAAAAGATGTAACTTTCACCTTTGCAAACCCCTTGAGTGCATGCAAACTCTGTAAATAATAATGAAATAAGCCAGGTACCTAAACAATAATAGAATAAAACTCCAAAGTGTCATTAAGCAGCATAACCAACAGCAATTATTTTAAAAATTTATTTTCAAAAATAGCTCTCCATTAAGAAGTTATCGTCCCATTTGGTCTGACCCCGCAGTTGATTTTGCCTTACAAAATACATTTAATAGGCTCACACGAAGAAATGGGAATTTTGGACTTGCAGGTCATATTCTTGTTTGTCTTCAGCTCCACAGCACAAGTACAAATCAAATAACACCGTGTTTTAATCTGCCGTGTGAAACCCTGAATATTCTTGGTGTAAATTTACCTGCAGCTCAGCCTGCACTGAAGGCAGCAACCTCCCCATCAGGCATGGGGAGTAAAATGCGGGATATTGCATTAGAGGCTTCAGGTAAGCTGTTGTAAAAACCTGGAAAAGGCTCCTGTGTGTTCTGGCTGACTAATACTTTCCATTGTAAAGGACTTTTTTTTTTTTTTTTTTTTTTTACTTTGGGTAGGGTTAGCTCCTCTGTTGCTTGTTGCAGCCCTTTGATATTTAGCAGGGGAAATCCCAGAGGCTATGGTGGTACGGGATGCATTGCCCAGAGAAACGTGAGTCAGTCCTGCCTGGCTGGGGAGTATTAAAAATTCTGCCTCCCCTGATTCATGCAGATTAAAATCAGGCTGACACCCACAAGTGTCTGGCCTTCCCCCCTCTGCACAGATGGCTCAGGAGCTCTTGAAACATCATTTTACAGCCCAGCGTTTTAAATGACACTAAAAGCTGAGCGTGGAGACCTCATAATTTAAATTATAACATGGTGTAGCTTGTGCTAATAGAGCTTTGCAATACTAATGATTTTTATACCTTTTGTATTGATGTAAAATTTAAGGTTTGCAGTTTTTTGTAAGTGGGATAAAGGATGCTTGCTATTGGTTGCAGTTTTTGTGTAGTTTATGTTTGTGTGTTTCTTTGGTTTTGGAGTTCTTAACGTGGTTTTGCACTTGGTATGGTTTTACATTTTTTTGTTGGAATATACTTGTGTTTTGTATATGTAGAAACACAAGTTTTTTTGGTTTAGGTTAATAAAGAAAGTGTATTTTTAATTTGTCTTGATTTTAATTTGTCTTGATTTTGGATTTTTAATTAAAATTTAATATATAAATTTATTTAAATATCTCCAGCCATGAGAGGAGATTTTTACACCTGCCCCTTTTATTGTGACTAGATTTGTGACAGGGCTCAGAAATTCCTTTGCAATATTTCCATTGTAACGAGAAAGTCTCCTTGATAACTCCTGAAATATTTTTGAAGTGGCTAAATAAAGCTAAGAAACCTCCCCACACTTTTATATTCTTTTATACAGCTTAGAAACCTGCCAAAAATTTTATATGCTTTTATACATCTCACAAGCTGTTATTAAGTTCTAATAAATAACCATCCTAAGTTTTACTAAGCTTTTTGCTTTTATTAATTTCTAATAAATAACATGGTGGGCTAATAAAAAATGGGATGTTTTACCTACCAGCTCAAACTCTTTGTCTCATGCATTGGCTCAACATTTACCCCATTGTCTGTATGTTTTTAATAAATCAATGAACACATATATATGCCATATGAATATACAGAACTTGCAAGTTTCTTCTTAAAAAGGCTATAAATGGACTTTTAGTGTGTGCATAGCGCTGTGCTGATCTTGCATATATTCTCTGAGCACATCAGAATAATTTAACAGGAGAGAAAACACAGCGTTGTATGCGAGATTTGACAAGGATAAAAGTGAAAGCTTTAAAACTTGTTTTGTTCAAGAAAGGAAAACTCTTCCAAAGAGTAAAAAAACTGCATAGTTTTAAATAGTAAAAATCCAATAAAATACTGATTTTATAGAAATCTGTCTAAATTCCCAAGTCCAATTCCATTCCATCTCTGCCAAAACTATTTTGACTTGGTCAAGACTTATTTGTCACCATCTAGAGATCCTGCCCCAAACCTTGGCTGCATCCAAACTCCAGTGACTTTTGTTGCCATCTTTATGTCTAAGGGGGAGAAAAAGCAGAAAATAATGAAAACACAAACTACAAACATAGCGTTTGCAGCAGAAAATAAGAATAACATCTAATTAGATTGCCAAAACTGATAGTGTCAGCAATTAAAAGATGAATTAGGTTGTTGTTTACTATGTGGCAGTCAAACAAAAGACACTCTCTGTGATGGAACACCTGCAAGAGGGCTCCAATAAGTACTTTTTATCAGATATGTAGCATGTAAGAGAAAATAGGAGATCCATGTTCATAATAATATTTTATTTCTTGGATTTTCTTGTCCCAAAATGGAAGGAACAGCTTGATTTTGCTACAGAAGCCCTTCATATATTTCTGTACTCTCTTCCATGGATACAGCTTGCAGGGCTAAAAAATTCCTTCTAACAACGTCAGTGAGAAGATTTTCACAGTTGTAAAAGCTATAAAAGCAAAAAATCCTTTTTATTTCCTTGGTTTAACCATCCTAAGTTTCACTGCCATGATGGAAAACCTAATGCAAAGTAGTAAATTGTTTCACACTCCGAATGTCTAAAATGGAACCAAACTTCAGAAAACTTAAAATTAATTATCTGGATCTCTAAATCAGAATGTTTTAGAAAAAAATACTTTATGGTCTGAGCAAGAATCAGCTGGTAACGTACCTGAAATGAGAATGGCTGCTGAGTTTATGAGCTTTTTGAAGATGTTGGGTCAGTGAATAACTGCAGAAGTGTTTTTACAGATAAGGAATTTATATTTCAGAATGACTCTTGGAAAGGAAGACTGTTAGAGTCATGGAGGGCTTGCAGATATATATGACAAAAATTAATCCCCTGTTGAAAAGGGGAAAACCACAGTAAATAGCTGAAGAAGTTTTGAAGTAGCTTCCTAAAATATTCCCACTTTGTGGCTGTCAGAACCTGTCTGATTAAGGAACCCCAGTGAACGTGGAAATTCTCTGCACTGGCCATTGCCACTGCAGATCTCCAAGAGCAGGGTGACAGCAGATCCCACGGAAATATATTCATTTTACAGCAGAGGAGTGATCACAGCTCAGGAAGCTGAAGAAACAGGCAGCAAGCATGCATAAATTATAGCAGCCCAAACTGAATTTTAATGTGTGACCACACTCACATGATTAAAAGTTTCCCTATTTTCAGGTAACATATTAGTTGTAAAGTACGGAGTGCCGGTCCAGAGAGGTGATGGTGGATTTTAATCCCTGAAATACTTTGCTGTTGAGATCAGAATTGCCATTTCTTTTTTTCCTTCCTTTTAAAAAAAAAGGGAGGTGGGAGGAAGTTGGGCAGAGTTCAAGACTCTGAGAATGCAACTGCATGTACCTACAGTAAGCACTCAAAAGGGGGAATCAGGTATTTGCATAACACTTGCAAAGAGTCCTAGAAACGTGTGCAAATAAATGCTGGACTGGATGCAAAAAGAAAATATTTCATCAATTCACACGAAACCAAATGCACATAAATTTGAAACTTTTGTCTCATTTAGAGGAATATGTCTTATCCTGCTGCTTATTGCACTCACCACATGCACTCTCTTGCAGTGCTGTCTCAAAGCTGGTGAAGTCCATGAAATAAAACCACATCCTCCAGCAGCACAGCTGTAGGGACCTGAATCACTGAGTGTCTCAACATGTTTATGTGGATCAGAGGCGCTCTGAAAACTGAAAACAAGGTAAAACAAATAACAGATGTTCCAGTACAGAGGAACAGCCTTGTGGTTAATGTTTAGGGCTGGGAGGTAGAAACTTTTGGCTCTGACAGTGACCAGTGAAAGCAGAATATGTGTAAATTGCTTCTCTGCCTCACTGTTTCCACCTGTGGAAAGGGGATAGTACAGACTTCTCTTTGATGTGCTCTTAATTTCTTTTTCCATTCCTTCTTTCTTCCCACACATCCACGCCGTGCCCAAATCCAGGTTATTTTTCCACAATTATCACCCTTTATGTTCACGTACAGAAAATTCTTGTCCCTTACCAATCATCCTCTTTGGTTTAGAAATTCCAGTTATTTCCTCCTATCCACACACAATGTGAACTAAAAAGTATTTAAATATTGATGCATTTTACCCCATTTCCAGCATCCAAATCCTAAGCCTCTCATCTTCTCAGGAAAAGTTAAAATAATTTGCCAGCGCTCCTGTGTGCAACTTGGTTTGTCACATCACCGTGCCACGAGCCTCAGATTTTCTTACCTGCTGTCACAGAGGAGACAATGGAATTATGGAGTCAAAATTGGAGGTGTGAGGAGGCACCTGTGCTCACCATCCCACAAAGGTAACACAGATAACTAGAAAAGATAATAGAAAAACCTGCTTTCTGTTCTTTATCACAGCTTCACCATGGTTTTGTCTTCTACATGACCAAAATAAAATAAAATAAAATAAAATAAAATGAAATAAAATGCCAGTTTAAAATTCGCATGTTAAAATACACTTGGGGAATAAAATATGCAGAGAAAGAAAGAGATCAAAATGAAATGCAGATCCAATGAAAGGGGGCAGTGAAATAATGGTCGATTTACAGCGTTTCAGGTTACTTCCAAAAAAATTGATGGCAAGATCACGTTCCAACCTCTAGGCCCTCACAAAAAGGATGAGTATTGTTTCGCCCTGGGCACTTTTTGAGGGGTTTTTAAAAGGTAAATGTTGTCTGGAGGCCTTCTGGGGGACAAGTGCTGTCAAATGCGCTTTAAGTGTTTGAGGAATTACCACTCTCGCAAGGGCAGCACCAAGAGCATCCCTTCCACAGTGGGAATTATTTCCTCGAGGCACAGCCGTGCTCAGGGCTTGCTCAGCTGCAGGCTGAGATTTGGGATGGATTTGGGACAACCTGTGGCAGATGGGCTGGCAGGGCTGGAAGGATTTACCCCGAACCAACGCTGCTTTGTGGGTCAGCAACGTGGTGAGCGCCGTAGGGAGAGGCTCTGTAAAGAGTGCTTGAATTTGGACAAAAGCTGGGGGTTTATAGGAATTTGAAGCCAGGCATGGTTTTATAATCACTGCTTTCCAGATGCCCAGAGAAAAACAGTCATGTTGTGTCCAAAAAAAAAAAAAAAAAGAAAGGAAACATAATGCGTTGCAATATTCCGGAATCACTCCCTGCCCAGGTATTTTTCCTCATAGTTTGTCTCAGACCAGGAATTTTGTTTTGCTTTTCTCCCTCAACATAAAGAGCTTCATAAATAGCTTCCCATAGCTTCATGGAAAACCCATCTTGGAATAACTTAATCTGCAGAACTGTGGCAGTGAATTGAACAGGCCCTTGGAATGGGAGTATCCGAGTTTACTTAGCTGTCTGCCATGTCAGTGTGTCCAGGTAGGGAGCGATTTCAGAATATCTACAGCATTCGTGTTCACATCACGGCTCATTTCAGAATAATTTCTTATAGGTAAGCAAGCCCTTTAAAAGAGAATTTCAATATTTATCAGCAAGTGTTATGCAACCCACCGGGGCAGGAGTATGGGAATGTCGTGTCTGCACTGGCACTCTGCACCGACATGCAGACGTGTGTGCTGCCAGAATTGCCAAAGAAAGCTGAATCATGACCCAGGGACGTAACTGCCTTCAATATCTGAACGGATTTAGGTTGTGCCTGAGCAGCTGGGACCCTGGGATGCCTCAGCCGAGTTCACTTACTGGAATGTGACATCAGCCTTGTCCCTGCTCCAGCCACCTGGAGATTGTCCCATTGTCCCTGCCTGTGCAAGCAGAACACCGGGCAGAATCGTCAGCGGACAAGGACAGCCAGGCACACTGTACAATTCACAAAGTTGTAATCGCGGCCAGAGCGCCCAGAAACAAATAGTTCAGTCAGCCTTGTGCTTTATTTATCAGATCCATTTTAATGTGTTATGCTTTAATTAAAAAAAAAAAAAAAAAGAGGCACATTTTGACAGCTTCATTAGCTAATAAAACAAAAATAAAATCTCAGTTTGGATTTATTTCCAATCTCTTTCCAAAAGCACCTTGAGTGTAATCTAACGAAATGCAGAGCGTCTGAGCGTCAATGCGTTGGAGTCGAGAGTCGGTGAAAAAAAAAAAATCGCGTTTCCTTAAGAATGCGACTTGAAAGCAGAATCAACCCCGACTGAGCAAGTCTGCACAAAGCTACCTGTGTGTTTGTCCAAGCTGGCTGTTCCCAGGGCTGGCTGCATGGCTGCAATATTCCCTTTCCCAAGGCAGACACCCACCCGGCTCCCTGCATTTCCTGCGCGTCCCGCAGCAGTAGCGCAGCTTTCCTCCCTCCACACGAGCCAGGATTCTTTCCCAGCAAGTCATCGCTGCCTTGTGGGAACCTCTGGGGACCCGAGGGAGCTTGTGGTTAGGTCAGGGAAGGACTGGGCTGGCTGAGAGAGGCTGATGATGTGCTGCAAGGTGAGCAGGAGCCCCAGCTGGAACACACCTTGGGCTTTCACCCGGCGCTGGGTCGTGAAAGCCAAGAGACAGAGGTGCAAGAAGAGAATAAACATCTGCATGGGAGCCGCTGCAAAAGAGAAAAACCCCTCCAACTTCTCGGTTTGAAGGCACCGAGAGTGGAATTTCCATACCTCAGAGGCATGGGCAGCTCTTAGTTTCCCAGCATTTGTAGCACAGCTGACCCAGGTTCAAATATCAATTTTCTTAGCTGATATAACAATGCTGTGTTGTTCAGCCGACCTGTAGTTTATCTGACCTTGAGAAAAAGTAGGTTTGATTTTAAGGAGCTCTAACTTTCCATGTTTTCCCCATGTGATCTCGTAGCACCCTTTCATTGGCTGAATGTTTCCGACCCTTCTGCCAAGCAAATATTTTTTTCTTCTGAATTTAAACCGGAACCATTTAGTGGCAATACAAATGACTTCTGAAAGATTTATTAATTCATGGCTTATTATTAATTAAGCTGCCAGTTTCGTTAATGTAGTCATAGAGCATTGAGACACGTTCAATGTTGTTTTTCCCTACAAATGTAGTTTAGGCTAAATGAAGAGGATTGCTTTTCAGTCAGTAAATATCCTAAATAGAATAATAACCTGTCAAAAAAACCCAACCATTTCAAATTTGAGATCTTCTGTCAATGCACTCGCTTTCCATCACCAGAGCATCCACAAATCCTAAAAATATTCCAAGCACTTAAAACCAGAGCAAAACCACCACCTGTCCCTGCCTTTTTAGCTTAAAGCACGCCACATAATGCACAGCTGGGTGAGGTAGGGAGCGTTCTGGGGAAGAAAATACTGACCAAACACACAAAGGCAAGAGGATTTCTGTGCTTCATGAGCACAACAACCCTCCTGGAGCAAACTCTGCACTCATGCAGTGCACCTCTATGCAAGTAGAAATATTTATCAAATTCCACATGCACATTAAATGAGAATCTTAAAAATGTAAACAGAAATGAGAGCGTAACCCCTTGCTGCTTTCTGAAACTTGATTCTGTGCATGATCAAAAAAAAAACTTCGTGTTGTTGACCATCCCTCCACGAGCAGGATGTGCTGCAACCTTTTGTTTTGGGGGGGTTTCTTAGGTGCTTCCACCTACACCAACAGCTGACCCTACACCTTCCTTTAAATACTCCTAAACCACATAAACCAACCAACCAACCAACCAACCAAAAAAAAAAAAAAAAAAAAAAACACCACAAAAAAACCCCTGCACATGAGGATTGTTCTTTCTTATGCAGAAGCAGAATAAACGATCACATACTTATGTCTGACTGTTCTATTTTTAGAAATGCACAGTCTACTTCTTTAAAAAAATAAAAGTCCTGTTAGCAGTGTTGCAGACGCCACAGGACATTTAACCCTGCAAATGTCTACAGGGCTGTGTCCAGGCACTTCTGGAGTATCTCCAGTCTTCGCAGTCTCTGGAGCACCAGGATGATGGGGCAGTGAATAAGTGGTGGCTGTGCATCTCCAGAACTCCACTTACTCACTATATATATTTTTTAACTTTTGCATTTTCTGTCTTTATATTTAAATTCACCCACAAGCAATCAGCAAGCCACCAAACAATCTTTGCATTCAAAAAGCTCTGTCCTCAGATCTCCTGAGCTCAGGAGCTCTCTGATACTGTGGATACTCTAATACAGAATGCAAGTTTTAATAGCAGAAGTAGAAAGATCTCTGTTGACAAGGGGAAAATCCCAAGAGGCTTTATGCATAGGTGTAAATAAAGCTAAAAAACTACTTTCAGAAGAAAATTTCAGACAGATGTAAAGGAATAGCCTATCCTCTCATCAAGGAGCAGCCACAGGTGTCTCTCATCTACCTAACAAAGGTGACAGCCGTGCAGAAATCTCCCTTTTTAGAAGGGTGAAAGCAGCACCCAATCAAAGACTTCAGCATCAAGAGGACATGCAAATGTCTTAAATACAAACTCAGGAACGGAAGGCAGGGAAAGAAAATATTCTTGATGATAAGAATAACCAGGTGAATCAAACTAAAGGACACTTTGATATTTTTAGGTCTCAGAAATGAAATTAATTTACCACTAAGGACTTGCCTAGCTCATGTAACTAAGCAGGTGCACAGTGAGTCCATTCCTGCTCTTCATCAGGATGTTCTCTCAGGAAAAACAGGAATGTGAAACCTTGATCACAGCCCACATCCCCTCCAGTGCGTGGAATACAGGCAATTTCCTGGCACAGAGTTCTGAGCTACACATTCATGTGCTTAGTAAAGGGTAAGAACCCTAAAATCTTTATTAAAAGACAGGAAATCCTGAGACCTCACCTTGCCTGCAATAGATCTTGCGTCTCTCTTGCAACTGGTGCTCATTACTTCTCGTCTTTTCTAGCACAGACATGGAGAACTGTTTGTTTCACTGTTCCAAATGGTTTCACTGTTCCAAAACATCTTTGAAGGCACACCACGTTCCTTTTGTTCCACATCTGACTTTTCCCCATTCCCATATTTAGGCTATACAGCCAGAGGAGCCCCTTCACCTGCCCTAATGGACTTTAAAGTTATGATCCCAATGATATCTTTGTTCCTCTTAAGGACTAGAAATTTTACACTCTCAGGTGGCTGGAGTGAGTTGAATTCTCCAGATAAAAAAGAATTCATCTGCCAGCTAATCTGCAGAGGGAAAACGAACACATTGATGTTGCCTTGCATCCACCGATGGGATTTTGTCATTAACAGCTGCCCCAAAAAGCAACTTCAGCCCTTAAATTGCAGAGACACGTATCTTGGGGTTCACCAAGGGGATTCCAATCAAATGAGGGCTCTGTTGAGATGAGACATTTTATAAAACAAAGCCAAACTGGTTGCTTTAAAGCAAGCAGGGAAGGATCTGATCCAGGAGCGGAGTCCCACAAATTGCATTATTATCCTTCAGCTTCTCATCTGGAGAGGCTCTGCTCCTGCCCCCCTCCCAGCCTGAGGCTGAGTGGCATGCACAGCAAATACAGCCCATAGTTTAGCCCTTACTCAAACAATCGAGGCATCTGCTATGAAAGGCTGTCAATGGAATGTGGCTCCAATACAGCCAGGGGCAGGACATCACCTTTGAAGCCACGACAAGAATTTTAAACACAAGAGGCAGCTTGCAATATAGAGAATGCATTAAAAACTCTCTTCCTTACCACAGAGCTGAGAAAAAACTGGGGCAGCAAGTGGGCGTGTTTCCCTTGATTTGGAAGCATCAGGTGGGCAGGAGGAAGAGCAAGCTCACCGTGAAATATTATTGTGAGGGAGACAACCCCTGATCGTGGCTGGTAGGAATAAATGAAAAATCTGCTTGAACGGTTTTTGCACTGTCACCCACAAGCAGAATCGTGAGGAGACCCAGCCCTGGTCCGAGCTGAGAACTGCCCATGGGTGACAGGAATTACCCTGCTTAAACCACGGTGCCCATAAAATAGAAATGTTTTTGTGACTGTTTTAGGTGGGGGGAAAAATAGCTGAAGATCTCTCACAAGCTCCGGTTGCACGTAGAGCACAGCGTGAATTTTCTAAGAAACGTTTCTATGTGAAATACTTTTCGAGATAGTATGTCTTAATTTTTTTATGAACTACCTTTTCAATAAACAACCTCTTTTTTTTTTTTTTTTTTTTTTTTTTTTTTTCATTTGTAGCCGTTTCTTCCTCCTTATCAGAGGCATGAGGAGCAACGTGTTCATAAAACCACGCCGGGTTACTGAAGGTAACATTAACCAAAATAGAAGCGTGGAGAAGACAAGATGGTTTTGGCAGAAAATCAACCGACAGGAACATAGAATTAAGTGCTTTTAAAAACCGAACAGACACCAGTAAATATCGCAGTACCATTTAATTAACTCACTCCAACACAATTACATCAGCTACAAAAATGCAGAAAGTTCTGCAGTATCCACAACACAAACCAGGTCCTGAATTCTCACCTACCATCTCCTAGTTGAAAAGTCTGTCCAGACTAATTGAGTGAATGCTCCTCATTCTTCTCAGCAGGGATGTGTCTGTTCATGCGTTTCTGTTGGTTGATTTCTCTGTATATTATTACCTTCTCCCCTCCCTTCACTTCTCCCTGCTCCCCCTCAAGGTGTCAGGATGCAGCAGCCAGGAGTCAGGATTGATGTGACAAACCTGAATTAGTTTCTGCCTCAAAAAACCCCCCACACCTGAGAGTGAAAGTGGGCTGCATGCTGCATTTTCTGCAGTGTGGAACAATTCAGCAGCCTGCTGCCAGCAGTCCAGATTTAAAGTGCTCCCCTCACTTCCCAACAATTCGACCTTCAGCTTCTCTGCTGTGCTGGCACAGCTTCGTAAAGCTCCACTGAATTTGGGGCAAGGAACTGCTTTCAGCCAACTCAAACACCGGGGATGGGAAATGGGAATTGGGCCAAGCTCCTCTAGGATGCTAACAGCTGATTAAAATGGAAATATCATTCAGATTGTTTAAAGAAGAAGTACCTACATTTCAAACCCCTATTTTATTTAGGATTGCCCGGTTTTTAGTCGTTCTGATCTTCGCAGAGCGGATTAAGGCAGGCTGCTGAGCATCCTGTGTGCAGAGCAGAGCGTTCCCACAAGGAGTTAATGCAGGCTAAGTGCTGCATTTTAAATCCACACTCCCGGTTTATTTCACAACAGCTCCCTGGGGCAGACAAGCCCTTATTTCCTCGGAAGGGCTTGAAACAGGACCTGAGAACTCCCAAGGTCCCGTGTCTATGGAAACACGTGAAGGTGAGCAAAGTAAAACATTGAGCTGGACAGATGGAAAACCGCTTCACCTCTTAATCAGAGCAACCATACGGGGCTTAAACTCATCTTAATTCCTTGGCACCAAAACCCTGAGTGTTTCAATGGAACTTTCTTAAACATTCCTTCCGTGTGAACAGCAGAGGAGAGAAGTTTTTGGGGGGCTGCTCCCTGAGTGAGAAGATTTCCCTGTGGGGAACCTGAACCTGACACAGTGAGAGGCACCCCAAGTGTTGGGGGGAAGCTGCACAGGTGATTTTTCAAAGAGAATTATATCCATTGCTCTGGTGTGGGTTTGTTATATCCTTTTCTGCTAGAGCTGGGGTTAATTGCTGGAGAGACGCAGCTCGTGTTCGGAATCGGATGTTTATTAATTCTTATCTATGTTGCAGTCTCACAAGCTGTGAGCTCTGGCTAGCAAAGTGAAAAGTGGCTCTGTCTCGTACTCTTTACAAGGTCTTTAAAGCACAGATTGTCCAATTATGAAATGACACCTAAATTATTTTCACTTTTAACCCAATAACCAACCACCCGTGGTCCACAATGAGGATTTTTCTCTCCAATTACAAAATCCCACCCAGACCATGGAGAGGAAGGTGAAAAAGAAGGACTCAGCCTCTGCCCTAAAACCTCCACCTTGCTTTATCTATATTACTGTATTCTAAACCCTTAAACTCTCAGTTTTCCACCCTGTGATATCACACACTTCTATTCAAACTCCACACCCATAACCCCAGTGCCGTCACTCAATTTTGGAAGCCTTTTCCCAGTCCTCAGGTCAAATGCAGCGTTTTCTTGGGGGGTCAGTGCCTGGCAGCACAGAAAATCTGAAATTCTCAGCGCCCAGGGTTCCAGCATCGTGGGAACATATTTGCAGGCAGGTGGGAAAGGTGAGCAGTTTTCCCTGCCCTGGAAGTTCTCCTCTCTCACATGTGCCCTACCCCACCTCCTGGGGCTGGTGGAGCCTGCCTACTAAGTTGGGAAACACTCTGCTAATTAATAAAATTCACTACATCGTTGGGACTTGAAAAAACATGTATAAAAAGGGTTTTGCAGCATGCTGTGGCTCAGGGATTCCAGCAGCCCACACTGCCCATTTACAGATGCAAAAAGTGGAATATGAAATCAGTTAGCTGGGGTTTAAGCATGTTTTTTTCAAGCAGAGATTGTGCTTAGTGACAGGGGCAGCAAAGCAGAATTCTGAGGGCTTTTCTGAAGTTTTTCCTGAACCTCCTTCATTTTTAAAATAAACAGACCAATCATGGCAGCATGTGAGTAAAGAGTAAGAATTAATAAACATCTGGGTGTGCATTAAAGGGCATCAGTATCAAAAGTAACTACTGCAAGAAATAAGACTCCTGTAAGACATCAGACACAACAGCAGCAAGGTTTGTTTGGAACAATAGTTTGTAATCAAACTGTGCAGACAATCCAAAAATTCTCACAAACAATGATTTGTATTATATGCTTAGGTTTATAGCTTTAAAAGGATGATAACGGGGTGCTACATGTGCAACCCACTTGTAATTTTTTATTTAGAGGTTCTCACAGATTGATTTAACAACAGAACTACCTCTCTCTATGAACAGAATTTTTTATGTCATTCCTTATTTCATTTAAGGAAAAAAAATAATGAAAAGAGAATATCTATATTCGAAATGTAGACTATAGATATTCTAAATTTAGGGTCAAAAGAGTACTTTTAGACATCCTATCTGAAGGGTTAAGAGGAAAGTGGAAATTATTATAGACCCAGTAAGGCAAAGTTTAGTAAAGCAAAGGACTGTAGGCACCATCAGAAAACAGGAGTGACTTTGCTCCATCACTGCAGTGTATTTACTCCAATAAATACTGATGACAAATACTCCAATGTCACACTGATTCTAATTCTAATATGATGCACATGAGAAATAAAATATCTTTGTGAAGCACCACCCTTTGCTCTGACACTGCCTTGCAGGGAAATATTTTCATCCTTGCTAGTGTTTGCTCTTAACCTCAAAAAGATAGCTTATGTCATTAATATTATGACAAATTTTGATATGAAAAAATCATAGATTGTAGAGAATGGGATTTAAGGATGATAAGTTATGAATCTTTGTAAGACGTAGAGAGACATAAGGAAAAAAATGATCAAAGGCTTCTGAAAAAATAATATTTTTGTGTTGATTTGTAGTTAACTATTTCAAAACCAACATCGGATTTGTCCATATGAGGTTTGCAAAATTGTTTCGTTTCACAGTTTTTCCTTAGCTCAATTCAGTAGTTTCTTCTTCGCCATTATTTTTTTTCACTTAGATCACTTAAATGAAAGAGCAAAACTCACAAAACACGAAAGAAAATCTTGTAGACCAGCTAAATAATTTTCCTGCACTATTTTATTTTTCCTCTAAGAACAGTCTTGCTCAAGAGTTACACCAAGGGGGACGGCAAGGAAATGTCATCACACTCGTGGGTGCAAAATCCTCACTGGCCACAAATGAGAGCTGAGGTTCTGAGCAGAGCAGGTGCTACCCCAAAAACATCACATCAACATGAAGCCACTTCTGATCAGGAGTGAATGCCCTCAAGATGCAGGGGGAAAAAAAAAAAAAAATCACATAGGCATCAGTATTTATGTTAACCTTGTTAATAAAAATATAGCAGCTGCTGTTGTCTTGGTTTACTTGGTACAGAAATAGCACAGAATGGAGGAATGATTTTATTCAACACAGGACATTAAAAAGTGGTCAAGGCACAAAGCATTTTTAGTTGAAACTAATCTTGGCAGTGTTGGAACATCAAACTTCCACGAACAGCTTGGTGTAAATGTTTGATTTCTCTTTGAGCGAAGACAAAAAATCCCAAACTTTTCCAGCTAACCAAGGAAACATCAGATTGTGTTCCCTTTTTTTCAGACCAACAATAAACCCTCTAGATCCGGCTACAAAAAACCAAGTTTGATCTGGGTGTATTAAAGTTTTTCACATATGCTCTTAAAACACAGGAGAAGTTGCATCTTTGTCAAAAAAAAGAGCTATTTTTAGTCCCGAGAGAGAAAACTTGGATCCAAGCTCACAAATGTTATGCGAGTATCACGGAGTGGGTCAGGTTGGGAGCGAGCACAGTGGGTCACTGGTGTCACCTCCCTGCTCCAGCAGGGTCGTCTGGGTTGTGTCCAGACAGATCTGGAATATCCCCAAGGAGGGAGCTCGTTTTTCATTTTTGAATGGTTTTCCTTTCCGCCCCTGCTCCCGCGACGACCTCGCGCCGCGCAGATGGTGGGGCGCGTCGTTTGGGACTGAGCAGAACCTCCCCGCCGCGAGGAGAGCGTTCCCAAGGAATGCCGGAGTCGGGAAGGGAAAAGAAAACAGCAACATCAAGAGTTCCAGATCACAATTCTGCCAGCAAGCTCCTCCTTGGTGTACCGACTTCATCCTCTGTGAGCAGCCTCAGCAGAGGAGCTGCTGATTAGGCACCAGATCGACCTCGCAGATCTGCCACTGTCCCCCCAACGCAGCGACCCCTGAGTGCTTCGCCCCCCAAAGCACAGCTTTCTGCGCAAAGGCACTTCACTGACTCGGCAGGAAAATTCTGTCAAAAATCAGTATTTCCTTAAGTATATGCCATGACACTCTTCGGCTTAGGTCACAGAGACGTTGTTAATGTCGGTCCAATTCTACTTTTTTCACCTTTAATTAAAACTCATTCACCTTTAATTAAAATGTCTACACCTGTAATTACACTTGATTACAGTGTGAAGAATAAAGAGCAGGATGCACAAGAGCCAAACCAGCTATATTAAAAAGTCTGGTGTGTTATTGCTGTTACATCCACAGAGTCTGCCTGTAGTTTTCTGCAGAAATGGAATTTTTTTTGTTTCTTTTTGAGTATATTTAATACTATTTAAAAACAGTAAAATACAATGGCCATTTGTATAAACACCAGTGTATTAAGGAAAACACCATAGAAAGGATACAAATTTCCCTTTTCTGCAAAGATTCATACAAATCCTAATTTAAACTTAAAAATCCTATCCCTGAAAGGGAAGAAAACTCCGCCATTAAAAAAAATCTGTTAAAATCTGCGCCTGCTGAGGCCCTGATGTTAGAAAAGAAAACCTCAGCAGAATTTCTCATGACATCACCTCTTCGCTCTCTTTCCATGTTAGTAATAGCTGTCAATACAAACAAAAATCCAGGATAACCAGGAATGAAGAAAACAAACAAACAAACAAACAACAACAACAACAACAACAAAAAAAAGGCAGGAATACGGCTTTGTTGAAGGGCTTCATGCAGCTGGGGCTCACCAAGGCTCAGGTGCAGGTAAAATGAAGTCAGTGTTATTTTCCAGGTAGACTGAAGTCAGAATTACCTTCTGGTCTTGGAATATTCTCCCAGAGAACCTGTGTGCAAGGTGAGGGAGGAATGACCTGCTCTCCCCAGCTGTAGGTTCTCCTCCAAGTGTCCCCCAGTGTGATGGCAGAATTCCTCCAAGCATTCCCCTACAAAGCTGCATTCTTTCCTTTCACACGTGGCAGCACCAATGCAGTGTTGTTAAATTTGCTTCCTGAGGTCATTGCCTAAAAGTTTCGGTTATATTACATTTCTGTGAGTCTTTCTTGTAGAAACAGTAGTCGAGATTGCAGTCTTCTCAAGGACATGGACTTTTTTTTTAAATTATCGGATACCTTATTTTAAGTATCTAAGGCCAAATTTTGCAAACATTTACACCCTGCCAGAAAGCCACAAGTTGTAACATTTTCATTACAGCCGCATGCTGGGAGTCCTATGATCACCATCCCAAACATCTGCCGAGGGTGCCTTTCTTATCATTTAACTCCGTGGCAGGGCTGTGGGACCTCTTTCCACACAGCAAGGCAAAGCAGCCATTCCCAGGAGTGCAATTCCAGTCGCTGACACCAGACTGGGATCCCACCCAGCGCGGCTGGTTCCGTTTTCCTGTTCCTCTCGGGATGCAGCTCTGGAATTGGCGCAGCTGCTCAACTGGTGAGAAAATCGATGGAAAGAAAAAAAAGAAAAAAAAAAAAAGGGGGGTGGTTTGCAGCTGAAAGTTGGGTTTTGGGGGGAATGATATAAAGAGAAATCGGTTTTCTGCTCAACTGGGTGCACGCTCGTATAAAGGAAGCCACAGGAATGTAAACCAATGAGAAACAGTTCCACTGGTTTGGTTTTTTTGTTGTTGTTGTTGTTGTTACTCTGAACAAATACAACAGCAGCAGACTTCATTAAAAAAAATTCTCCTGGCCCATCCTCCGTGGTTTTCCGCCTCCCTCCTCTTCCCCGTGTTGCTCCAAAGATCTGCCAGATCAGCTGCTCTGGGAAACCACTCCCTGAGTTGCTTTATTCCCAGCACTCTGGATGAGTTTTTGGGGTTCTGGGAGCCTCTGAGCAGATCAGCTGAGGGATCTCAGTCAGAGGCAGACTCGGGGAGGAGGATGGCAACAAGCACCCGGGAGGAGGATCTTCACTTTCTCATACAGATCTGGGAGACAAACTCTGCCCAGTAGCCTCAAGCAGCAGCGTAAAACCCTGCCTGTGTCTTCCCTGGTGCTCGCGCTGATCCCGGTGATTAAAAAAGCCGTGGGTGCTGACAGAACTCCGGGCTGAAAAAACCGAGTGGGGAAGCGGGGAAGGGCGCGGGAATCGCCGCGCCAGCTCCGTGGCGTTCGACAGGCGCCGTCCACACCACTGGCTCTGTGCTCTCTGTGCTCCCAGCTGCTAAAAATGCTAAAAATACCCCTCTGGAAGTGTTCCCCCCCAGCAGAAAGGGAAACACTGCGAAGCTGATGGTCTGGATTCCGAGTGGGACTCTGCTGGCGTTGGAACGGGTTCGAGCCGAAGTTCTACGGCCAACGTTTTCCCTGGAACAGGAAATCCTGGCAGCCCTAAAGACAGAGGGCAAGGCAGGGAGAGCGGTGTTTGTGCCGCACATTAAACAATCCGTGGCCGAGTAACTTTATTAAACTTATTCCAGCCACGGCGTTAATAGCGCCGGAACGAAATAACTCGAGTTGTAATTATTCGAATCGACCAATGCCAGTGTCCACAACATCCCAATGCCCCGGGGCAAAAACCACCAGAGGGAAAACTGTGGGAGAGACTTTGAAATCCTCCCGTCCGTAATGGCACAGCCTCCCCTTGTCTGTGCACGCCAGGGGAACGCTCACATCCCACTTCCTTCTCCCTGCGTCCCACCTGAACCTCTCACAGCCCCTTCCTGGGTTTTATGTTTGATTTGAACCTCTCAAATCCCCTTTTCCTGGTCTCCACATCCCACCTGAACCTCTCAAATCCCTTTTCCTGGTCTCCACATCCTACCTGAACCTCTCAAATCCCCTTTTCCTGGTCTCCACATCCCACCTGAACCTCTCAAATCCCCTTTCATGGTCTCCACATCCCACCTGAACCTCTCAAATCTCCTTTCATGGTCTCCACATCCCACCTGAACCTCTCAAATCTCCTTTTCCTGGTCTCCACATCCCACCTGAACCTCTCAAATCTCCTTTCATGGTCTCTACATCCCACCTGAACCTCTCAAATCTCCTTTCCTGGTCTCCACATCCCACCTGAACCTCTCAAATCTCCTTTTCCTGGTCTCCACATCCCACCTGAACACCCACAACTCTCCCCCTTCTCTCTCCACCCCATCCCACCCTCTAATCCTTCTGTTTGTACTTGTGTTAGTTTAGGCTCAACCCCGCTATTTTCAGCATCCTTCACCCCAAACACAGGCGC
Organism: Hirundo rustica; assembly: GCF_015227805.2. Classification (NCBI taxonomy): domain Eukaryota; kingdom Metazoa; phylum Chordata; class Aves; order Passeriformes; family Hirundinidae; genus Hirundo; species Hirundo rustica. The sequence continues at coordinate 114,821,448 of NC_053451.1, read as the reverse complement.
CTTTAAAGGCAGTGGAGAGCTGGAAGGATTCTGGAAGGATTTGCAGACCACACACATCGATTTGCTGCTCCCAGACTGATCGAGTGTCCCGTGCAACCAGAATTTGTGATTTCTTTCAAGCATTAATTGATAACAGCGAGTTCTTGCTCTACTTGAATTACTCCTTAAACCACCCTTCACTCTGATAAAAGGCTTGCAACTTAATTTCTAGACGCCTTTCCAAGTAGGCAGGCTCAGAAACTGTGGCTGTGCTGTGAGAAGATAAAGTAAATTAGGAAGGAAATGCGTGTTTTGTGCAATTAGTATGACAGCTACCCCCTTTACAACCTACAAATGCTCTCAGGGGCCAGTGCACGACTTTAAAACAACAGCAGTAAACAGAGCACTCTTTTCCAAGCTGGGAACACCTCATATCTCTGTTCAACCCACTCCTTAAATAACCACACAACTATATCATGCCTGGAGGAGAACTTAGTGCATGTTGGGATTTGCATGTATTTCATGGGAAAAAAAAAAAGTCGTGAAAAAGGGAGGAGAGTGAATGAGAAATAGGTGCATTTGCCTTCAGGACAAAGTTTCCAATTTTTCTCTTTGGTTATGCAATATAAGATCTTCTCTCCTTTTTTTTTTTTTTTTTTTTTTTTTTTTTTGTGTGTGTGTGTGTGTGTGCCTTTAAAAATGGTGCTTTGTCACTGATTCCAATCTTTTCAGCAAAAATCTGTTTGCATCAGCGTGGGCTTCACAAGGAGGACAATAAAGGAGCTCTTTTCTTTACTTTTAAAGACACACACAGTCCCAAAAAAACCCCACTCCTGCCCAAACACCCCCAGCCCATGCACCCATGTTTGCAGTTCAGCAACCCTGAATTTAACTCCCTAACGAGGGCACGAGTGCCAGCTGTCTGTCACTCAGACAAGGGTTTTTATCCCTTTGAAAGCTCTGATTAGGGTCAGGGCATTGGTGTGGAGAGAAGGGAAAAGGAGCGTGAGCATGCAGCTTATTTATTATTTTTGCTCTACCAGCCAGAGTAACAGACAGAGCGCCACTCTTTTGTACCTCCCTTGGCAGAGCAAAGAACCTAGGGTTAGTGTTTCCCCATCCTTTCCTGTCATGAGCTGGTTTGATTTATTAAAAGCGTTTTATTTTTTGGATTGTGAAGCCCCCCTTACTCCAGCGTCACCCCCTTGACGACTCCCCCCGTGCCTGTCCTTTCTGTGCGTGAGAAAGCGCCACCACCCCTGAGGAAACTGCTCCACAACCTCGCTCCCACAGTTCCCAAAAGTCACGAAACGTGAGCCTTCTTCCTTCTCTCACCCCTGGGCATCTCCCCTGCCTGCTTCCTGAGTGGCAACCCAAACCTTTGGGGTTTTAATTCCCGGTAAATTCACGCACCGAGCGCACGGCAGCGCTTCTCCCTGCACAGAGCACGGATTCTGGGCACTAATTCACCGATTAGCGACCAGCCCTGCAGCCTGCCACGGGTTCAGCACGGCAGGATGAGCCTGTGTTCTCTCACAAATGTTTTAGCTGTGCTTCCAATGAGCCTCGTCGCCTCTCAGGCTCCTCTTTCCATCCCCCGGGTTTGAATCCTTTCCTAGATGCTGAGAATGTTGGGGCTGTTCAGCCTGGGGAGGAGAAGGTTGCGTGGAGACCTCAGAGCAGCTCCCAGTTCCTGAGAGGGACAATTCGTCAGGAGCTGGAGTGACAGAAGGGAGAATGGGTACAAACTGAAAGAGAGTGGGTTTAGTTTAGTTATTAGGAAGAAATTCTGCCCTGGGAGGGTGAGGACAGAGTGCCCAGAGCAGCTGTGGCTGCCCCTGGATCCCGGGCAGTGCCCAAGGCCAGGGTGGACACTGGGGCTTGGAGCAGCCTGGGACAGTGGAAGGTGTCCCTGCCCATGGCAGGGGGTTGGAAGAGGATGGTTTTTGAGGTCCCTTTCAACCCAAACCATTCTGTGATAACCAGGAACAGGACAAGAGGCCTCAAGCTGTGCCAGGGGAGAGTCAGGCTGGACATCACGAAGAATTCCTTCACAGAAAGGGTGAAGGGCACTGGGAGAGCTGTCCAGGGAGGTTTGGAGTGCCCATCCCTGGAGGTGTCCCAGGAGGGCCTGGAGGTGGCACTCAGTGCTCTGGCTGGGGACAAGGTGAGGATCAGGCACAGTTTGGACTCGATGATCTCAGAGGTCTTTTCCAGGATCCTGTGATTTTACATTCACTTACCACGAAAGATGCGAGTCCTGGAGACTCCAGGGTTCCCTGAGCTCTGTGCAAAGTTGAGCTGGGAGAGGCACTGGGATGAGCACGTGGCTGGAAGGGAAGGCTGGCAGAGCTGGCTGCTCCCATTAACAACACCCTGCACGTCAATCCCAGCGCCACAACCCCGGCAAACGAGCCAGAGCTTGTGCTGCCTCCTTCCTCCAGCTTCCATCACCCATCAGGGCAGGAACCTAAGGCTCAGGGGGGCAGAGGGGTGGGAATCTGTAGAAAAAGAGCATCACTTGTTTCTCCTAATTTTAACTCTTCATTCTGCCATTACTACCTCTTTTTTAAACTTTTTTTTTTTTTTCCTACTCTTCTGGGACACTTTAAAAACCTTCTAGAATCAAAACCTGCAAGTAAACAGAAAAAAAAAACCACAGGAAAGCACTCAAGTGACAGCAAAGATATTAGGGCTGAAAAAAGTGCCTTTAAGTGAAATAAACCTCCAAACCCAGCAGTTTTTCTTGCTTTTCATATCAGCTGTTTTACATTGCATCCAAAAATCAGCTTTTCAGAAGTGTCAGCAACTAACCAGGCACCGTGACTGGCCAACACAGCTCCTGGATAAAGCAGGAATACAAGGGCATTGCACCCCAAATGTTGATGGAATTCTTACTCTGGGGGTGACACTGAAATCTCCAGGATGCTTTCTGCTCAGATATTGGGAATTTAGCAACAGTGAGCTTGGATGCTTGGCATGAGTGATCCAATGTTTCAGCCATCAGCAGCTGTGCAGTAGAGTTGGAAAGGGACTTTTTATAAGGGTTTGTAGTGACAGGACAAGGGGGAATGGCTCTAAACTGAAAGAAGGTAGGGTTAGGTTTGGTGTTAAGAAGAAATGCTCTGTGAGGCACTGAACAGGTGCCCAGAGAAGCTGTGGCTGCCCCTGGATCCCTGGAAATGTCCAAGGCCAGGCTGGATGGAGCTCTGAGCAGCCTGGGATGATGGAAGGTGTCCCTGCCCATGGCAGGGGGTGGCACTGGATGATTTTTAAGGTCCTTTCCAGCCAGAGCCATTCTGTGATTTAAGATTCTACTGCAGAATCTTGTCTGAACTGAGGTGGCAGCAGTACAGACGCAGAACAGCCCTGCAGCACCCAGGAGGGAAAATAAGTACAGAAGAGCTTTCTCAAAGCATCTTAGAGCAAGAAAACATCCTTTCCAGCCATGGCTGCACTGATTCTTTCACAGCTTCATGCCATGACCAGTGAAAAATCAACACTCAATCAAGACAAGTTGATGGCAAACATAGAAATATCCTTTCCTTTATCCTGCTGCCACCAGGAGACTTTGGGTTTGCTGTAGGGCAAAAGCCCCTATGTGGAAACAAACCTGATCTCAGAGATTCAAGTCACTTGGCTGCATGTCTGTCTCCAGAACTGCTTTTCAAGCAGAGCTTTGCTGTGCATCGTGGTGTGGATGAGCAGATCCTCCTTCCATGTTTATCTCCTTTTACAGAAGGCCAAGAATACAAGGCTTAAAGAGTTTCCAACAGGTACACCCAAATCAATAATAACTGTCAGGCCAGCAGGAGTCAGGAGTGACAAAATTATCAACAGCAGCAAGGAAATCTCATCCCTGGCCAAGAATTCACAAAGGTATTTACCCCGTGCCTTTACATGGGGGACCTGTAGTTTGGATGTGCTGTCACTTGGATGTGTGCTATTTATTCCATTCCTGGTTTTCCAGGTGAGAAATTGAGACATCTTTGTGATCACTGACAAACTGGCAGGGAATTCAGTTCTTGAAATCAACCCAACTGTTACCTGGGTGTTAGCTTCAGACAATGTCTGGAACAGTAAAAGAGTAGGGAAATGGGGCTGGTTAGACCAGCAGGAGACTGGCTGGTGGGTTTCTGCAAAAATATTCACTTTTTACAATGACACAGATTTAAAAAAAAAAAAGTTTTAGAAAGTGTAGTCACACTTGATACAGTCAATTCTCCTGAGAGAACTCACCACAGAAATCATGAGAGAGTCAATCTCTCCTGCTTTCTGTTATTACCAGTAACAAGCTACAGAATAAATATTTTAGAATGCTACCCCGTGTTTCTACAATTTGGGATGTACAAAGTTCCACGGGATGAGGGTTAATCTTACTGCTTTTGGGGCAAATCTGAGAGACTTGAAGGAAAAAAAAAAAAGTTTGATATCTTAATTAAGGAACAGTAAAGAATAACACTGGCAGAGAAAGGGTTCTGTACCTCGATGCTCCTTTACTTCAGAGCCCAGTGTGCCACAGACAGCATTCAATTAAATAGAAGAGTCTTAGCAACAAACAATGACAATACACAGAACACCACACAACATCACTCCTTTGGCTCAAAGTCATTCCAGTTTGTGACTGAACAAGTTGTTAACGCAAAAAACCTCCAACAACGTGGCTGAAAACAATCGAGCCTTCACATCCCACAGCTGAGAAGGCAGGGAACAAATTGGCAGAGGAAATTTAGATTGCACATCCCTGATGAAGTAGTTTTATTTCTTGTGCAGTTTGCAAACAGCATCAGTACAACTTTGGTATTCACCAGGAAAAGGCTTAGTCGGGAGAGCAGTCGCTGCTTGTCCAAGGGAAGCTCTGTCTGAAAAGGCAGCAATTTCCAACATCTCTAAACAAAACAATTTGAAACAAAAGAGCAAACAGAATCATTTGTTCTGGATTTTTTTTTTTTTTTTTCCCCATGGTGCAGCACACCCAGGATTACAGTTGTTTTCTCATAGGGATGTTAGTAACAAGAGTAATAATAAAATCAGGCTGGGAGATGATGAGGCACCACAGCAAGGGAGGGCTGTGGAGGAAGTCACAATCCTGTCTCAGAGCAGTGCTCTGGGAGGATCAGCTTTCAGAGAGCTTTCTATTGCCTGGCCTAACCAAAGCCTTTCCAGTGGTTGTATTTTCCTCTCCTGAACATTATTTAAGGTCATTTTTACAGTAAGAACCATCACCCACTGGAACAACCTTCCCAGAGCTGTGTCACTGGAGGTTTAAAAGATGCAATTAGACAAGATGCTGGATGCTGATGATTTTATTACTCCATCACCTCACCTATGCTCCCTTTCCCCCAAAAAAGGCTGGACCAGATCAATCATCTTTTGAGGTGCCTTCCAGCCTGAAGCTGTTCTACGATTTTGGGGATGCTGAGAGACTGAAGAAGGACATTTGTAGGTGAAAAACCAGCATGCAAGCACTTACTGCAGGATCATTCCTTCTAAAATCACCTGGAATCAACCACTGCCAGAAAGGCAAGATCCTATTGCCTGGACGAGGTTATTGGGGCCAGGTAGCAGGGGAGAGATGCCAAACCCCAAAAGAGTACAGAAAACCAGGGGATTACATCAGGATAGAGATTGTGTGAAGCCAGAGAGGTCTCTAAAGGGGGAATTCCTTACTCTGATCAAACAGGAAATTATGTGTTTAAACGATGCAGGTTGATTCAATGCAGCACAAATGCCACTGTCAGTAGTATCAACAGAAGAGTCCATCTGCTCTGCTAAGGCAAAAAAACCTCTTCCACCCCAATTAAAAGCCTAATCACCATTTGCATGTGTCTCAACAAAACTTTGATTGTGTAAAAATTCTGTATTTGCCTTAACAACTTGACCGAGGAGCTCTCCATTTGCTTCCCTTCCCTTTTTTCCCATTTTTCCACAGAACCCTGCCCAAACATAACGTGCCTTTACCAATTAGGCACCAAACACAGAGGGGGAGGAAAAAAAAAAGTTTCAAGTACATAAACAATATATTTCATAAATAAAACCTGGCTTCCTCTTGCCCAGTGGGTTTGGTGTGAAACAGAAGCATTTGTGGACAGAAGAGCTGAGGAGAAACTGAACTAGCTCAAGCCAGTGGTGAAATAATCCAGGAACTGTATTCAGGATATTGGGAGGCTAAAAAATTACAGGATCTCACAGTATTTGTGTGAAAAGTATTTGTGTGAAAAGTACCTAAGGGAGGCAGAAGTGAGCAGGGAATGAAAAACTCACTCTCCCACACTGCTAAAAGGTACCTTTCTTTCTGATGGGCATCCTTGTCCCATCAAATACCTGTCCCTCTTATGCAGGTAGTTTATAGACCAGTTGACATTTAAATAAAAGTACTTCTGCTCCTCTGACACACAAAATCTGTCACCAGAAACCCCTTTCTTATCCCTGTCCTGCAGCTTTGCACAAAGCCTGGTTCACCAAGCTTCTGGACACAGCCACGGCACCAAGGAAACCACTGGAGGTTAATTTTAATATCCAGACTTCTGTACTTTGAGAGGATTTGTTGTAGAGGTTATAAGGCAACCTTTAGGGGTCAAGTAGTTTGTGTTAATAGAGATTTGCAAAGCTGAAGTCGTTCCTAATCCTATTTTTTGCAAAAACATACAACTTTTTCATAAATACCATAGGCACAGACAGGATTTTTACAACCACCAATCCGTCCTCACTGTCAGACACAGCAGCTGCTTTATCCTCAGGGGAAAAAAAACCACCAAAAAAACCCCCTTCAGCACAGTTCTGTGGCTCAGTCTGCTGCCCCAAAGGACCTTGTTCCTCAGCCACAGTGGGGTTTGCCCTTCATGATTTAAAGCAACAACATTTTTTTTATATATATATATATATATATATATATATATATATATATATATATATATATATGCATATATGCATATATACACATATATATATGTATATATAGTTTATTCTTTTTTGCTATCAGCTCATTTTCCCTGTGGGAGTAATACCGTCTTCTTGACATGCCAAAGTCCAGACTGCACATCCATGGATGGAGAATGAAATGAGATGAAATGAAATAAAATGAAATGAAATTAAATTAAATGAAATAATGAAATGAAATGGAGGGGTACTGTCAGCAAAGTTTGACCCAACCCATGATTTGCATCCCCAGCAGTCATGCAAACCTCACCCATTATACACTGGGGCACACTGACTCCATGTGGCAGGACACAGAACATGCTTCAGACATTCCTTTTTCTTTTTCTTGCACTTCACACAACCTTGTGTGCGCCTGTGAACTTTGGAAATAAATTTTGGAAACAGAAGGAACAGAATCCATTTCTTTTTTTTTTTTTTTCTGTGAGAAGGGACAACATGGGGATGAAAAAAATAAGTAATTGTGTTGGTAAGTGTTTTTCACACAAATACTCACTAGGAACACGCAGTAAAATACAAAGGCTGTATATATATATATGTATATGTATATATATATATAAAAAGGATGCTTTCTCAAATGTTTATTACCCGATGAAATAAATCTAATTGAAAAAAATTCACATCTTGATCTTCATCAAAGGGGACTGATTGCTCTTCAGGCCTATTAGCTAAAAGCAAGATTGAAAGAGCAGGTTTGAAAAATTACAGAAAACTGTATCACATTCTTCTTTCAGTTTGTAATTGGTTTGATTGAAACTTGATTAGGAGACCATAAAAGTTTGCTTCAGCATTAGACCAGCTCTCTGCCTCAAGCGGCACTAACACTGTCTGATGGGTACAGGGTTTTTCCCGTGACTAAAATGGAAATAATTGGTAATATTTTCTTCCACACCACACTCATGCCCTCCCCAAAACCCCAAATTCCACCTACTTTACCGATGTCGTTAGATACAAGACCTAAAGAAGATAAGAAACAAAGACAATTCTTGTTTTGCCCCTCCGTGTCTTCACATTTCAGTCTCTACCAACTGAGCGTGAAGACATTCCACCCACCGTTCGTGAACAAGGTCTTCAGATGCCATTCCCAGACTTGGGAAGAAGTGACATGGTATGGCTGAAAGGGTTTTTGTACACCACAAGTGCCGCAGAATTTAGGATTTCCCTGCTTTGGTTAAAGTGTGTGATGATGCACCCGTCAAACCTCAACCTTACTCCACGACTGCAAGGGGCCGCTAAATCTGCGGTGAGATCTCTTTTTTTTCCTTTTCCCTTCCTGTTATTTTTCGAAGACAGCGCCAGGCCTACGGACAGCGCGAGGATCTCAGGGCGGGGCGCTGCAGGGGCGATCTGCCGATTTCAGCTCCAATTTCATCGTATAAACCATTTCCCCATCTCCGTTTGGTATCCAGCGAAACAACCCCGTTAGGAATTTTGTTCTTGTGTCGCCGAGTCCTGTCCTAAGGGACACGCCAGCAGTTTCCCCGAGTATAAATTAGTAGCTGTACATCTGCTGCTGCTGCTCTGTCTGAACCGGCTGCTGGCCCGGCTGCTGCGGCGCAGCCGGCGCCGGCGGCTGCAGCACCTCGGTCTGAGGCACCGACCTCCAGCTCAGGGGGTGCTGCTCCGTGATCTGGTTGCCCAGGGGAGCAATGGAGTTCACCAGGGTGGTCAGGTTTATGAAATGGGCCACGGACTGGGGGTTGGGCGCCTCGGGCTGCGGCGGGAGCTGAACGTCGCTCTGGCGGTTGTGCAGCATGGCCGAGCCGCTGACCGTGTCGAAGGTGACCGTCAGGATGGAGTTGTCCAGCTGCAGCTGGCGCTCCGGGGCGCTCAGGTGGCCCACGGCCACGGGCTGCAGGTTGGTGAACTGGGTGCCAGCTGCCGTGGTGATGGGGGTGACGGTGATGTTGGTGAGCCCCACGGAGCTGGAGGGCGCCGTGACGTTCGGGTCGCTGAGGGTGACCACCACCTGAGGAGAAACGCAAAGGTAACGTCAGCCTGGTGGCTTCCGACCGAATAACCAGGGAAGCGCTGGTGGGCTCACACGCTGCCAGCAAGAGAAGTCACACACAGGATTTCACAGAATCACTGGGCTGGATGAGACCTCCAGGATCGTCGAGTCTGACCCAGCCCTAACACCTCGACTAAACCATGGCACCGAGTGCCACATCCAGGCTTTCTTTAAACACATCCAGGGATGGTGACTCCACCACCTCCCTGGGCAGAGCATTCCAGTACTTTATTATTCTTTCTGTGAAAAACTTTTTCCTAATATCCAACTTATAATTCCCTTGGCCCAGCTTGAGACTGTGTCCTCTCTTTCTGTCAGTTGCTGCCTGGAGAAAGAGACCAACCCCAGCTGTCTACAACCACCTTTCAGGAGGTTGTAGAGAGTGATAAGGTCACCTCTGAGTCTCCTTTTCTCCAGGCTAAACACCCCCAGCTCCCTCAGTCATTCCTCACAGGAGCGGTGTTCCAAGCCCCTCACCAGCCTCGTTGCCTCCTCTGGACACAGATGGGAACACAGGAAACTTGGAACTCACCAACTTCCACGTGTAGAAATAAGATGGTGATGGGAGAGAGGGATATGGAACATTAAGAACAAACAGTCAAATTAAGTTTCACTCTTTTAATTACAGCTTCAGCTAGTTAGTAATACCTAGCAAAAAAGATTTTTATGAAAATAATCATGAGGAGCTTATTGGTCCAACTGCTTGGGTTTTTAAACCCATCTTTGTATTATCACAATTTATCCAATCAGCTTCAAATGTTCCAACCATTCTTCTGTGACGTTTTTTAACCAAAACAAGGGTTATCCCTCTAAGCAATGCCACCCGTCACCCTCCTCCTGCAGCTCACCTGCTGGATGCTCTGTACAGCTGAATTAGTCTCATCTCCAACATTCCCTGTGAATTCACCTTCCTTCTCTGTGTATTCACTGAAGGCAGGGTCCTCAGGCACTTGAGCTTCCTCCTCCTCACCTGACTTCTGTTTTCGTTTCTGGCCACGTTTAGGGGTTTTTATGTGCTGCTTCCCTTCTGGTAGTTCACCCTGTTCCAAGGCTAATTCCGGCTGGAGCGACACATTTCCAAACAAAACATCAAATCCTTTTGCTTAGTGAGGTTCCAAGTAAGAGACAATCACCTGAAGCTGGTTTACTGTCAGAAACAAACTTCAGCAAAATCCTGACTCCAGGGATTGAGACCTCACCCTGTAATTACATTCTGCCTGTCATACAGCCAAGCAGATCTGCAGCTGGTGGCTGCTTGGACACGTTCCACTGGGGCTGACTCTCTAAAAAAAAAGCACATTCCTCACCCATCAGCCCACGCCCAGCTATGTTATGTACCCAAAAAGTGATGTCCCACCGCAGCCTGCAGCAGGCCTGGAGCTCACCTGAACAATCCCAATTGAAGAGGCATCAATGGTCGTGGTCTCTGGCAGAGGCTCCAAATCATCAATCCTCACTGAAAGAATCTGAACACAAAGAGGTGTCAGCTGCAGAACTGCACAGCATTTCCCCAAGAAACCCCTCACCAAGCAAAATCTAACACTTTACAGAGCGTATTTAATACAGGGAGTTAACTGTGGCTTTTTAAAACAACCTTTTGACATATCATCTTTTCCCTCTTGCTGAAATCCAGCAAAATTTAAACACAGTAAAAGAACATGTCTGTTTTCATATTCTAGACAGAACATAACCCTCTGGGAAGTGATGAATTCTACAGAAAACAATGTGCTTGGAAAAAAAAACCAAACATTGTGTTAGCATTTCAATTTATAAACCTATCAAGTGTGTCCTACTTCATTATTTTCAGATGAATCTACATATCTCAGCTCATCAAAGAATAGAGACAAATTGCCCTCTGGATTTCAGATATGTAGCTGCATTTTAAATCCCCAAATCAATAAACAAAGCATTTTGTTGACTTCCCCACAGTCATCAATGATAAAAAAGCAAAGCAACGATAATGAAAAATTGGTAGTTAAAAAAGTTTTGAAAGGCCTCAAAGGGAACAGACAAGCCTTAGTCAAACCTAAATAAGAAATGCCGAGGAGAAACATAATATTTAGAACCCAGAAAAAAACCCCACTGGGGTCAGACAAAACATCCTCCCTCTAATCCAGATTCTCTCCAGTCAGCATTCATCTTTAATACTGAGAATAATTTTGTATCATCAGCAGATGCTGCCATCACCTCTCTATTCACCACTTCTTTCAGATCACTTCTGAGTACAGAAACACAATGGGGAAAAAAGAATCCATTATACTCACTAATGGATGGAGACAAAACATGAAAAAACATATTGAAGCTGGGGCAGAAAAAGAGACTTAAATAATCAGAAGAACTTAATTTTTAGGGACTGAGAATCAGATAGTGAGATGGCTGATTCAGTAAAGTCCACGTTTCACAGACACTATTTAAAATTGTGCCCAAAAGAACAGAAAGAAGAGAGAGGGAAAGAAAGTAATCCCTTCCAAGTCACCAAAGGCCATAAACATCCTTTTGAAACAAAAAATTATCAAAAACTCCACAATCCACCACTCCAATCCCCTCACCTCTGGGTGTTTACGCCTCATGTGCCGACTCATGGACGCTCTGGTAGAAACCTTTGTCCCACACAGCTGACAGCTCTGGGCTTCCACCTTGTCGTGGGTGAGCTGGATGTGCTTCTGCAGCATGTAATCAGTGACATACTTCTTGTCACACACTGAACACGTCCACTGTTTTCCTACTGGTGGCAGAGGGAAGGAAGGAAACCCAACGGATGAGCATCGGACTGCCAACGCCTCAACGAGAGCAACAGTTTATGTTCGGTCAAAAGGATGTGCAATGTTAGTTCCAATGTTGGCCAGGCTGAATCAAAATTAAGGAGCAAAATGAAGGTGTTTTAGCTGGATGCTGTTTTTCAGAGGGTTTACCTGTGTGAATCAACTTGTGAGTCTCCATCGTATTTCTCTCGCTGAACGTCTTGCCACAGAGCTCACACATGAAATCTTTGATTCCTGCAGGAAAAGCACATTTGGCACCTGTGAAAAGCAGCCTAAAAGTATCTGGGACAATTCGGAGTTTTGTATTAGTAACTTCAAAAAAAATAGAAATCACAGACAAAAAAAGGCAGAAGCCCAGCTTCTCCAGCTATTTTTATCGAAACCATTCCACTATATCCAGCAGAAGCTGATGTGGGAAGTAAAATTTTGTGTTGGGAAATCACAACCTGAACACTAACCTAAAACAAACCCAACACTGTAGAGCTACTCTAGACCAAGAACTAAAAAAAATCCCCCAAACTTGAAACCAACTAAACTGCATTTATTTGTAGAACAAGCGGCCCTGGCTGAGGACAAGACAAAAATCTCTTTTCAAAGAGCAGAACATATTTTATTAGTTTTTTTCATACTGTCTGATTGCTTTAGGTAAAGAATTCTCTTGGGAAATATTTAACTGATTCAGTGCAATTTGTGTCCATCTTTGGAGTCCTCACCTGTGTGTCTCTTGTAGTGCTTCAGCATGTTGACTTTCTGTGCAAATTTTCGGTGGCATTCCTTGCACTCGTATTCCTTAATCCCTTTGTGAAGCTTCATGTGGTGACGAAGGGCGTGTTTTGTCTTCATCCCTGTGAGACAGAAGGCACAGGACACTTAGTCCATCACTCCCATCTTCAGGGGAGAACTCAGGCTCATTTTGTTAACCAACAGCTCTATTTTATATTAGCTGCGAGTCCACAGTTGCGTATTTTTAATTGTTTATGTAGCAATGCACTTCATCATTGTTATTATTCATCATTATTATTTTAATTCCAGACAAAGAGCTCTGGAAAACATCTGAGTAATCACTGCTAGAGAAAGAAAACAGCAGGGACAAGCAAAGATAAAACATCCTTAGAGGTGTCAGGCTTACTAATGCCTTTCACTAAAATACCAGCTCAGATTTGTTCAAGTTATAACACGAGAAATTAAAAAAGTCAAAGTGACTTTGACTCTTAAGGCTCTTATAGAGAGAAATTACTGTATTTTTTTAAGCCTGTAAACGGCCCAGGATGAAGAAATCAACTTGCACTCACTTTTGTGCTGCAAATCAGCCATTCCTCAACCTGACAGCAACAAATGCTACCAAAATCAGTGTTGTCTTACAGGCCACGAAAGCAAACGGTACAAAATCAGGGCAGCTCACGTAACCATAACGCTCCTGATTAATACATTTTCTACCTCTCAGAAATGCAGGATCTACAGCACTGCCACTATTCTCAGCATGGAAGCTGTGTTCATTCAGATAATTCACCTGCTACTCAGTACCACAATGAATGGAAAACAAGGCATCAGACATACCTTTGCCACACTCTGCACACAAGTATTCTCGGATATTATCATGGACTCGCATATGTTCTTTTAACATGTCTTTTCTAGCAAATGATTTGCCACATTGCTCACAAGCATGACTTTTTACACCTTGAAAATAAATTTAAAAGACAGCGTAAACAAAAAAAAAATGTTAATGAGTTATGTGCATCTCCTAAAAATTGATTAAAGTGGTGAATTAGAGGGCAATAGCCCCGCCTACGCTGACAACCACAAATGCTGTAGCCCAAATTAAATTAGAAGACTTTGAAGAGAGAGAAAAGCTGGCTTTTTGTGTGAGGGAAAAAAGATAAAGTCTGAGGTAGGAGAAGACTGAAGAGCATGAAATAGTAATGAGCTGTTAAAAATGATTTTGCAGTAGCAGGTTTCAGCCTGTGTAATGGCGAGAAGGTGGCATGGATAAGGATTTGGGGAAGAACAGAATACACAATTATGTGAGTCCTGCAAACATATTAACTAGAGGTTTGGATTGTGTGTCCAGATCAAATCTCTTCATTAGTATTACTTGCTTTAGAAAACTGGTTTACTCTAAAATAATGATATTATATTTGTCTTACTGTAATGTAGAGCGAAAATCCTCTAGCAAAAAAAAAAAAAAAAAAAAAAAAAAAAAAAAAAAAAAAAAAAAAAAAAAAGGCAGGCACTGGCAACAGAAATTTCTCTTTAGTATCGATAATTATAAAGAAACACAACATTTTTACCTGTATGTATAAGCTTATGTCTTTCCAGATTTCCTATACTGTTAAAAATCCTCCCGCAGATTTCACATGGATGGATGTATCTGAAACCAAAGAGACCAAAAACTGTGATTCTTCTCCTGAGGCACAGGTGATTCTCAGGCATCTCTGTCACTAAATGTGTTTCATTTGCTAAGACTAATTACTCTAAAAGTTCCTTGAAGCACAAGTTTTTCCAAATGAGCCTTAAGAAACACCCCCCACGGTGACCGCAAGCTTGGAGCAGTCTGGCATTGCTACACACTCAATTCTTCCAAAAACACTTATTAAAATCACTGATTTACAATAAAAATAATAGTATCATGGAATCAATCAAATCAATCGAATCATTGATTCACACTTTGCAAAGCCCAAACTGGGGGGGGAGGGGGGGCTGTTGACCGATCCATCTGTGTGAAGCCAATCCCTCGCGACACGCGTTTCGAGCTTGTCATAAACGTTCTAACCCCCTTTATTTCACAGATATTTTAGCACAGCCAGAACCCCTAAGAGCACCCCAGGTGGCAGAACCATTAGAACTCCAAGCAGACAGCTCTTCTCGGTGGAACAAGCCTTACTTCTGCACATTGGGGTCGGGCAGGTTCTCCCTGTGGATGACCATGTGCGCGTGGTACGTGGCCTTCAAGGCGAAGCGCCGGTTGCAGATGCTGCAGCCGTAACCCTTCTCCTTGTGCACGTCCATGATGTGCTTCAGGTACTCCTTCCCTCTGCCAAAGGTCAGCTGGGGAATGAACCAATAGTGAATGGAAGGGGGAAAAAAAAAAGCCCTCGGGCACGGCGATGAGCAGGTGACATCGAGCAGACGTAAATATCCAGTGTACCACCAAAATCCTGTGTGCCGCTGGATGAAAAACCTGTGACGGCTGGATTTAGGCCTGCAGCTCTTTGGACGTTACAAGCACGCTGCTACAGGACATCAAGTCACTCTTTTCTCTAGCTGGAGATGGTGTCTCCACTTCTGCACAAGAAGAGGACCTCAAGTTGTTCGTGCGCTGAGGAACAGCAACGTTTAACCTCCACCAGCTCACCCTGAGCACTGTGAGCAGTTTTGGCCACCACAGTATAGGGATGATATTAAAATACTGGACAATGTCCAAAGGAGGGCTACAAAGATGGTGAAGGGTCTGGAGGGGAAGCCTGATGAGGACCATCTGAAGGGACTGGGGTTGTTCAGCCTGCGGGAGACTGAGGGGAGACCTCACTGCAGGTACAGCTTCCTGCTGAGGGGAAGAGCAGGGGCAGGCACTGATCTCTGCTCTGTGGTGATGGTGACAGGACCCCAGGGTTGAAGTTGTATCAGGGCAGGTTAAGGTTGGATGTCAGGAAAATGTCCTTCCCCCAGAGGGTGGCTGGGCACTGAACAGGCTCCAGGTTCTGGTCACTGCAGCAAGACAGAGCTTGAGGAGCGTTTGGACAATGCTCTCAGGCACACGGTGGGACTCCTGGGGCTGCGCAGAGCCAGGAGCTGGACTCAGTGAGCTCTGAGGGTCCCTTCCAACTCAGCTGATTCTGTGATTCTGTGATTCTGTGAGTGAGGACATCACAGATGGAGAAATGCCTGCTGGGCTCTAGGGGCACGGTGAGCTCCTGCCTGCACCATCAGCTGTGGCAGCAGCTCCTGAAGGGCTGGAATTTCCAGGCACTGCAGGACAGTGACTCTGGCTCAGCTCCTGGAAGTGCTGCTGCTACAACAGACAGGTGCTGCACTACCGAGCTCCAGATGTGCACATCCAGATGTGCTCCAGCATATCCGTATATGCTCCAGCATGCCAGGGTGAAGTGTCATAATGACATGGCCTCTTGCTCCAATTCTGGAACTGGCCAGGGCATTTCTAACAGCACTGCACAGTTTGGTGAAGATGTGCTTTGAGACCAGAAAAATCAGATTTTTTTAAGAGCTCAGAAGAGAGATTTCTCCAGGAGTTATCTGTATTTGTCCTCCCTTTGGCTGTTCAGTGTCCCCATCTCCTCACATCGAATCCCATTTCCAACAGCTGTGCCTTTACACAACTGTTTACTTCACAAACACCTGCAAAAGCACTAAAAAACCCCCCAACTTCCAAAAAGATCTTTCTGATTTGAATGGCCCAACTGCCCTCACTTGGAAGCACACAATTTTATATGGTTTATGTACCCATGAAGTGTCAGGCAGGAAAATCAGCAGATGATGAACTGCTGTGACACCACACCTTCACCATGTTTACTGACACAAACCTAAGATCAGCTTCCACTTAAAACCAGCTCCCAGATAAGAAAACTGAAATATTTTTATCTCCAGGTCTTAAAATGAAGATAAAATAAGAACTTTCACCCCACTAAGTGTGGGCTGTGAAATAAGCTCTGATTTTCAGGGATCAATTCAATGGCAGAACAACCAAAAATCCCATATCCCTGTGTCAGTTTTGCTGTTCTCAGACCCCTTATTTCTTTAGAGAACAGCAAAAGCCACACAGTGAGAGGTTTAAAAATCTTCCTCTCTCAGCTGGCAACTGAGTGAACTATGTTCCAGCAGCACCTCCAACACCATCCTGTTAGTAATGGAGTAGGGGCAAGAAAAAGCAGCCACACTGAACATAAGCAGCAGTCTTACTCCTCCAAACTGGGCATCCTCTAAAGAACCTTCTGACCTCATAAAAGTTAATCAATTTGAGGACTCTATCCATCAAGAAATGCTGTAACCCTTTTAAGTCGCACATAATTAAAAGGTGGTTCGACATGGGAGTGTTCTTTTATTGATCCTTCCTCCAGGTTTGCTTGTTTTCTTCCTCACAGGGAAATGTGAATGTATCTGTCTTTCCTTTTTCAAGTGTTTATCACCCCCTTACTGGACACCAGCTCAATTCTTATGGAATAGCCTCCGTTCACAGAATAGAGGGAACAGCACTGCAGAAGACAGACCTGAGAACTGGCCTTCTCTTTGAGAGCCCTTAATGATATTTAAAATTCTGAATGATTTATAGACACCTCCACTCCCTCCCCCATCCCAAAACAAGTTAATTTGAAAGTATTTAAAGCTACCTGGCACCTTTTGCAGCTATACTTGTGAGGCTCTGAATCTGCACTTTCATCAGAGTTGTCGTCGTTCTCCTCTGATGAGATTCCAATTTTACCAATGAACTCTTCCCTCTGGTGATCATCCATCAGGGCTATGTCCTGTGTAGAATGGGAAAGAATGTTTTGTTTTAATGGATTAAACTTCTTCAAAAAGTAAGGCCTGGTCACCCTTTGGTGCCATTTGGACTGCTTTGCATTAACTGTTGCAATATTATTTATTTAAAATATCCTCCTGCTTTATTCAATCCAGAGTTTCTCTGTCCAGGGCCACATAAGGAATATCTTACTCAAACAATTAATTTTTCTGCACATAAAAGTAATTTTAATGTAAAGAGACTCAGCTGGTACAATATTACATCAATAAAAGCATCTTTATGAGCACCACTGAGTGATCCAACTCCCTTAAAATTCCATTTAATTCCTTACAATTCAGCGCTGGCAAAACAATCTGCCAACAATCTCTGATTGATTACTAACACAATACCTTAAAATGGACATGAATATGATCTCTCAACACATCCACCCTGAAAAATTTACGTCCGCAGATCTCACACGTGTATTTCTTGTCTCCATGTGTTAGAAGGTGTTTGTTCATATTGCTCCTACATGAAAACACCTAAAAGGAAAAGAGAAGGAAGGAAAGATTTTTGGATCGTGTCCAGCAGGGCTACAGTTCTTTGTAACCTATCCCATGGAGAGCACAGAACACATTTGCTGTCTGTTTTTATCCATTCTGGGCAGAAACATGCAGGAGCTCCTGTTAGCCAGCCAGCAGTCTGCCTTGAAACTGCTGGCATGGCAAAATCCAGGGGCACAGTTCCAAGGAACTGACTGAAGTCAGCCACTCACCAGGGGTGGACTTCCAAAATAAGCTGCAGCAGAATTACACAGGGCAGAATTTGAAATATTCAAATAAGTTTAAATTGACAATGAATCACAAATGTTCCATCTATTTGTAAAAAGATACAAAATCTACCTTGGCTGATATGAAGCATATCCAAAGCATCAAAACCAGAGGTCTACATGGCAGCTTAACAGTTCTTGAGTACCTTTTGTACCATGAATCATTAAACATTTATAAAGTCACAAGTTAAACCCACGCTCCTTGTGACAACAGTGACTTAAGATCATGAGTGTTGAGCATTCAAATGCAACCATGCCACAACAACGCCATGAATTCACTTTTATTCCTCATGGAAGAGGATTCCCAATGCACACAGCCAACTCCAGCTGCTGACAACCAGCCAGAAAAATTCCATTTTATATCACATAAACCACGAGGTTCCACTGACACACACAGAGGGGCCATGTGACACTTTACATTGTGTTGTCCTGGGGGAAGTTAAGGCCTGAAATGCACTTTTGCTCTTATCTTTGTGCTAACAGCTCCCACCATCCATGGCCACAGTGGGCTTGGATAAATAATAAAAGCTGCAGGGGTTTGAAGAGGAATGTCCTGACTGGACCCCACACCCTCCTCCCTGGCAGCTGTTCCAGAGCTCTGCCACCCTCAATGTGAGGAATTTCTTCCCCATGTTGAGGTGGAACTTCTTGTGTTTTATTTTATGGCCACTGCTCCTGAGCACCACGGAAAAGAATTTGGCACCATCCTCTGACACCCCCTGGAGATATTTAAACGTATGGATGGCTCCCCTCAGTTTTCTCCTCTCTAGGCTGAGCTGCAGCACCCCTGGAGCTACAATGCAGAGCCTCTCATGGCACACCTGGCACAAGCTCCTACCTTCCCACACACCGGGCACCCCGAGGGCTCCTTCTTGTAGCGAACCATGTTCTCCGTGCTGTGCTCAAAGTCTTCTCTCTTCACACGCCTCACCCCTTAACACAACAGTCCCCATCAAAAAAACAAAACAAGAAATAAACCATGGCTTTCCACTCCAGGCCTTTTCAGGAGACTGGGAAGAAGAGTGGAACACTGGGAGGGGCCTCAATGCAGGGCTTAATTGCTGACAAAAGGGTGATTACTGAATTTAAAGTGTGTTTTAAGAATATAGAAGCAGTCTGCCAAAGTGATGAGTTGTGGCTTATTGGTTATAAAGCCAAATGTAAAGTGTCTGAAAACACTTTTGTCAAAAACATTTTTGTCAACATCAAGAAAACAGGCAGATCTAATAGGCCTTGGCACCTCCATCTGGTATCTGGCCCAGAAATTCACCCTCACTAAGACAGAGAGGAGAGGAAGTCTCTAAGGAGAGATCCAGCATCAGCTGTAATGCCCAGAGAGGATTTCAGACCTCTTCCTCTGCTACTTTCAGGAGGGCAGAGGGCTCCTGCTCTTCTTTGACAGCTAAAAATGAGACACTGCCAGGGTCATACAGCCCCTTGTCCTCTGGTTCATGACACGAAATAGACAATCTGGCTGCTTTTCTTAAAAATCACTTTTGGTTTTATCATCTTAAGTCACTAACCACATTCTAATATATGCTGAGCAATGTACCAGCTTTTTCCAGTAATATCCTTGATGCTCGAGACTTTGAACAGTAAACTCTCATAATCTCCTTTTCACATATTCTCAAGTGTTTCAAAGATTTACATAGTAGTCACTCCCAGCTCTATGTGGCAAGTCAACTCTCTGCCTTCGGATTTTCAAGTTACAGCACAAATTTTAAAAAAGATAGAACAGGATGCAAAGAAAGAAAAAAATATAATTAAAAACAGCCAGTCTAAACTGCTGCATGATAAGCCATGCAGCTTCCACATGACTGTTAACAGCTCTGAACCCACTACTGTTATTTTTCATAAATGTCATACTTAGCTGAAATTTGAGACTCTTGACCAGATAACTGATAATTAAAAAAAAAAAAAAAAAAAAAAAAAGACAGCCACCATCCAGAAGAATCTAATGGATGCCATAATTTCCTTAACCTGCCCACCTCCACTGCTGTTCCAAGAAAAATAATTAGGTTGATCTGCAGTAAATTTACCTTCCAAGTGCCGCCTTTGATGGTCCAGCATGACATCCTTCCTGTAGAACATCTTATTGCAGATCTCACACGCAAACTTCTTATCGCCGTGCTTCTTCTTGTGTTTTGACAGGTTGCTGTTTGTAGAGAAGAATCTGAAACACATCTCACACTGGAATGTCTTGTCATCTGTAAGCAAGAGAAACCATGCAGCTCTTTACAGCTGAAAACAGTTTTGTGTGTTGGTGAGACAGGTGGTTCTTCTGTTGGATGTGGGTTTTAAATATCACTGTGCTCTAAGGGCAATTACCTGGGTGATTCTGGACTGAACTTTATTGAAGGGCCATAAAAGTAACCAGGATGTCAATTTCTGAGCATAAGATCACAGCATAAATAATATTAGTACCCACAAGGGATGACTATGGGAGAAAAGGACAGGTTGGAGTGAAAGTAAGAAAAAAAACATTTAGAGACTACTGCAGGAATAAAGATGGAGAAAGCTGAAGAAAACTGTATTCTCAGAAAACTGCAAATTCCCCCTAATACTGGTCCTGTTTCCAGTTTCAGAGGAGTGAGGTGGAACTTAGTTTCAGGGCAAAAGATTAAACAGAGATGATGACAGATTATCTGTGAACAAAGGAAACACCAGGGAGGATATTACACAGGTGAGCAGGAGATACTAAAAAAACCCCAATTCCTAAGTGGATGTGTTGCTCGACAGATTATTGGTTACACTTTTCTTATCAAAAAACCCAGGTCGCTTCCTGTGATGATGACAAAAACCTAAATCTCTACTCCCCTTTTGTAGTTTCTCTGCTGAGATGGATCTGGGGACATCCTCCCAGAATGGCGCAGAGATGCCAGAGGAACAGTTTTCCATTCTCACCTGTCCTGCAGTTGTGGAATTCCAGTGCGCTCTCTATCCGAAAGGCCTTTTCACACGTGGTGCACTTGTACCTGTACTCACTGTCCACCTGAGGATCACAAACAGCAAAAGCCAAGTCACATCTGACACAGAAATCTAAACCTCAAAAACCTCTTCTGTTTTCTGTCCTCTCCAATTTTTATTCCTTCAAGAAGGCATTTAACTACACCATGGTGCAAAATGCTGATGCTGTATCATCTTTTATCACGTTCCTACATCTGAGCTATTAAAAAAACCCAAAGACTGTTCTGCTGTGTGCATGTAGCAGGCTCTCTGATATTGCCCTGGTCCAACACAGACACAGAATGCTGGAGAAGCAAGATGTGATCTGACTCATCTTCCAGAAGAGGTGGCAGCAATCTGAGAGTTAAGGACCCTGGTGCCAAGCCAACGATGGAAATTTGCACAAATAAGGTGCCACTACAGGTGTGTTTAATATTTCTATGGCAGCAGCATTCAAAGGCAGAGTTCACACATTAAAGGAATGGTAAGTGGGGAGAAATAAAACAGGCCAAGCAAACAAGAACGGAATCTAACCCCTAACCTCTGTATCATGCAGGTCCAGCTAATTCCAGCTTGCCGGAAGTGATGCCTGAAAGCAATTTTCTCTAGGAAAAGGGCTTGCACATGCTCAAAAGCACTTCTCAAATTCATCAGTTATTCTAAGATAAGATGTCAGCACCCCCTCTCTGTCCTTCCTCACTCACATGGGATACCTGCTCACATGGAGCTGCCCATCTCACTGTGCCTTTCCACATAAAGCCTGCAAGAGCCTGAGAGCCCTTTCCACTCACTTCATTCCTGCTGTGCTTGTATGAAACGTGCTGCTTCAAGCTCTCCTTCCTGCTGAACAGCTTTGCACATTCCTCACATTTAAACAGTTTGTCACCTGAGGGGATCAATCAAGATGAAAGGGAAGTAGTCAGTGATTGATAATAACCAACTCCAGGCAAGGCAGGGGAAACCAAAGCACATGCAAACAAACAGGCTAGTGATGAAAAATTTAGTAATTCAGAAGAATCTAACCAGTGGATTTTAACCATTTCCAACAATTTGGATTTAGTTCCCTCAGTCTTTTTCAGTGATGATTTTTTCATGGGACCCTTAGAATAGGACACAGGCCCCTGGAACTGCAGATCACAGGTGGAAAAACACTCACCTGACATTTACACAGCTGGGTTACCCATGTGCCTGTGAAGGTGGGGGTGATATTTATGTATATATTTAATGGCAATAGGAGCTTTGGAAAAAACATCACATCCTTGCTCTCATTTAAAAGATGCACCTAATTCAAATTTTAAATACTTTCAACTTCATTTTTGCACTATTATGTTCTTGTGCTTTGATCTGAAAAATGAAAATAGTTTCCTATGGAGAGGTAAAAGAAAGTAAAAAAGCAAACCCAGCTCTCTTATAAATACATATCCCAATACCTAAAACGAGCCCCGCAGTTTAACTCAAAGCCGGAACCAAGAGACAAAAATCAATTCCCAGGCAAGGGAAAAGCCAACCCACCGTGAGAACGGATGTGCCTGCTGAGGTTGCTGCTGTTCTGGAAGATCTTACTGCAGATGCTGCACTGATAGACCCTCTTGTGCTCCCCCAGCTGCTTTATCAGCTTCCGCCGAATCCCGTGTCTACTGGAGAGAATTAAACTTCTTTTGAGGGACATGGTGTTTTGGTGATGAGCAAACCTACTGGATCAGAGAGAAAGGCAGGGACTGAAAGCTATCCCACAGGTTGCAACAGAGTTCCACCAGCTGGCAAAAGCTAGAGGAGGGTTAAATTCAGCTTCTGGCAGGAGGGAGGGGGTCTGGATGGAGCTTCCCCTGCCCCCTTGGCACCCCCTGGAGCTGCAGGTGTCACTCGCTCCAAATTTTCTTCACTCCGAGCCAATGAGGCAAAAAGCAGCAGCAGAGATTCTCTTTGCAGGCCCCTCAGAGGAACAGAAAGGATCTGTTCTGCTCTGAAAGCACCAGCACTATCTCAGCTTAGGAAGCTTGGCAGACCTCACGTAAAAGCTGTATTTGGGCAGAGGGCAGCAGGGTGCCAAGCAGCACTGTGCCATTTCCAGCACAACCACCTGCTGAAATGCCTTTTTGACAGCTCTGTGTCTGCTAAGGACTTCAATATATACCACTACTAGCTAATTCATAAAAATTGAGTGCTCTATTGTACCAAAAAAGGCCAATTTTACCAAGACAAAAAGACATAAAAGAATCTAAATTAATCACGTAATACTTAAAAGTCTGCCTGAGGTTCTGTTATATTGAAGTTTTACCCTCCTACTGCTCCAAATCTAGGGTATCACATGCAAAATCAACATGAAGTCATTCATGAGCTAAGATGACAAGCAAGACTGAATAATAATGATTAACATATCCTTAAAGAAAGAAAATCTCTTTGCCTGTCTTATCACTAACGTTCAATGGGAGCAAATTTCACCTTGCAGCTGCAGGAGGCTTTTGGAAACACACTGAATAAAAGCAGCAACACGATGAAAAAAGAAAGTTTCATTTCTGTTACATTCCAAAATCCTACCACTGCACAAGTGGCACTCAAAATCACCTCCTGAAGCAGCAGCAGCAGCAGCATGACACAATTTTATGCTGATAAAAAAGAGCATCTGTGGGCCCCAGAAGTTGAGCAGAACTGTTGCATGCTACATCATCTTAGCTACAACTAAGAGGAAAATCTGCATCCCAGAACACTTACTTTGTCACTGAGCTGATGCTGTTTGTGGTGCTGGGCATCTTTCCTAAAACCAGATCCATAATCCTCTCTTCTGGAGCAGGAGGCAGGGCCACCTCCTCCGGAGGGACCTCGGTGACCGCGTCAGCCGCACGTTCCACTGCACACACACCACAGAAATAAATACAGCAGCAATGTGGACAGCAGCAAGGAAAACCTCAAGTGCAAAATTTGTAATAAGATGTGGCACTGGACAAATCAATTGTCCACAGACACCTTCAACAAATCATAGAACGGTGTGGGTTGGAGGGGACTCTTAGAAATCCCATCCCCTGCCACAGGCAGGGATATCTCACCTTTTTCTAACTTCTTACTTTTCCAAGCTATTACTGAAGGGTCAGTTGACCTGGCATCATTAAATTTCCTATCAGAGCATCCCTTCACGGAAGGTAAAGCTCCTTCTAAACTAAACTTGAGGCAGAGAGAGAAAGGTTTGTCCTCTTGAGAGGAAGGATGCTTCCTCTCCCGTTCCTTCTTGCAGTTCTCACAACCTGTGTCTCTCTGGAGCTCTCTACAAACCATCACAGAAGAATGCACATGACTGAGTGTCAGTGCTGCCTTCAAGGCCCTCAGAAATAACAAACAGAATTTGTAAACTGGCAGCTTTAGTGATCCAACCAAAAACCTCCATCTTGTCTCTGCTGCTTTTTAGGCCTTTCTGCAAAGGCATCATCACAGATGTATAAGCAGATCTATTGCTTAGCATTTTCTAGATTTCTGTTTTACCTGCAGGATCTTTCTCTTCATCAATGACAAGAGGTGTTTCTACTTTTGCTGTTTTGGCTTTTCTTCCCCTCCTGGCCTTTCTCCTCGAGTCTGTGCTGGCACTGGCTGCATCACTTGCCACTGGTTGATCTGCTGGCACAGCCTCTGCTGCTTTCTCTGCTTTCTCAGCATCATTTTGGCTGCTTTGGGGGGCACCTTTGGCTTGTTCCAGGTGACTCAGCAAATGCTCTGGGTGGAGAGGGAAGAACAGGAGAGCAAGGAAGAAATTATCCTTAAAATACTCAAATGGAACCAGCTGAAAGCCCATCTATCAGGTACATTTCACTTTGCAGAGACTTACTTCAAAGTATTTCAAAAGCAGTCACAATACCTTCATAAATCAAAGACTACAGTTTATTCAACAGTCACAAGAACTGAATTTTTAAGGAGATTTACTGATATCACAGTAAAAAGTTTGTGTTTCTAACAATGGGCATGTTTTTCCAAATGCCCAAGTTATTTACTGACCTAAGTGCCCTTTTCAAAAATGATTCATCAAATGGCCAAAGCTTCTAAATAATTTTAAGTTCTTCTGAAAACTGCACAAAATAGCTGCAAATGAAATGCAGAAAAAATATATATATACTTCATTACCCTTACTAAATCTGCCATAAATACCAGATGGACGATATCACAAAGTATAACCTGGCATCACTGACCTTGACACTGCTCATGCAGCTCCCTATCCTTGATTTTCCTGACAGCCACATCATCTTCCAGATCAGTTTGATTTCTTCTAGATTCAAGATTACAGTTGTTTGTTCAGAGACTGGACACTGCCATGGTCAAAACACCCAAAATATCCCTGCTCTACCTTCCCTACTACTGATTTCCTTAAAGGAACTCAGGATTTAAAACTTTTCTCTCAATGCACCATGGATGGTGCATGGCTCCACAGCTGTGGAAGAGCAGAATTCTGCTGATGATCCTCAGTGCTCTCCCATGAATTTCTAGCACTTCCTACCTGTCAGCAGCTGGGGCTCTTGGAAAGCAGATGAACACACTTTACACGTCCACTGGTTGGGCTTTGCTTCTGCTGTTCCACTGCCTTCTGGAGTGTTCACTAAATCACAACAAGAAATACTGAAAAGCTTTGAAAATGGGAAGCTGGTAAACCCCTGCAGCTTTGTTTATCTTGCAGTAACTCCCTGAGTATCACAAGGTACAATTTAAGCAGCAAGAAGCCCCTGGGGGACGATTTCAGGATTCTCCAAACATGAAGAGCTGAACTATCAGAAGATAAAAATGATGCCAGGACAGACTCTCAGTGCCCTTGTAAAATCCTGAGGGCTCCTTTATCACTCTCTAAAGAACTGTGTTCATAAAAGGCATGACATAAAGCAATTTTTAGCACCTTTAAAACCAGAGCTATCAGTCTTCTTCTGGGTTAGCTGAGGACAGAGGCAGGAGAAACCTCCTTGCTCTCTGTGAAGGGCATTGCAGAATAAGAACATTTGGATTAATGCAAGTAAGGGTGAGGACAATGAAAACCCGTGTTTGAGCAGTTTCATTAATTAGATGTGCTATGAAATCACCATACTAATACTTTAATTAACACATCAACTCAAGAGAGGTAAAGAAAATGAAGATATTAGCACAAAAATGAAACTGGAATAAAGAAAAAATAAAATAGGAAGGGTTACTCTGTTCACGGTCCTTTGTATTTCAGTCCTTAGATGATGTATTTGAATTTGTCCAAGAGGATCTGATAAATCAGGACTGGTTCAGAGATTTTTTTTTGGCACACAAAAAGCTGAATGTCCCTCAGTGTATGACACTTCTCCTGCAGAGGAGGAGGATGACACTGAAGTCAGAGTAAGTGAATGGCAGCACAGGAAATTTGAACTGTGCCTCAGTTTCTGCCACAGATTTCCTGGATGGTCATTACATGTCAGCTCATCTCTCTCTGCCTGAGGACCCCATCTGTAAAGGGACAGGAAAGTTGTTCCTTCTTTTCAGTGCTGGCCCTTCAACCAAAATAAAAGATTCTCTGAGGCAGAGCCTGTTCCCTGCCACAAGATACACCCAACACTCTGCACTGCAGAGGCGTGATCTTATCCATGCTGCAATAAATTAATAAGAAATGACGTGGCAATACAGCAACAAAAATTCCTTCTTCACAGGCTACATGAAGAAACTTCTTGAAGGCTCTGTCCAGGAGGACAAAAACAGCAAACCAAGATGCTGTGAAAGTTAATTGTGCCTGACTCTGCACTTCCCTTGCTCCTTGCACTGGTTTGTCAGGAAGAGCCAGGTCCTTTTTTAAGTTCCCACTTCCTCAGGCTTCCAGGGCAGCTGCAGGGCAACCTGGCTGACTTGGAACCACAGATCTGACAGCTGGCAACTCCTTGGTATGACTCGAGGCAAACAGAATCAAAAGAAGAAAATTTTGTTTTGGAAGCACCAAAACACCTCATCAGTGGGAACACCTCGGGGTTCCCAAAATACAATAGGCAGCTTTTTGTTTGTACTGAACTTGGACTTTCAGGCAGTAGGGTGAAGGATGTAGGAGGAGCTGTTCCAATTCTTCATTTTACCTCTGGAAAAATCAATAATGCCAAACTGAAAGAGAACTCCCCAGTCAACTTCACAGTTTAGCTGTGACAGAACCCAAGCTGACAAATGGATCCTCTGTACACGTCTGCAACAACTCCCCTCCTTTCCTCCTGGCTACTTTTACTATTAATAAGCAAAGTTTAGGAAAATAACCTCTCAAAGAGCAGACTTAGAATGGTTTTCTTTTGATCTTGTGTACTCTGAGTGTACATTTTGAAATTTATGTTAAGTGAGTTCTTAATTTCACTGTTCCCCGAAGCAGAGACTGGATGGGGGGAGCACTGCATTGTAATAAATCCTTGGGACAGAGCTCCTATGACAGTACCAGATACTTCCTCAGCCGTATGTTCTTTGCTAAGAGGATATGTATTGCTTATAGCTTTATTTAAATTAGAGTTTCTGTAATTTAGAACAGTCGGAACTCTAATAATGGCATGTACTGTGGTATTACTGTAATTTGGGGATGGTCAGTGTTCTTGTCATTTCCAAACATTTGAAATGTTTTCTTCTAGAACCTGGCCTGATCATTTGAATTACTACACTTTGCACAGGCAGAATGAATATTTTCTTGGGGACTGCCCCCACCCCACCAGTAACCAACTCCAAAGTCAGGAGCACTTGTGGTTTTCATGAAAATAATCTGCCCAAAAGTTTATTGGCCTCTCTGTCACTTCTTAACCTGTGTAATGAACTTTAAGCACTGTGCCCATGAAAATTACAAGAAAAATTCAGGCTTTCAAATCCTCTCTAAATTAGTATTTGCCAGAAGTTATATATCCATAATACATGTGTAGGAGTGTTACACCTAACAGCTCTGCAGACCTGTATCTGTCCTCTGTCTCCCCTAAGAGCACTGTAATTTTGCATACCTGCTGGATCAGCTGCTAGAATGCTGGATTTCTTGGTTTTTTTATGGGGTAAGGCAGCAGATGAAGGTTTTGAAGAGACCTTATTATTCCCCTCTTTATCAGATTCCATCGCTACCAAGGACGTATCTGTGAAAAGGAAAAAGATTTCATCTTCTTTACTGTCCAGACCCTTTGACTCTTGCTCTGTGCTGAGAGCTGTAACCAGAGTCAGAAAGTTTTATTCTGTAACAGGCTGCAAACAACATTCTCATGTAAAATTTTAACCAGGGCATTCTTCTAGCTGAATCTCACCCACTGTGCCTTGAATATTCTGGAGTGTACCGTGAAGTGCTGAACAGAGAGAGCAGAGCATACTTCAACAGTATTTTTAAACACCCATAACCCCACAAAAACACATGAACAGGTTAAACTAAAGAGGGAAAAGATGAAACCTTCCAGTTAATAGCAACTGGAAACATCTCAGAGATCAGAAACACATCAGCTGCACTGATTCAGCTGTAGCACTTGAGACTCTGCTTAGGACCAAGGGCAGCCATAAAGCTGACACGGGTGGCAATAGCCTCTCCCCAAATTTGTCACCCCAAATTATACCCAGCAGAGCAGTAATAACATCCAGGGAGTACTCCCAGCTCAAGAGCAGGAAGAAAACACCCTTGCAGTGCTAAAGGATCTTGCCTTTCAGCTGTAGAAACAGAAAAGTAGGAGAAAACAAGGGGAAAACACTGCAACTTGTGGCAATTCTAATTCAGATTCTAAAATATCAGCTGCCTTTCTTTCCAATGCACAGCCACGTGGATCTTACTCCAGTGGGTCCCATGTGAGGCTGCTTAAGACAAATCTAGTTTTTTAGAACTGTGTAACAGCTCTCTGCAAAACCAAACCATGTTCACTGCAACTGAAGAACGGCTTCTTTAGCAAACCTGCATACAGATTCCTCTGATAACTGAGCTCCTTTGCTGTTCTACCCAGAAATGCTTTTGATACAACCACCAAATCTTTAGTCAAGGACTATTTATCCAGTTTGTCTGCTCTGAAGAGGCTGAAACGTGAACTAGGCCACCTGTTTTTAAAAACCTGGCTGTATCGTGGTGAAGAATCTACACTTTCTTCTTGCAGGGCACCCACGTGTGCAGGCTGGCCTGACTCTGCAGGATAAGAGCCTACTGGATAAACAGCACAGTCAACTCCAACAGCCAGGGACTATCAGCCCCTGCCAGCACTGGGCCCTTAGGAAGGAAGAAAGGCCCCCACACATACCATTGGCAACACTAGTGACCTGCTTCAGCACTGGCTTTTCCATTTTTTTGGCGTAAAAAGCTGCATACCACACTCTCAGCTCAGTTCCCGGGGGGATGTCCTGGCAGGTGGTGAAGTAAATGTCATTGTCATGCTGGAATGCAGTTAAGTTTTGATGCTCATACTCGGTGGCTGGGCGCACCATCATCATCCAGTTGCAATCATCTTCGTTGGTGGTGTCAAAATACACCAGGGGCCCTTCCTTCTGGAACACCTGCCAAGCAAAATGTGCACAGAATGAAAACCCTGAGAAGTGATGCAAAGTTAAGGGGAGAAAAAAAAAAAAAATCTGCTTTTGCAGCATTTTTTTTTTTCAGTAGACATCAGGGACAAGGAAAGCTTCAAGTCCTGCATCAGGCATCTTTCATTTGGTCACGCCTTCAGGTGAGACAGACAACCAGGAGCAAGGTGGGAACAAACTGAACAAAATCATCTCAATAATTCTTGCAATAGCCACCGGTTTCCAAAAAAATTACTGCATACATGAGTGGAAGGGTATCTAAATAGCAATCAGCCCCAGGCACATTTCTAAATCTTTACTTCTGAGTTAGGTATTAGTGGAAACTAAGACTGAATTCCATTCTTAATGTAGCATTTTGCCTACCAAAACTTGTCAAGAGAGGAATAAAACAAATGCAAGACAGAAAAAAGACCCAGTTATTCTGACATGTTCCATAAACATAATGCATATGTGGCTCATTAGGCAAATTCAATCAAATTGAAGAGACTCATTAAAAGAACTGAGCTTCTCATTTGCTTCTTCCGTTCCTTGCCCAAAGATTGTTTGTTTAGCTCATCTCTTTCAGGGCACACCTAAAAGATGTTCCAAAAGATGTCCCTTCAATCAATATCTTTGTTTTCATGGTGTTAGACAGCATTAATTCATCACAGGTAGAACTGACTCCACACTATCTACTGCTGTACAAATTCTGTGTCTTACCTTCAGGGGAAAAACTGATTCTTTCTCCAGCTTGAGAACTCTCTTGGATTCAAAGGGACCAAACTGGGTACGTTTCACCAGCTGAGTCAGAGCAAACACTCCCTCAGTCCCATCCTCCAGTTGTCTTATCTCCAAATTAGAAGGCAGAGATGATCTAAAAATATAAGAGAATTGTGGAAAAAAAAATCAATCACAGAACTGATTAAGTTGGAAAAGACTTCTGAGATCAAGTTCAACCTTTGGCTGAACACCGCCTTATCCAGCAACAGCTATGCACTGCAGGAGCCCATGGGAGAAAGAAGTCAGCATTAAATACAAATGTTTCTGTGCTCCCAGCCTCTCTGTTTTCCTAAACAAGCTTCTGAGAAGAACTACATGTAATAAATACTGTTACCACCCATAATACACAGAGAACAACCTCCCAAAAATTCACGTGGCTGGCCCCGCTGGAGTGGTTTTACAGACCAAATGCAATTCTGTTTTTTCAGGTCTGTGCTAACTGATGAAAAGCTAAAAATAATCAGACAGGAGGCTACTGACTACCCTGTAGAGGCTGACACTGGCAGAACTGTTTAGATAAAGAGAAAGAAAAGATTGCAATCATAGTGATAAGCAAATGAATTTTAAAAAAATACTTTTAGTTTGAAACACACAATAAGCAGCGTTAGAGACAGAGAAGTTCAGATGTTTCTCAACACTTCTTCTCTAACCATAAAGCATCCATTTTATCTTTCCAGTAAGCCAGAGAGAACAATAAACGTGGTTAAGCAAGTAGACTGTTTCTAAAAGACTCGTACCCAGTTTGTGGCTAAACTTGCCCTCAACCTCAGATAAGTCACTTTCAGCTGCTGTTCCCCAGATGTAAAGGCTGCAATTAAATTTCTTCTTTCCTTTTCTTATCTTACCTGATTTCAGCTGAAAACTCTTCAGAAAAATAAATATATTTATCTATAAAAACAGTCAATTTAAAATTCTGCTTTCAAGTCTGTGGTCCAGCAGCCCACACTCACACTAGGGAAAACTCAGCATTTGTATGTCAAAAGGAGACTGAAAACCAGTGCATGCACCGCATTTGCAAACATTCCCAGTTGAAACATCTGGACAGTAAAGTGCAAGTTAAAAAACAGAAAAAAAGGTAGGAAATAGTAGTTTTTAATTGAATGTGTGTAGTACAGGCTAGAACTCGCTGCACTGCCCATTTTTTGTATATAGTAAGAGCACCTCCCTCACCAGCTTCTATTATTCCAAGGGGTATGCTGTTAACCATGAACAGCTGCTGGAGAGGATCACCCAGGGCAGTTTCCAGGCACAGGAAGGCAGTGCCTGGCAGGAACTGCAGGGAAATTCCTCCTCTGGGAAGGCCCAGAAAGGCAGGACAGCTCCTGCACAGGTGCAGCCGCTGTATTCAGTGAGACACCAAGAGCATCCTGCCCTGGCCAAGGGGTGGTGGCACCCACGTGGCAGATCCAGCACATGAGTACTTGCTCTAAAATGATGCTGGGAATACACAGCACGGCCTACACAGCCAGGATGTGCCAGACTTGCTGCCCACGTGCCTGTTTTCCGCCTGTGACTTCCCAAGAAGAAATATGGAAGCCCTGCACACATTATATAATACACGAAGCCATCTGAGCACTTCCCTTTTTGGATGTGTCCTACACCTTCACAATGGTTGGTTCTTTTCCTTAGTCTTACATTCTACACCTTCATACAAATTTTGCTGACAGTGCCTGATTGCCCTTCCCTGTAAAAATCACTACTCAGTATTGTTTTCTCCCAACTAGACTGAGTCTATTTGTTTCTCTTGGCAAACACGAGTGTTTCTGCTGCGCTGTCACAGATTTGCTGACAGAACTATTACCCCTAATCGTTTGCAAAGACCCAAAATAATGAGAACAACTTGTTTTGCTTCTAAGTGGAGCAATGACAGAGTTCATACACATGAATGAGAAATCCTCACACACTCCTCTGAAATGAATCCAGTGTGTCTGAGGGGGATAAAAGTGGCAGGTACTCAACCAGGACAGAAGTCATCACCCCATCTGGCACCACCTGATTTCTTGCCAGAAACCTCAGCAAAGAAACCGAGTCCTGATGAGCAGCAAGTTATTTTTTTGGCTTCAGTTCAGTGCAGCACTTAAGTGTGTGCATCAATTTTTCTCTTTAATCAAGGCCATGTGCTTTCCATAGTCTTCTGTCGTCCTCTGGGACTTCAGTTTCCAGCTGTCAGCGTGACATCCACTGACCAGCAAACATGCTTTAAAGGACTGACACGGGCGTTGGGTTAGTCAGCATTAACACAAACATTTCTCACCTTGCCCTGCTCAATACAAAGGAGTCTTTGACTGTCACCACTGGGCCCAGCTCGGGACACTCTGAATCATGGTACTGCCCACAGTCCTCGCACCCTGCAAGGAACCAGACAGAAAAGGTTGGTGGAAAACACTTGTAAGACAGTTTACTCCCTCTTGCAAGAGAAACCTAGCACAAGGCAAAATACATACGTGGAGAGGCAGATGTTTATTTATATTGGTTAAAAGAACATGAATAATTGAACACCGAGTTGATAGCTGGCACCTGCAGAGGTGAGATAACACACGCTGCGATCAGCGCAATCAGGAGACAATTGTTTAAATCCTCTCTTAAAGGGAAATAAATGCCTTACACCCACAGTAAATATTCTGCTTAAAGATGGCATTATTCTTCAGGTGAAGTGCTGCAGCACTTGGCAGCTAAAGAAAACCACATCACTGCCTTGCCCAGGAGCTGTGCTGCTCTGAACAGCCTGGGTAGCCCGGTGCTTCCAGGGACAGCAGCAGCAGAACTGGCACAGCGCTCAGCAGGGCACCAGCATGTCCTGGGAGCCCAGCTCTGCCTGGCCACACGCACTTCCCACCCACAGGGCAGGACAGACACCTCCAAGGCACCTCCTGCTGCCTTTCCAGACAAGTCAGCTGGCTGCACAACACACTCTGGCCACCTCATTCAGTGTCAGCTTAGCTAAATTAACTTTTAGTTTAAGCGGCTGTAAATTACCCAGAACTGAGTGGTTCCTAAGAAACAATTTTGAGACGAGGATAATTTGAGGCTTTCTAAAATAAGCTAACTTAACAGGACTCCAAATGCTTCTACACTGCTTCACCGTGAAAAAAAAAAAAATAGCTGTCAAACTGCCCTGCTTGGTCAGCTGCTGACACAGCTTCAGGAGAGATCATCACACAGGGGTTATATTGCCGCGGTGCCTTTTGCATCTGAGCTCCAGCTTGCAAGTCAGGAAACCACAGAAAAGGTGTGAAGTAGAGGGTCATTGCGCCTTTGTTTTGGGAAGACATGACAAAAGCCAGGTCATTCCAAGGTCTATCCCCTCTGGCAAAGCTACTCTGTGCTCCCTACTGGAAGATTCTCCCCTCCCAGGTATTCAAGAACTACTAAAACGAGGGATTTCAAACTGCTTCACATTTCTTCTCGCGACAATACCAGCTTAGGAGTGAAAAAAACCACATATATTTGACAAACAGCATTTCTGGCTGGTGCAACCCCCAAGCCTGGTCACTGACTCCTGTCGAGCTGCCCTTAGTATTACTGAAATAATCTGGCCTAAAAGCAGATTTCCCAAACCAGAGAGGGCGGAGGAGCCACGGAGGAATGTGTAAACTTGACTGCTGAAAAGAAATGGACTGTCATCCACAAAGGGTTGTCATAACCAAGGGGACAGGAAGGAATAGCCTGAGTAACAGCTTCTCCAACAGGCTTTGCTGTCCAAAGGAAAAAGCACTTTGCAATTTTCCTTATCTCCTGACTGCATCAGGGCACTCCTCACTTCTGCAAAGATAAGCCTCTGAAAGGTGCAGACAGCACTGCCCACAACTACAGGCAGGAATAAGCCACGCACTCCTCTCACTCCTTTGCAGAGGAATGACCAAAGCCAGGGGAAAATGAAAACGACATTGTGTGCCACAGCTCAATATCCAGGGAATGCCCTACAATAGCCATTCCCCAAAGCTGTTACACTCATCATATATGACACTTTCAAGAGATAGAGCCACAGGAGGAACAAAAAACCAAGCATGGGAATAATCACAAAATACCCCAGGGAGATTATATTCACACACTTAATTTAAAAAAAAAAATCCAAAATTCTCTTGTCTGTGAAATACCTATTCAAGGATGTTTATTATTGGGAGTGCACAGTGTCATTTATAGCAACTCACTTTTTCAGGACATAAGCAGTCCCCATATCCCGTGGGAAAAACTAAATGCAGAGAGCACAAGAAAAAGCTCAAGAGACTCAGTGACCACAGCACGCACTGGGAGGGAGAAAATCATGTTGTGTGACACCTTCTGTCTAATTAGGAATGGCATCACATCCCCCTTCTTTTGCTGTCCACCAGAACCTTTTTATGAAGAGGAAGATAAGGTAACCACTATTGGTATCTCAGTAAAAATGCAGTCAGCGCTATTTCTGAAGGAATGTGGTGGAGGGGGGAAAACTGAACTTTCTGACAGTTGCCATAAATGCAGCTGTGGAACCATCAGAGGTAAAACGCTGTGGATCCAAACACCACATGCACCATTCTGCTCTGCCCTGACCAGACCCACAATATCTGTGCCCTCTCTGCTCACACAAGGACTCTACGTCCCTTAACAGTTTTCCACATGACACCAAGTCCTGCATGTCCAGGCTGGTGACAAAGGAGAGGATTAACGTGAGACCCAAGCCTGCCAGCCAAGCTCCTCACCCACCCCAGGAGCCCAGATCCCAGTCACAGAGCCCAGGGTTACACAGAGGACACAGCAAGAAGTGAATGCCACGAGTGCCACCTGCCAGGGCAGTTGGTGCATCTCAAACTGGGCTTGTTCTGACAGAATGGTGAGTCTGCCTGCCCCTGCCGTGGAGGTGCAGATCCCCAAGTCAGGCCAGAGGTCAGAGTTATCCCCAGACAGCGCTGGCTGCTGGAGCTGCTTGTATAAACAAAGGGTTTACACGAGTGTTAGACCTTCAATCTCACTCACTTCAGCCATGAAATAGCTGCTAACTCACATTCAGAGGTTTCATTGTGTGTTTGCCAACAGCGTCAGAATGTGTATGCTAAAGTTACACAACCTCCTCTCTATGCATCCATTAGCTGTTTGAGCCTCCTTAACATAAAGCAATTTTTAAAAATAGAATCTTAAGTCTGGTTTAGTCTTTAATTTCAAGCATTCTGAGTAGACAGGACACACAGTGAGAGTCAGATCCTTTTCTTAATACTTACAAATAAACATAATCTCCTCACTGCCATCTTCAGCCATTTTTTTAAACCTGCCAAAATACAAAAGACAAAGTTAGTTCTGAATTGATTTTTACTTTCTGTATCATATAAACATCCCTCTGTGAAGTAATGATGCTGACTGACCCCGAGCCCACCCAAACACATTAATGTCCCTGCAGGAGGATCAATGGAAAATTAAAGAAATCAAAGTTGTTAAAATGCCCCACAGACTGCTGTATCATTATGTGTGTTGCAGACATCACTACCAAGGAAGCCTCACTGTGGGTTCTCAGGCATTTCTCTGGGAGGAAAATGCTGTCTCCTGCTGTTCCCCATCTCTGACAAACTTCCAGCCACTGCTGCATCCCCAGCTAAAAAGCTCCTGTGGAGCCTCCGAACAGATCCAGGTCAGCAGCAACCACTGCAGGAACAAGGCCCAGTGCAACATTTTATTGTAGCTTAAAAACTGTAGCTTAAAAAAAGTATCTCTGAAAGGCAGATTACTTATTTAATAAATACAGTCATCTTAAAAACCTAGAAACTGCAGCTACAGTCACAGATCTCTTCCGGAGGCAAAGGAACATTGTGGTACTGAGCACCAGAAAACCTGGGGAAATAAAACCCTGCCTCTGTCACTGGCCTTCCGCGAAATGGTAACTGACCAATTTGATTTCACAGTTAAACCAGGTTAATCTACATTCACTTCGTTAGTGTCAGTTTATATTGAAAACTTGCATGAACACTACTGCCCCTCAACAATTAAATTATGGTTGGCAAAACGTCTGATTATATATGGCTAAACCCACAACACGAGCAGGACCTCGAAGAGAGTTTTCCCCTTTTCTACCCAACACCACCCCCCCTCCTCAAGTAAGAATTTTCCCAATGTCCCAGGAGAGAGGCAAAGCAACACAAAGATCACAACCCAAGTCTGAGAGAGGAAAGGCTGAAAACCAGCAAGTGCATTGGCCAAGAAGAGGACAGGAAGGAGTAAGAGCCTGAATCTGTGAGAGGGAGAGGAAACATGACACACCAAACTCGCAGAGCCCCGTTTGAAAACAGATAAAGCATTTGCTACTACAGCAACAAAAGCCAAGCCAGAAATGTGCGAGCACAGCCACTACTCAGGATCAGGACTCTTCAAGCACTGCCCTCCCCAGCTCCACCTGTCAGCAGCAGGATTTAACACTGCTCTAAGGGGCAAACACTCCCCGCCCGTGGCACAAACTGGGCCTTTCCTGGCTGCAGCTTTTGGGGACTAAGCTCAAATAGCAGAACAAACATTTATACAAAAGCCCAACGCTGAGCACAAACAGCACTTCGGGAAATTTCCCCAAAAGCTCTTATCCTGAAAGCAAGGTGAACGATGCAACAGGTATTTAGGGGGAGTCCAAGCACAACGCTGCAAAACAAGCGCTGTTAAGTCGATGTCAAAAATGGTTTGGTTTGCTTTTTAACCAACGCTTTTTTTTGGGATGGTTTGCACTGTTTCCAGAAGGGTATGCCCAGGTGTTTCTAGGTAGTTTGTGTCCTAAATGTGGCTGAATTAACAAATAATGGCCTCGGCCAGTGGTTCAGGGGCGCAGCGCAGCCACACCACCAAAGGCATTCACCCTCCAGCACGCTGCTGTGGCAAAGAGCAGACCGGGGACAAGTGACACTACAGGAGCAGCAGCTCCCAGAGAACAGCAAGGAAGGGGTGGAGAAATCATCAGCGTTGCTCAAGGTGATGGGGAGGAAGCGTGAAGGGCCCTCACAGGTGCCTCATCTGCATTAGCGCAGCTCCCGTCTCTGCAGCCAGGACTTCCCGTGTTCAACCCCTCGCTCCCAAACAAACACCGGCTCCTGCTTTGCAATTCTCATTTCCACGCTCCTCACCCGTGCGCTGTAAAACTCCGCCTCCCTGATCTCAGCTGTATTTCCCAGGAATTTTTGAAACAAACCACACGATGCCACCCGCTCCAGCTGGTAAACAGTCACGATGTGCCACTCACACGATGGCACTGAAGATGGGCTGCAGAATTGTATTTTGTCTGTCGCTTTGGGCCACCTCTGATATTTTTTTTTCTTCTTTTCAAACATTTGTAACAGAAAAATACTCTGTGAAGTCACTCATCCCACTGCGCCTAACTCTGTTCTTGTCACTGGGGATAATGAAAGCTTCTGGGAGCTCCAGGTTATTTTTTTACATAAAACAGAGAGCAATCATTAGCAGTGAATAATCAGGAGAAAAGCCACACAGAGGAAAAGCCACCAGGCACAAAGCCTAATTCTGATGGCAGTAAAAGAGCAGAGAACCACACTTTTTGGCTTGTAGAATTAGATGAGTATGCCCGAGAGTAGAGCCACACAGCTATGCACAAAAAAAAAAAAAAATCCAGCTGCAACACAGGCCTCTGAGCATATCTGGAACTTGAGGGAAGCCAAATGAAGACACCGAGGGGCTGCAGCATCACAGGTACCTGCTTGCAGCCCATGATGTACAAAGATACGGTCAGGGAACGACCTGAGCTGCAAAAAATTAAGAATGGATGTAAAATCACACTTTCCCCTTATAAACTGCTGGAGAAAGAAATGAGGCTCAAGCGCTAAGCCGAGCCATTTTGATATTGCTAATGGATTTTTTTTTCAAAAAAACCCCAAAACTAGGTCAGAAAAATTAACAGAATGCCTGCAAATCTGTGTTTGAATTCAGTGATCAACAAGGTAAAGTTACTCTTTCTTCAGTCTGAGAATGGGCTTCTCTGAGCGTGAATAACTTGAGAGCACAGATGGGTGCTGCGTATACATATGTGGAAGGACGTGCGTAAAAACGCAGTTTTCCTCACTGGTGTAGTAAAACTTGTTCATGCTACGGCTCAAAGGAACTGCAGAACAAACTATTCTTCTATTTCTTAAAATAATTAGGGCTATTCTATCAATTATTGTTGAAGAGGGAGACGATTTCTAGGCCGGTCAGGGGGGCATGGAGTAACACGGCAGCTGGCGGGGTCTGTGCCACCTGCCCTTCCCAGCACTTCCATGCGAATAAACTACACGCAAAGTTTAATGGCCCTGAGCAGAAAACGAGCGTACTGCAGGAAATTTCACGTGTGCGAAGCCCCGCAGACCGCGGCTCTCCTCCTTTTGTCTCCTCGGGCGCCCACCGCACCCTCCCCCAGGGACCGACCGGGGCAGCGGGGCAGCATCCTCACACCTCCCTCCTCCTCCTCCTTCCAGCCTCTTCCCTCCGCATCACGCCC
Source organism: Hirundo rustica (assembly GCF_015227805.2). NCBI lineage: Eukaryota > Metazoa > Chordata > Aves > Passeriformes > Hirundinidae > Hirundo > Hirundo rustica. The sequence goes on along the minus strand of NC_053451.1, from coordinate 114,782,865 downwards.
TCGCACCTGGGAGCTCCCACTCCCCCTCTCCATCCCCAGCCCCCTGCGGCCAAGCCGAGGCGCTCCCCGCTCCCGGCCCCGCATCCCCGTGGCCGCGCCGGCTCCGTGCCCTGCCCGCGGGGATCGCCCCGCGCCCGCCCCTCAGGGACCGCGCCGCCGCCCGCAGCCCGTCGGGGCCCGGGATCCGGGAGCGGCTCCGCCGGGTTTTGCCTCGGACCCGCCTCGCCCCCTTCGCTACCGCCCTCCCGGCCGCTGTAACAAAGAACAGGCGGCCTGGAGGAGGCGGCGGCGGCGGAGGAGGAGGCGGCGGGGCCGCAGCCGCCGCCGCCGCCCCGAGAGCGCTCGGAGCGGCCGCCGCGCCCGCCCCGGCCCCGCCGCGCGTCGCGGGGAGCGGCGGGAGGAGCCGCGGCGGGGCGGGCGCGGGGGGTCCCGGGCCGGGGTGGCGGGGAGGGCGCGGGGCGCGGCGGGAGGAGCGCGGGGAGCCGGCGTTACCTGCCCCGGGAATGGCCAGACCCGGATCGGATCCGCGCTCCGGGTTCCGATCCGCTCCGGAAACCACGCGCCAGCGGAAGCCGGCGCGGGCGGGCGCGGAGCAGGGCGGGAAGTGTAGTGCGGCGGGGCCGGCCGCGGCCCTGACCCCGGCCGTGTCCCCGGCCGTGTCGCCGCCTCACCGCCCGCGGAGCCGCCACCCGGGCCCCACGCCTGAGCCCCCGGAGCATCGGCGGCGCCTCCCCGGGCCGGACTGGAGGCGGGCGGTGGCCGCGCTGAAGCTGGCGGAGCGCACGGGTGGCTCTCGCCGGGTTTTTCCCGTCTCCTCCCGGGCAGCGCCGGCCGCGGGGGAAGCGGCCGGAACGGGCCGGCGGAAAGGTTGGCAGAAACAGAATCACAGGATGGGTTAGGTTGGAAAAGACCTGGACAGGATCGTCCTGTCCAAGCCTCGACCCAACATCTCCTTGTCCATCAGACCATGGCACTAAGTGCCACGTCCGGTGTTTCTGCAGCACATCCAGGCGTGGAGACTCCACCACGTCCCTGAGGAGCCCGTTCCAATGTTTAATCGCATCAGTGAAGAAATTCTTCCTGATGTCCGACCTGACCCTCCCTTGGCACAGCTTAGGTCAGTTCCCCTCGCCTTGTCCCTCGTTCCCTGGGAAGAGAGCCCCATTCCCACCTGGCTGCACCCTCCCGTCAGGGAGTTGTAGGGAGCAGTATCATCACCCCCGAGCTTCCTTTTCTGCAGGCTAAACAGCTCCTTCAGCCGCTCCTCAGAGAGCTGCTGCTCCAGACCCTTCCCCGGCTTTGTTGCCTTTCTCTGGACGAAAGCCACATCAGGCACTCAGTGGGCTGTGGGCCCAAGCCCTGGCCGTGTAGAAGAGCTCCTGTGCCTCTGTATCCAAACCTCACCGAGGTTCAGCACTCCAGGATGAGAGGATGTGGCCTCAAGTTGCACCAGGGAAGGTTCAGGTTGGACGTTAGGAGGGATTTCTTCACGTAAAGCAGGATTAGACACTGGCAGGGGCTGCCTGGGGAGGTTCGGAGCCCCCATCCTTGGAGGTGTCCAAGGGACGACTGGACGTGACACGCAGTGCTCTGGGCTGAGGACAGCGTGGGGGTGGGTCAAGAGTTGGACTCAATCACCTTGGAGGTCTTTTCCAACCTAAATGAGTCTGTCATTCCTAAATCTCACTCTCTGGCATTACCAGGATCTATCAGCGGCCAGACCTGTTGTGCCTGCCAGCACAAATCATTTAGGGGGGTTTAAACCCTCATGTTATTCCACCACTCCAGGCAGTGGCCAGGGCAAGAAGCATGCAGGCTTTTTGTATTCTTTTTGTATTCTTGTTGTATCCTTTTTGTATTTATGTAAGCAAGATGCCCCAGGTTTTTTTGCTCTGCTGAGAAGTGTTGCCTGCAGTGCAGTCCCCCCAAAGCCTTATGCAGTGCTCCCTCCACCACGGTGTGACTGGTCAGCCCCCACTGTTAGAACACCACTGGAGATCAAAAGGTGGTGGGGAGCTGGCACCAGCTCTTTTTTCCTCCAGGGAATCTGCTCTTCTCACATCTGGCCACATCTTTAACAGCTGGCAATGGCCGAGACCTTTCTCAATTGTCACCCGTCCCATGAACCCAAAAAACAGATTCAAAAGAGAATGTGACCTTCAAAAGGTCACATCTCCCGCTCCAGCAAGGGCCATCCCAGAGCACATGGGACAGGGTTGTGTCCAGATGGTTCTGGAATATCCCCAGCAAGGGAGACTCCAGTCCTTCTCTGGACAATCTGTTCAGGGCTTAGTCACTGCACAGAGAAGTTCTGCCTCATGTTCAGGTGGAACTTCTGTGCATCAGTTTCTGCCTGTTCCTCATCGTGTGACAGAGCCTGCATCCATCCTCTGGGCATCTCCCCTTTAGCTATTTATACACATTAATGAGGTTTTCTCTCAGGTGTCTCTTCTTCAGACTGCACAGCCACAGCTCCCTCAGCCTCTCCTCATCGCAGAGATGCTCCAGTCCCTTATTCTGTCACCCTCCCTCTCCAGGAGCTCCTGTCCCTGCTGTGCTGAGGATCCAGAGGTGCCTCCAGGGCTGTGCTTCCCTCCCTGTTCTGCTGGAAATGCTCATCCTGATGCACCCCAGGGCACCATGGCCATGCTGTGACTGTCTCGTCAGGTGCTTGGGAAAACTGAAACAATGCAGCATTTGGAATTTCAAAATATTGTACTTGGCAAAACAGTGTTAATTTCAGGACGGGGAATCATTTCTTCTTTCAAAATGGCTCACCAGCAGTTTTAAATGACTACGAGAGTACTAAGGGGAGTTTATTTAAGGATCTAACTGCAATAATTTGCTTTTTCAAGGACTGAAGCTGACTGGTGTTTTTTATATAGTCTTGCTTTTACTTATTTCCCCTGTATAACTCGTGCATGGACTTTGGCCTGGTTTTCTCCAGCACACCAGAGTGGTTTATCCTACTTGCAGTGCATTCACTTTGTTAAAATAGGTACAAATTAATTTAGTATGGTTATCTGTATGTTTACAATGCATCTGAGTTTGGATCCTGCAGCTCCAGAATTATTTTTTCAGCATTAACCTCTGACTATGAAATTGTATCTTATGCCAGGCTCAGCTGGGTAGAGAGGTGAAAAACTGAAGATCTTTTATATTTATTCTTTAAGAATGATGAACTGAAGGGGAAGAGTATGGTGTTGGAGCTACATCCATTCCTGCTCTCCCTCTGACTTTTGCTAGTGTACAGGAATGGCATCACACAAGGTAAAAAAACTCACCAGAGATTAGAGCAGGGAGGAAACGGATGAAGGTTTCTTAATAGGAGACTATCAGGAAATTTGAGCTAAGCACTTAAATAATATGAAATAGGCAGGTAAATGTGGGGAGTAACTCCCAGTAAGGGAATGTAAGATTTCCTTGTAAAAGAGGGCACAGCCCTCAGCTTTGGAAGGGAAATAGAAACATTATTGTGGTTATTTTCACATGAATTCCTTTTATTTGTTTTGTTGGGTGGTTTTGTTGTGGTGGTGGTGGTGGTGGTTTTAATGTTGGAGTTGGGTTTTTTTTCCCCTCAGTCTGGCAGGGCTTTGTGGCAGCACTGATTTATAACATAACCTTTTCAATAAAAGCATCACAAGAGAACCTGATTCCCAGGCTGTGCTCATTCTAGTCTTCCCCATAGGATCCAGGCCCTAACATTCCTCCCCCTTTGCCCCCTGATTCAGGATATTACGACACAACTGAGAGAAAAAAATACCGAGTAACCACAGTGAGCTCCCCAATTCCTTCCGCCATTAGATTCCCTACCCAATCCGTGTTTCAGGTGATTTCCCAAGCAACAAGGGGGTGCCTGATAGGCTGGGCTTATCAGGAAAGAACTCTGCTCCTGAACAAACAGGTAAATTGGTCTGTGTTAGGCAACAGGTCAAATTAGTGAAGGAGAGTAGAAACCCATCTGTTACACCCGGGTATGTAGGACAGCACACCACACAGAGGCAATTGGCTTTTATTGTATGTACAGCAGGAGTTACTTCTTTTTAAAAAAAAATCCTCTTAGGTTTTTCTAGTGATATAATAAATCTGTACATCGTAGATTTCATAATTGCACCAACTTGAGTTCGTGTATGCACAGAAAGAAAAACACACTACAGAAGAAGTGACTATGACAGTTGATGCTAGGGGAAAAAAAAAAAAGTTTTACCCCAACCTGGAATAATACAGAGCATAATACATCATTGGGAAATGCAGAGTTATAGTACTGGGAAGACCTCAGATCATCCTTCCCAGCAATTTTCACACCATGCCAGCACCTTGCATAGTAGCAGTTTGGATATCCTGAGTGAAGTGGTATTATTTCACCCTTAACTCAAAGTAATCACCCTTGTTACATAATTAATCTGGAGTTGTTTGTCACCAAGGCTGAGGCTTAGCAATGTGCAGAAGCATATGCTGACTTTAAACACATGAATAAATCCACTTAGGTCCTGTGGAGGTCAGGGCATGAGGTCAGCTGTTCCCACTCACAACAGGAATGTCTTAGCCCGGAGCTATGGCACAGTTCATTCCAGAAGCACTTGTCTCAAACCTCAGCTCTCCAAATCAAAACCTGCAAGAAACTCAGCTGAAAAATCCAGGCAGCTCTCCCCTTGCTCCGTGTGACACCCAGAGCTCCCAGACCTAAAAAAGGGTTAAAACAAGAGCAAGATTCTTATTTTCCTTCCTCATCCACATTTGGTAGCATTTTATGCTTTCACCTTTGTTTTTTTCCTATGACATTTTGCACGTCAAGAACGACGGAACTCTGCAAGAAATACACAGCAGAAGGTTTTCACTTGAAAAACACCTAGAACCTGCAAGGAGATGCAGTACCAGGAAATGCTGTAAAATTCCACTGATCCCCAAAACTGGTGTAATTGCCAGCCAATTTCATCAAAAAAGCAGCACTGTAAATCCAGTCCTCTCAAAAGCAAGACAGTACAAGGTCTGCATGGCCTGGAGCCCCAACCTGTCTCCCAAAGAAAGAGCAGGAAAAAAGAAAATCTGTCAGAAAGCATAAGAATAAAACCCACTATTTACGCCTGTACAGTGTATGACCTGTCCATTAAGTTGAAGAAGTTTAGCAAAGGTAGCTTGCTTTCAAAATGAACTTTTTTCCACCCTGGCATTCCTTCTACCTCGGATTCCCAGGTTTCATATATTGTTAAGAGTGAAATGACTCTAATGTCTTCCTGGGGCAAGTAGGATATGAAATAGCAATGACCTAGGGATAAAGTCTTCCCCTCCTCTATAAAATTACTATGAAAAGGATTTCAGTCACTTTAAGAAAGTTACTTAGCTTGTATTCCCATTGGAGATATTAGGTAGTTTTATTGCTTTCATCTACCAAGAGCAATTTAATTCTTGTACTATATACTCAGTCAAAATTCACACTAAAGCTAAGACAGATCTTGGTGAGGATAGGGTTTGTCTCCATCAAGGCAAATTTAGACACCATAAAGCAAAACAAACAACGAACACAAATTAAGAAGTTGCAGGTACGGGCAGAAAAATTCTTCAGGATGGAAAAACAAGCCTTCATCTCTTAGTCCTCATGAAATAAATACCATGCTTTCTTTTCTGTACAGAACACCCAGAAATACAGAAGTGTGAGAAAAAATACAAAAGGAATGAATATTTCACAGGTTGTTTCCAATCTACTGAACTCATTAAATTGCAAGGCAGTAAATAAGAAGTTTCAGTGTTACAATATAATGTAAAAATTTTATCTCCTGTTCAAGGGGGTAGTTATTAAAATTCTTTGTAACTTTAATATTTAGACATTTAAACAATGGATCAAATTACAAAACAATGAATATTATTCCCTCTGGCATCCTTCACAAAAACTCCACAGGACACATCACTACGTTATTTGTGCCAGTTGACAAATCCAGTCTTTCTGACCCAAAACTCCAGTGTGGATCCTGCAGGTTGTGAGGATCCAGCTCTCACTGACCCAAATACACAGAAAATGTGCATCCTCAGATGTCCTGATCTTAAATGACAACTAAGGAGGGGATGGGATTCATTATTGTGGGTCTTTGGGGTCATCACAATGAGCAACTCAATTGTCCCCTTGTGTTTAGTGCCTTAGCTTGTTTTTACAGCAGGACATACATTATTTGCAGAGGAGTAAGGAGAGGTGGCGAACACGCCCACCAGATTCAGAGATCCAACTCAATCCAAACAATGTTTATTTTCCTGAGGAGTGAAGGCAAATTAAAAAAAAAACAACCAGATTCCCTTTTTACATCAAATGCCTTGCTCTCAGCATCTGAAGAATTCATTCTCTCTTAACACACGTGAGCCCAGACCTTCACAGTTTGCAGTAAAAAATGTTCTTCATTCCCACCATGGAGACAAGCATTCAAGTGATCATCAAGACCTTAAGATGAACCACTTTTTCCACATGTATCCATTCTCTGGGGTAGGTTACAAGCAAATCCTAGTGCTGCATCCTGCAAGTTAGTGTTATTTCACCCTGCTCTACAGTACGTGCTAAAGCTTCTGTAAATTCAAATCCCAGCTCAGTAATTTTAAAAAGACTTCCAAGTAATGTTATGTGCTGCCTCTACATTCCCAATTCCACAGTTCTCAGGTTTTAGTGTATGGATGTGCTACCCATGGAGCTCAGTTTCATTCGGATTTCTTGAATTTAGGGACCAGTTGTGGTTTTATCCTTCAGCAACAAAGACTGAGTGTTTAAAAATGGCAAGGACTTGACCCCCAGCCTGCCCCATAACACAGAGAGTTCCTGGTAAAATCAAGAGAAAAAGTGTCTTTTGAGGGAACATGACATCAGGGGTTTTGATGCTCACATCAGGAAACACTGTAGAACAAATGAAAAAACAAAACTTCTGCTTTGTATTAAATTAGAAATAAACAAAACTGTTCAGGCACATTCAGGCTGGACAAACCTGTATTACTGAACTGGGATTTCCAATCACAATAGAGCCCCAGAGGATTCACTTGTACCCAATTTTCAAAATACAGAACGTTAAAATGCCCTCAAGTGTTTTCATAACAAGCAGCATAACAAGCAGTACAACTATCTGATAGCCTGGTCTACTGTACTACCACAGTGATCTTAGGAGGTTACACATAAACAGCATTTTTAAACAGTTAAAAGATTTTGACAGCTCAGTTCTAATATTTTCTGGGTAAAAAAGAAACCAAACCGCCTCTACTTTGATACTGAATTACCACGGAACCTCGAGTCCATCAGAAATTTGAAACATGTTTCTATTCTTCAGTAGCTTTCTATTTTTGATGGATGTGTTAAGCTGAAAGCCCAAATATCTGCCAAAGTGTTGGATAGCTTAGAGAGAGGAAAGGGGCCAGGGGAAAAAATTACTGTTGGCAAAGTAGGCACAAGGTCTATCATCCATTCACGTCAGTAATTTAGTTGGAATGAATGGATATTTTTCTTGGCTGAAGGGAACGCGCTTGGTCCTTTGTCCTCAGCAGGAATGTGGATGACGGAAAAGTACAGGTAAAGCATGAAAGATGGTACCTGTGAAATACTGACATTTTACTCTTCTTCATAGCCAAAATGAGAACTTTATGCCTTTACTCCCATCGGTTTTTCATTTTAGACCAAAGGGAGCAGCTGCAATATTTAACAAGGAAAAAAAGGTTAAAAAACTCATCTGACCAACCACTCAGCACATGACAACGCTGGCAGATCTAGAATCCGAACTAAGGGAATTAATATTTTTTCAAAAGCTTTCTTCACAACTGTGTAGTTCAAGATCTCAGTAAGTGTTTGGCAAGTAAGACAAGCTTCCCAATGAAAAGCACTGTAGGATTAACTATGCTCTATTCACCATTTACTGCTCCTAGATCTGCATTTGATATGATGCTTTATGTACTTGCCTAACAAGCACCTGGGAGAAGGAATTAGAGCCCCTAAGATGAGTTTTTGCATCAGCAGTACAGCTTCTCACACAGGGAAAAAAGTTACACGTAAAATTTTGCAAATACTTTTTGGGGCAGCTTCAAGTAGGTTTAAAAAAACCCAACAAGTTCCAGATTTTTTTTTAAGCGTAACTTTTTTAAAAGCAGAACATTAAACAATATGCTAGTATAGGTATTTGCATAATTGATTGATTTATGGCTAAGGTCCAAGGCATCTCTCCACGGACAGGGGCTGAGCAGCGATTATGGCAGGCTGCAGTTATTACAGTAGGATAGCTGAGTCAGCGTTTTCCTTCTGCTTCTCAGCATTCACCCGCTTCCAAATTACAACACAAAATGGATCTGGGCCTCTTTTTTTTCCCCCCCTTTTTCAGTCTGACTAGGAAAATCAGTTGCTACTGCTGCAGGCTGCAGTGAGGGAGCACAGTGGTGCCTTCTCTCTCTGTAGAGGTGCAGTCACTCAAACTGGGTGGGATGTTCCAGTTCGGAGCTCCCCGTCGGTGTAAATCGGGTGTTTGTGTCCTCCCTGCAGGAATGGTCAGGCTGGAAGTCACAGTGGGGTCATCTGGTGTCACCTCCCTGCTCCAGCAGGGCCATCCCAGGGCACAGGGCTGTGTCCAGATGGCTCTGGAACATCCCCAGGGAGAGACTCCCCAGCCTCTCTGGGCTCTGCTCAGGGCTGCTCCCTGCCCAGGGCACAAGTTGTGCCTCCTGTGCAGGGGAATTGCTGGGCTCAGTCCCTGCCCGTGGCTCTGGGGCCATTGCTGGGCCTGGAGCAGAGCCTGGGCCCTGCTCTGCCCCTCCCTGCACACAGGGACACCCAGGGACACCCAGGGACACCGAGGGCTGAGGCCCCTCTCAGCTGAGCTCCTCTCCAGGCTGAGCAGCCCCAGCTCCCTCAGCCTTTCCTGGGCACGGAGCTGCTCCAGGCCCTTCCTCAGCTCCAGGAGCTCCTGTCCCTGCTGTGCTGAGGATCCAGGGCTGGACACAGCACCCAGAGGTGCCTCCAGGGCTGGGCACAGGGACATTACCTGCTGGAAATGCTCTTCCCAGTGCACCCCAGGGCATCAGGTGCCTTCCTGGTCCCCACCTGCACCATTCCCCATCCTCCCTCCTCTTCCACAAGCTCCTCCAAAAGCTGTCAGGACACATTCAAGCACCGCTCGTGTTTGGAGGAGCGACTTCCTCATCAGAGAGAAAAAGCATTTCGGAAAAAATAAACCAAAAAAGACCACTGTTAATAGTGAACATCCTTTTATGCAAGCCACCAGCCGTATTTATACTCTCTAGTGCTGCCGTGTAAACAAGTGCTCAGCTGGTGAGCAGGGATCCATCCCGCGGGAGAGGGTTTGGGTTTTTATAGGTACGGCTCTCCCGAAGCACCGTTCAGTTTGTTCTTGCTCTTGTTCCTGGACAGGAGCTTCTTGCTCAGAATTCTTGAGAGTGTCCCCCCCTTCTTGCGGCTCTCCTCTGCCAGAGGCTGCTGCAGGAACACCAGGTCGTTGTGGGACTGGCTCATTCCCGGGTCCTTCTGGTGATGCTGCCGGCGGAAGAACAGCTTCGCGCTCTTCTTCAAAATCCCACCTGCGGAAGGAAAAAGGTGCAGGGCACTTTAGACAGAACGGGCTGCTGTCCTCTGGAAACTCAGCTCTAACTGCAGCACGAGTGGGAAAAGCTGATCCTCTGATTTAAGTCCCCTTCCTTACGCTTAGTTCCAAATGCTCTCCTGGAGGCCACGCTCGCGGTCACACACACGTGCACAGCGAGCGGTGTGGGTCGGACCCTGGGCTCTCACGTGTCAAAGAGGCACATCCAAGCTTTCCAGCCAGTAAAGCAGAAAGGATTTTAGAAAAAGAACGAAAAGAGAGGAAATAATGTTTGCTCTTTGTTGTTTCAGAGATCAAAGGAGGTGAGGATCAGCCTGTGAGGCACCAGGTGAAGCAAATTTTTAATTTGAGGTGCAGGACAACAGTAGCTGGCAGTGAAGGTGTGTGCAGTGGTTCTGCCCAGGCCAGGCAGCAGGTGCTCCCTACAAATTCGGCAGCACCACCCAGAGTAACACTCACAAAGCATTTGCTATTCTAAAACCCTGTTAGGAATAGCAATGTACTTCAAAGCAGATTAAAAATAACATCACATCTGCTTCCGACAGGTTCAGAAGTCTGCCCAAATCCCTCCTGCGGTAAATTAAGTTGCTTTATTTTGCCGTGTTCCTTCCCTTGACCCCACGTCAAACCCAGCATGCAGCCAAGGCAATTGCAGCTGTCATCTCACCAGGGACTCACGCTGCCAACAGCAGCCATCTCTACTCCTCTCTTTGCAAGCTGGGGCTGGTTTTGCAGCCATTCTGCCAAATTCCACCCTCCCTCTCCATGTGTGCCCAGGGTGCAGCTGGCAGGGACACTGCTCCACGCTACCGGCAACACTCAGCCTGGCTGGGATGTCAGCTCTGTGTTAAAACAGCATCAGTTTTGTATGGAATTGCCAGGGCTGCTGTCCCAGGTGGCAGGAGCCCGTCTGAACGGAGGAGGACCCAGGTGACAAGCCAGCACGAGAGCTTCTGGCAGTCAGACTTGGATGTGGGGACAGTCACCTCCCTGGCAAAGCTTCCCCACCTTCTCCCTGCACCACTGTCGGGTTTCCTGACCCTTTCTCAGTCCAGCTATTCATTCCTGTCACGGCATGGTCTTGATTCTGCCTTTCCTCCCACTGCAAATGGACACAAAAAGCAGCACACCCAGTGCAGTTCTTCCATGGGACACTGCCACAGCCAGAATTAAATATTTGTCCCCCGAGGACCTGACAAGGCCTCCGAGTCACTCTGCACACGGTGACAGCTGCAGAACAGGTATTTCACGGCAGGCAGATGCTGCTTTGTACACACCACAGCAGTCACAAACATGTACTTGAGTTTATTACTGTGTGCTTTAAGGGCTGAGCACTCGGCACATGGGAGGATATTCAAGCATGGTTTTTTTGGCAGCTGCTGAGACTCTCCTCATGGGGCTCAACGGGATGGGAAGCAAGAATCAGCCGAAAGCAACCAGAACTCGTGGATTTGAATCTTGACTGCTCTCCCATCAGCCTCTGATTGATCTTTTTGGCAAGGCAGCACCACTTCAAGCTGTTGTCAGAGCACAAAAGCAGCAGTGTTCCACCCCAGGACGCTGACAGTTGTTGCTGTGCAGAGGCCTCGCTGCTGTGCAGCTCCTGTTTGAGCAGGCAGCTGTTCTGCCCAGCAGCACTAGGACACAGGGCCTTATCCCTAAGCATATTTTTAGTCCCATCCATTCTGCCATTCCAACCGATTTTCTACACCAGGAAACAGCACCTGACTAAGAATGCTCCACAAACTGTGCCTGGGACAGCCCCCTGCAGCTGAAAAACCGTGGGCAGCGCTTCCCTGAGAGCAGCACAGGCTCAGCACAAGCAGCAGCCCCCTGACACTCTGAGAGCTCCCTGGTGTTCAGTCTCTGCTGCCTGGAAGCTTGCCACATGCCCAGCAGTCTGCAGCCAGTTTGGAGCGTGCTGCCCGGCTGTGGAGACATGCAGCCCTGGGAGGGGGCAGGGCAGGGCAGGGCAGCAGCCTGGCAGTGCTCATGCTGGTTCCTGTGCTGGTTCATGTGCTGTTTGCATGCTTATGCCTCCAGTTCAACAGGATCCATGTGCCAGCCCTGCCCCCAGCACCAGGAGATGAGCAGAGAGCACCGCAGGAACTCGCTGCACTGATGTGGGGTGTTCTGAAAATGCTTCACTTCTGAATCTCAGCTGTGCTCATGGAGGAAGATTTCCTTCCACATCTACGAGGATACGAACAGAGAACACTTTCCATTCCTTCCCGACTTCCAAAACCAGTTTTCACACAGGTGGTTCTGTAAAAAGCTGCTGATTTTGTAAACACCTGCTGAGATTGGGTCAGCTCTGAAAGTCAGGCTAGAAAAGCTTCATCTAAAAACCAGGTTTTAAAACCAGGAGCAGGTTTTAAAAGCAGTTTTGTTTGTGTGTATATCCAGTTATGGGGTCACACATGGTTTGCATGAGCCCATTTTGATTGATTACCAGATACTACAGCATGATGGAGAGAGATTAGGAATGTGGAGCATCCCTCCAAGCGTTCCCTGCTGCCCTCACTGTGTGACCCTCCTGGGCAGCACAACCACCAGAAGGATGATCTGCCACAGCAGACTGCTCTGCTAAGACACCTGAGCACAAGGAAGATCATTTTGGAAGGAGAAAAGGAATGGATGGGGAAAGAAGAAAATGGGTGTCAAAACTAATTTTTGCTTCGGTTTTTACAATGAGTGTCTCATTGTAAAGCTACAGTTTCTTAGGGATTAAGAAAAGAAAAAAACAACTTACTGTGTAGGTAATTAATTCTGGCTGGCACAGTAGTCATCTTAAGTTTATAAAAGGGAAGGGGTGAGAAAGAGGAAGTCAGAAAGGTAAAAAAACAAACAAAAATATGCAAGAGTAAAAAAAAAAAGTAAAAAAAAGTGCTAACTTTAAGACATCAACACACATAAAAGGCTTTTGAAAGCAGAAGGGGTTTTGTTTGGGTTTTTTTGCTGTGTTTGGGTTATTTTTTTGTTGTTGCATTTTCGGTTTTATTTGTGGTGGGTTTTTTTTGTTGTTTGTTTTTTTTAAAGGGAAAGCATTTGACAAACAGAAGCCTTGAACTATTCACAGCTCACTGAAGGCAGGGGGGTTGAAATGTTTTCTGTCTTACTCCATAAAAGCTACTCAGCTGTGACAAAGCAGAGATTCAGGGCTTCCACAAAGACATCTGTGTATAACGAAAGGGATTTGAGCCAGTTTTTTTTCAAGTATTTTTTCAAGATGATACAACTCTCTCAGAGATACTCTGCAGCAGTTTTTAGCAGTCTTGCACTGAACTGTGTGAAAAGTATCTCTAGAAGCCTCATCTCTTTGCACAGAGAAACCCAAAACCAGACAAACAACTCACATACAAACTTCCACTTGCTTGTTTTACAACAACAAGCTGAAGAAGAGTCCAGAGGTTTTGCAGTTTCTCACACAGCTTCTTAAACTCTTCCAGGCTCCAAAAGGAGCCAAATCCCTTGACAACTAACGCAGTCCCCTCACCCCAAACACACCCAGGACTCTCCAGTGCCTGAGCACGTGTGTGACAGGGATTGTTGCTGTCCCCTCCTGATGTCTCCTGTGGAGCACTCCAGCTGTGGGAGGGCCCTGGCAAAGAGCTCCAGGGTGGGTGAGGAGGTGATAATCCAGTAAAAGAGAGAGGTTTTGTAGTGAGCCACGTCCCAGCATCTCTGGGCGAGGAGAGGACAGAAAACAATAAAGCAGAGAGGGATGGAGAGGAGTGAAAAGCACTGTGGTTTTTACAACGTTAAGGTGCAACCTGTGTGCCTGGTTTGGGGCACAGTCCACTGCTCTGGCCCTTTTGTAAGGCTTCCTACCAGCCCCTGTGTTTACCACAAACCCAGGGGTTACTGGATTTACCAAGGAAACACAAAGAACCCTCAGACATTTTCAAACTGCAGCTAGTCAGGGGTGTAACTACCTAAGCAAAATGATCTGATGCCTTATTTACTTATCAAATTAACTTTCATTCAGTTTTCTTTAGGAAACTGTGCATTAATGAAATGAGTGAAAAGGGGGAATCTGTTCACCAGGCAGCTTCTGCTTCAGCTGTGGCGCTGCCCTGAACTTTAGTGAGGGCAGGAGAGCCCCGTGCTCAGAGATGGGAAGGAGGAAGGGGAATGTACTGGAAAGCAACTGTAGATCCCTGTCATCTTCACCTTGGTAATGGGGCTGCCAACACAGGGCAAGTCCTGGGGTTACAAGGACACAGATTTCCTTGAGGAATCGATGATGTGCCTAGTGATTTCTCTCCCAAATAACTGAGTTGGGTGTAAGGAGCTGCCAGCTTCTAAGGGTGAGCTGTTTCCTCGTGGAGGGGAGGATAAGAAAGCCTGAGCTGGCTCAGAGAGCTGCAAGTAAAACAGCTTCAACCAACACCACAATCACTAAGAGTCTGGAGGACAAAAAAAAATCAATGAGAAAGGACGAACTACTGCAGCCAATTACGCAGAGAAAGCAGCTGCTGAAGTGGAAGCGAGGATCACGTACCTTTCGATTTTTTCACGCTCCCAGTTTCTGAAACACTTAATGAGCTCCCAGATATTTCTTCAGAGGTCTGGTCCAGGAGTGTGCTGGTGTCCCACTGCTGGCTGCCATTCTCCAAGCCCCAGGCCTTGTGGGTGCTTTGCTGTGGGTCGGTACCAGGGACTCCTTCTGAAGCACCCAATGACTCCTTTTCATCAGAGGGGATTTTTCCAACAGCTTCCTCCACCCTGGGTGGATCTGCTTCCCTGCAGGAGCTGTCCATGGCTGCAGCATAGTCCATCATCAGTGAAGCTTCACTGTCCTGAGATAAAGAGGTCTGCCCAGTGGAAATAAAAGACAACACTGACACAAGTCACCCTGCTGGAGAAAAACAAACCTCCCTGCAGGAGTTATCTGAACTCTTTATACTTGTATTGCTCAGGACCACCAGCAAGCCACCTGAAGCTTCCTTAGCTTTACTAAAGGAGAGGAGCATTTAGCCAAGTTTTTTATCATGTTGCAAAGGTCATATGAGTGAAAAAATCAATTGGGTAAATGCCTTCTACCTATCCCTGGGCACTCTACAAATAACAGTGCTCCCCTATATGTGCTGCTGTCATGAATTGTCAGCATACACAGAGAATCTTTTGGTCCTTCTAAGAAAATTAACATCAAAGCATTTCACCTTGTCTCATTGTTTGGAACAGAGGGGCCAGAGATTTTTCAGAGGGTTTTACCAGCTTTGAAAAAAAATAGAAAAATCTTTCATACTTTTTTCAGTGCATCTTCCCTACATGGGTGAAACACAGAGAAGGATTATTATCCTCTCTTCTCACCTGAATTGATTTTCCCAAATCCCTAACACCACTCCAAGGACACTTGAAACACAGAAAAACAACCTGGCACACAAAACTGGACTCTGCAGAGACAGCAGAAGCCATGTTGACGTTGCAGTCAGTGCAGAAAAGGCTTTACAGGACTAAGCAGTAACTCAAAGTGCTGTTTTCTGCTCTACCTTGGACACCCCTGATATGATAATGGTGCTTTTCTTTCGAGGAGACTTCAGCTTCTGCTTTGCAGACTCGCTCAGCTGCCGAATGGCTGCTTCTGCCACAGGGTCGGTGCCATTCAGTACCAGCAGCTCTGAAAAGAAAGGATCATTTCAGAGGGGAGGAGGAAAAACAGGAAAAAAAAAAAAAAAACAGAGCAGAGACAGGCAGAGTTTGTCCTTGAGTTAAAGTTCACAGAAATGGCACAAACACCGTAAAGTTTCCAATTCACCGCCCAGCCATCGGGTCCTGTCTCTCCCTCCTGTCACCCATTTTTGGAGAAAAGGTACCAAAATGGCACTTAAAAAGTCTTTTCCATGAGAACAAAGGAAGCCTGGACAAAACACCCCATTATTACAACGCATTGCTACCCTGTGGTGACAGTGGGGACATCATGAGTTATCACAGTCATGAAGAACTACAGTTGTAACATGGTACAAAGGCTGGAACGTGATGCTAATTCCTCAGGTAGCTTTTTGGTTATTTTGCTCCTTTTCCAGACCTCCCTGCTCAGCATTTCCTGTGATAGGGTGGGGAAGGCAAAGTGGCTGCCTCCAAATCCTGTAAAGTTCGCCTCCTTTTCCCCTCCAGCCACTGCACAGGAACATAAACCCTTCTGTATAAGATGCTCTTTAGTGACAAACACGAGGTTATTTTTAAGCACGGCCTTTTCTGGCATCTAGGACACAAATACACATTAATCAGATTCATGAAGCTCAGGAAGAAACAAGGCTAAGGAAGTCAACAAGACAAAAATCTCCATGTTTAACTGCCTGAGGTGGACTTTTCTGGCAAGAGTGTTAACAACAACAAAGAGAATAGAGGAAGGAATAGCAGCAGTGTTAATTGAATTGAGCAGTGCCTTTGGTACTGTGACAGTAATGTGATAAAAAATGAGGCCTAGAATTAAGAAATACGTGTGCATGTCTGCACACTCATCTCAAACCTTGACTTTTTCCATCTCCTCAGCCCCTGCATTAATTCTTCTTGTTGTCATCACTCAGAACTGTGGCACTGAACACAGCATCTTTTCCACAGTGCTCGCTGCTATTTTGCCATGACGGTTGTAGTAACTTTTACCTAAGTTGCTGCCATACCAAAGGCTTCTTTGTATTTCTTTCATTTGGCTTTTGTTCTAATGAGTAACTCTTCCTGCAATACTGTATAAACACTTCACAGAAATCCCCCTGCACTCCCAATAAAAACACTGTCCACAACAATATGGAACAAGCTTTCTCCAGGTGAATTTTCCAGCAAGTGTTTTGTGTCTTCAATATCATAAACACTTCAGAGAATCAACTCAGAAGTCTTGCACCAACTTAACATTTCCCAGACTAATGCAGTAATACCACACTGCTTCATGGTATCAGAGTATTTCTAATCCTAGAGACAGGAAAAGATCCAAGTGCTGTCACAGCTCTTCATGGTTACTGCTTGTTGCCCTTCCCCATTTTTGTAGGACAACACATTTCTGTCTCTCAGAAACCTCCTGCCTGTGCCAGGAGCAGCCCAGATCATCTCCAGATCGTCCATTTCCCACTCAGACCTGTACAAAGCCAACACCAGGTGCCACACTGGGTCACACCTGTCTCTGCTCTTGCTCACAGAGCCACTGAAAGGACTGAAAAGTGTGCTGGAGGTTTAGAGCTGCAACTTGAAAAGGTAAATTCCACAAAGCCAAAATCAGGTGTCTACACGATTCAAAGTGGATTTATAATTATTGTCAATGTCACCTGACGCTCTGAAGGAACTTCAGCTGTATCCAGGCGACTTAGGAAGGTGGACAAATGGGCACAGAAGCCCCCAAAAATGGGCTAGAAGAGAATTGAGTCTTTACATCAGTCCAGCCTGTGCCTTCTCTTCAGACACAGGGGACTTAGAGCTACAGGTCACAGGGATTTAATTTAGAGCAGCATTCTCTGTGCCTTTATGAAAGGAGGCATCTTCCATTCCAAAGTAAGAGAAAAGCCTTACTTTTGGCTTTTCTGCAGTCTCCTCCCCTCTCCAAACCACAGCTCATTGTTATTAATTCCAAACCAGTCATTTAAATTGCCAATTAAAACCAGACTTCTACTGCAAGGCTGCTGTAGCCCAAACCACAGTGCTCTGTAACATGAACACCCCGGAGGTGCTGACAGGCAGCAGCCACATGGGCTGGCTGTCATTTGAACAGGATCACATTCATCCCACGTGCAGAACAGAGAAATGCTCTCCTTAGCAGCTTCAAACCTTTGCATTACCTGTATCTGAAGATGACAAAGTCTTGCTGACAGGAGCACCGTGGGAATGGAGGGCTTCAACGGTGAAATCCTTTTCAGTCACCTTTACTTTGACTGGAGTTTTCACAGGAGAATCTGAGGACCAAGTGTTTTGGTTATTGGAACTGGTGAGGACATTTTTTATTACGTTAATAAGAATTTATTAGACCAGTTTTGCTTGTTGAAATCATGAGTGCTTGAGAAAATTGTTTAACAGAAATTCTCACCACATGTTCTGTGGGAAACCTGACCCCGAAAGGCCAGTGAAGTGTGAGGATTTTTTTAAATGTTTAAAACATTAAAGAATGTTTTTAAACATTCTACTGTAATACATTAGATGACACCCACTTAAATGAAAGATCTGCTTTAACAACTTAAAAGAACACAGATCTCTGCGATGCTTCACATCAAGACTGTTCATAGGTTCTACTTTTATAATTTTCCCAAGGAAAATCAGAAAATCTGCTCCTGGAGGACATGCTGAAAAGTATTTTGCCATCAGGCAACACCACCCTTCATCAGAGATGATAATACAGATCAGAGTTAGAAGGCACAGGCTGGTTTGTTATCAGCAAACCTCTGAGAGTCTGATGTATTTGCCATGTGAAAAACCATCCAAAAACCCAGCCCTTCTACATTTTCACAGCACGGCGAAGATTGACAGTGACTATTAAACGAAATATGAACTGTTCCTCTTGCAAGAAAACAAGCTTTCATGAAAATTCAACCCCTGATCCTGGAGAAAACGAACAGCAACCCCATTCCAACACATCAGAGGGGTCTGGAGAAGGGTGCCTTCCTGCCATCCCACTCCTCAGTGCCTCTCCTGGTGCCCCTGGAGGAGCACAGGAAGATGTGGAGGTGCTGACCTGTGCTCAGGGGGGATGCTCTCCCTTCCAGGCGAGGTTTGGTCCTCACAGCAGTGACAGTGGTGACCACGGTCCCACAGGGCATCACAGTGCGATCCTTCTCGATCTTGGTGGCCAGCACTGGAGAGGAGACCTGCCTCGCCTTCAGCTCCCCGGGTTCTATAAAAGAGAACTAAGGAGACAGAAAAACACCACCTCAGAAGCACAGCCAGGCAAGAGGGACACCATTTCCAGCTGCCACTCCCCTTCAAGGCTTTTGCTGAGCCAAACACGACTTCATTCTTTCGATAAGACACAAAACCCCTGCGATCAGAACAGGCTGCTGTGACTCAGCCACAAGTCCAAGCTTGAGATGAGCACTCCCGAGCATTTCCTGAAGGCAAAGCTCCAGCCCAAAGCCCCCAGGGCCAGCAGTACCTCTGCACTGATGGATCCCAGCCCCGGCTCTGAACTGCTGAGAGCAAAGCTGTGCTGGCCACAGGGCTGTTTCCTGAACAGGTCCAGAGGTACAGTCACCTTCCCACATGAAGGACCTGGAAGAATAAAATCAGCAAGGTCAGCCCAGATTGAAGCTGCCAGGATGTCTAAGGGAGAGAATGCGGGGAGGGAGGAGAAAAAAATCAGGCAAAAAATGGCAATAGCTGGTTCTACACCACGGGGCAGAGGAGTGGCATTTTACAGCTTTTTTTTTTTTCCATTTTATGACTATTCCTCAGTCTGGCCTAATACTGTGCAACAGGAAAGAATGGAACCATGAAATATTACTTTTTTACTGTAGCTTCTGGCCATTATTTTTCCTTTTATATGCAGGATGTCTAGGGAAAAAAGGAAACAATTATGAGGTTCTTGGACAATCTCCATAACCAGTTTTTGCATCAGAGGACAACCTGGATTCCTGGTTAACTGGTGCCTCACAACAATAGTGTTTCTTAATTTGAACTTTAGTAAAACTTCATCAATTCTCTTGTTCCTCCCCTGGCTTTATCAGCTCCACTAGACCAGAACAAATCATTAGCAATGGTACTGCATGATTTCAGAGATGAAATCCTAGTTTTCTGTGCAAAGCAGAATGTTTAAAAACAATAAATCCCTACACTTCACTGGCCTTTTGGGGTCAGGTTACCAGAGAACATGTGCTGAGAATTTGTATTAAACTATTTTCTCAAACACAATTTGAACAGGCATAGCAGGTATACTATAGTCTATATATATACTCTCTCTCTATATATAGTATAAATATATATACTAAAGTCTTGTCTATACCTGTATCATACAAGCAGGGATCTACATTATATTCACAAAACTCAGCTCTCTACTGATGAATATGATTCTACTTTGAATCTTTTGTTGAAGTTTTTTGGAGAAGGACAGCACAGGAGGGGCAGAAAGAGAATTGTCAGTGCAATCCACTGGGACCTTTTTCTTCAGGAAACCAGGCTGAAAGTTAAGATATTGAACATTCCTGGTGTTGTCTGAAAGACTAAAGATGCTTTGGCACAGTTAAGACTACACTTTGTCCAAGAAAAAAATAAGTTTGCTGACTCCATATAAGTGGGGGTTTTTTAAATAAAAAATAGCATCCATATCAGAGAAATATTTTAAAGGTTTTGATTTTCCAATCCCTCCAATAATCACATATCATAAGCAAGGTATTGCACAACTTTGTCTATCTAGATTATTAAATGGAATTCTGAAACAACAGAATCGAGCGGTAAAAATGTTTGAGGCCCCATGTTTTATATTTAATCCAACACAATCAGAATTGGAGTGTTTTACAGCTGACTGTGATTTTCACACCTGAATTGTTAGGCAGTCTCTGGGACTTGAAAATGAAGGATTTCCAATTAACCCCCATGATTCCTCTTCAGCCACAGGAAGAACTCAAAAGCTTAACTTGAAACCAAAAAGTGGTTCACAGTGGATCTGTTAGATTTTTAGAAGATGGAAAAATACAGGATATCAGCACCTGGAAGATTCAGTTTGTTGATAATTTAGAAAGAAACTCAAAGATTCTCTGTAACCTTAACCCAGACCACAAGAGAAGCACCTGGTCAGTGTATTCTCCTCCCACCCAGCATTACTGATGGATCTCAGTTTCTGTGGCCATCCAGAAATAAAAAGGGACTTCTGTCAACACTCAGCAAAGCTGAGCATGCAAAATAACTCAGTCTCAATACTTACTATCCAACTTTCCATCTTCTACTATTTGCAGTTGCAATGCTTTTGATTTGGCACTTAGTTCACTGTGAAGGAAACAAAACCACGTTAGGTCTTTGCAGGCCAAGCAGATTTTCCTCCCCACATACGTTTTCCCCAGCTTTTCTCTGCCCTCTCCAAGCCAAACACTGCACCTTGCAGTGGGTAAGAGTGACTGAAGCGATCACAGCCAGATAACCATGGCCTGAGTGCCTCCCCTACTTCTGCACAGGTTCAATTTGCTGAATTTCAGAGCCTTTTCTTCTTCCCAGGAGCTGAAAAACACTGCCTTCCAAGCTGAAGATGGTTCCTGTGCTGCACCACAACACCAAAAAGCTTTGTTTCTCCTGGCAGGATCAAATCTATCCCTAGCCTGACTGCTGCACCACAACACCAAAAAGCTTTGTTTCTCCTGGCAGGATCAAATGTGTAAGCCAAGATGCTGGAACAGACTCAATCAACATCCCTGTCAAAGCAGGAAAGTGTCCTGCAAGAACAGGACAGATGCAAGAAAGCAAAAGCAGTTTCAGCTTTAAAGGAGGAGAGTCAGTATCACTTTTCCAAAACAAGACTCAAGGATGCTGCAAGCCAACAAGAACGAGTTTCTGTGTGCCAAAACCCAGGTGAACTACTCTCAGAATTACACATGTGGTACTTCCTAAGATGGACTAGACAACAGATACAAAACCTTTCCTCTGACTGAGACAGTGAAACAAACTGGGCACCTACTGAGGAACCCTCCAGTAAAACTTTATTTTATAACCTTCTCAGCAGGCCTTCTGCCAAAACCCCTGAGGGCATGCAAACATGTATTTCATTTTGCCATGTCTCTGTTGCAGGATGGTGTCATCCTGGCTGCAGACACCCCACCTCCATCAGATGCTGTGGCACATCATCTATGCAGCAGATTTGAGGTTTTCCCCTGCCACTCCCACCCTTCCTGCACCCCAAAACTTGGAAAGGAGCACCTTGATGGCACTTCTGCTGCTTTGCCATGAAGCTAAAGCAGAGCCTGACACGGTGGTCAGTGCAGTGATGTTCAGGGTGGAGGAGATTTTTGGCTCTGAAGAAAGAAAAGAGCAGAGGTTTGTGTGTGGGAACTTGAAAGAAGTCCAAAAACCCCTGCCAAAATCCTACTCATTTATCTGTAAAAGCCCCCAAGCTTACCTCATGCACTTCTGAAAAACACCGTGGAAACCCCAGCACCATTCCTAGTGTCAAGGCCAAATTCCAGTCAAGTTAATCACATCCTGCCTGCCCTGTCTCAGCCCTTTTCAGTTGGAAAAGGGTATTATTCTCACAAACTTCCTGTCCCAAACTGCTGGGAACTTGCCTGCTCTGCAACACTGAGCACTGTTCCACCAACAGATGGCCGAAGCGAATCACAGACCCACGGGCTGAAGCACTTTGTGATACTCCAGAAAACAAAGTTCAGCAGTGACTCCCCCCTTTCCTAAACCCATGCACCTCAGAAGGCATTTTTGCTCTGCTGTTAGAAAGTGAAAAGAAGTGTAAAAAATAAATAAATGTCGTTTTAGAAGTGCTCACTTTCGACCTTATTTGCAGCAGCTGTGTGAATCACAGAATACTGTGTGGGCTGCCTGAAAGTCCCTTTTTTTGTTCTACAGGAGAAAGAAAATTTATTCAAGTTTTACACTCCCTTTTTAGTCATGGCCAACATTATTTTAGATGGTCAATTGTTTTTACACATTTGCTTTTTCCACTTAGGGGAGGGAGAGATATTAGATTCCCTCAAATGCAGGTTTCACAGTAAAGTGACTTCAAAACCTTGCTAACACTTCTTTTCTGGCACTGTAGGAAAGCTTGAGGTGATTTATTATGCCTGTGACTGCTGTCATCTACTAGAATCATGTATCTGCCATGGAACACCTAGAGATCTGTGTCTCATATCCATGCAGAGGGTAATTAGATATCCTGAAGTCCCAACCAGCTCCAGATTTCTCTGAGGCCACACAGAGAAAGGCCAAGAACGGACCTATTTCAAAATGCCATTCTTCTCTCACACAGTTCAAGGTAAAAAAAAAAAAAAAAAAAAAAAAAGGTGCTTTAGTGTAAAAGCATTCTCAGTAGGTAAGTTACTTACAAGATAAACTCTTCCTTCCAAAAGGGATGTGCAGCATTTTTGGCTACAGAGCTGGAAAACTTCTGCATAGGGTCATTCAACTCAACTATACACACAAGGTCTGTGCTGCCTGTAAGGGCAAGAAAAATCAATTAATGCTCTGTCACCAAGGGGCCACTCACTGAAAAGAAGCCCCCATTCCCTGCACACTGCACTTTTGAGCAGATTTTTGCAGATACTTTCTCACCCTCCCACAGAATAAATGCCTTCCCTTGCTGCACTCATGGCAAAGGTCACTGTTGCATCACTGCTGTCCCATGAACCACCCTATACACTGTGAAATGTGACAGCTCAGTTTAAATCCTGCCATGAAGCAACAGGGTGCAGGTATAAAATGATCCAAAAAGATGGGGAGACGAAGAAAAAAAAAAAGAGAAAAAAAAAGAAGAGTGAGCAAGTGATGATGTGGGTGTGAGGCAGGGAGGGAGCAAAGCTGCTTTAAAAAGAAAACAGAAATTTTCTAAGTTCCTCCTGGCCACAGTCACAGTGGTTTATTTGGACATGAAAATAAGTTGGTTTTTTTTTTATTTCTGGCAAGTGACTGATGACAGCAGTGCTAATTCACAATGGTTTGTGCACTGTGGTTTTTAACAAGTTTTAAAGCTCTGCTGCAGACTTATCTCTGCCTTGATCTCAGAATTTGTTAGTGCTGCAAATTGGCATATTAAGAGTAGTTATGCTGCTGCTCCAAGGGGAAATAGTTGGCCAGATCTGTTCCTCTTAAACCAGTTTCTTTAATATGGCTTTCACAGCATCAGAAATAATTTAATCCCAGACTTCCAACACATCAAGGAAAGCGACAAAAAGCTCAGCACTGACCGTTTGCAAAGCAACAAGAGGTGCTGCCCACAGTCCTCCAGAAGAATCTGGGTTTGTGTTTGCTGTGAGCAGCTCCCAGTTGCTCTCTGGGGATGCTGTGGGGCCCTGGATCAGCCCCACCTCAGGCACAGGGGCAGCCTGGGCCCCCAAGGTGATTAGAGGAGACAAAGCACTGTGTACACACAGCTCATCTGGGACCCAAGGAGCTGAGCTGCTTTCACAGGGGCTGAGCCTGAGCTGATGGACCTGGGCTGGTTCCTGTCACCCAGCCACGTGTGAGCAGCCTGGTCCTGCTGCCACATCCCCAGCCCAGGGCAGGGAGCCTGCACAGCCCTGCCTGCAATTACAGCTGAGCCACAAAACAACTGTACCCAACAGGGTATTGCAGCTTTTCTGCCCTGGGCGCCCTGCTGTAAACGATTCACTACTTTTTCCTTACCAGCAGAAAACGCTTTTGCCCTAAATGATGCCCTGCAGGGCATGGAGTACAAAATCTACTGATGTTTGTTTACGTACACAAACGAAGGAAATTAAAAACAGGCACAGCCCATAAGCAGAGACCAGTTCTGTTACTGGGTATTCACCAGCTGAACTAAGATATCTACAGCAGAGCCAGAGCTCCTCCAAACCCTGTCGGCATCCATCAATCATCCATGGTTTCACCAGCACAGCCCCCTGTGTACCTGTGCAGGTTAGCCTGAAATACTGCACAGCCCCATGGAGCCTGAGTTCCAACAGGATAATTCATTATTGCAAGGGAAGGCCAGGAAAAGGGAAGGGAATATTTATTAAAAATCAGCAAGTTATGTCCAGAAGCCAGCACCTTTCCAGCTGGTGCAGGATTCCCACTGGGTTTCAAGTGTACCAGTTAAACCTCATTATAAAGCTTAACTTCTCATACTCAGTTCCAAATATTTACAACTTCAGGAGCTGCTGGGGAACCAGCAAAACTCCCTCCACCTGCTGTTAGAATAGCAAATGGGGATTTTGCCTCCCAACATCTGTGTTCCCAGAGTAGAGCACATGAATTGTCTCTTTTTCCCCTCATTTTTAGGGAAGGTGCAGTGATTCTCAGAAGGTGAATTTTCTCTTCTATGCACACGAAAGTATCTCATCTCACAACTTTTAAAGCAAGGCAAAACGACCCAAACTTTTGGAAAGTTTCGTTTGCACTAGGAAATTGTAGAGTAATAACAAATCACAGAATGCTTTGGGAAGGGACCTTAAAGATCATTTCATTCCCATTCCCTGCCGTGGGCTGGGGCACTTTGCACTAGACTGGGCTGCAGTTGCCAGCATAATTTTATTGCAATAGGACATTTCCCAGACAAGAGTTCCAGAATTGCTTTTTAAAAAAAAAAAAAGCAGCTCTGCAGAGATTTTTAGGGGGCTCACTTCCAACCAAGATGAGCGAAGCTGCATTATGCAAGACTCAAGGGCAGAAATCTATTACACCTAACTGAAAAAATAAAGGAGAACAGCAAGTAGGATATATTTATCTAAAACTACTGCCTTGCCCAATTTAGCAGCCAAAAGCTTCCATTAAAAATATTGTCCCAGAATTGTTTAGTGGCCGTAAATAACAGAGCCTCCAAATCTGTATTTCCACTGGCAGAATCTGAGCTGTGCCTGCTCACGCCTCGAGCAGTGACAGAGATGTGCCTGCACCTGGAGATGTCTGAGTACTTGCAAGAGAGGCCTGGTGCTGCTTTCCAAACCCAACACTAACTTCACTAAGCACTGGCCTCTTTTTTGGCTTCATTCTCCACCTGCAAGAGGCACCTTCTTCCTTTACCTGAAGAGGTACTTCATCAGGGGAAAAAGGCCTTGACAACAAAAAACCCCACATTTTTCAGGAGTTTCTAATACAGGAGGAGAGTTTGAGGTTCATCTGCAAATCACCCAGAAGTAAAGAAAAACAAGGTAACACTGAATCAAGCCAGTGTCACTGCCAGCAGCTAATGGAGAGTTGGATTTGAGCCCCTCATATTGGGTACAGCCAAAGTGAGAACTTTTAGAAATTAAAACTGAAAGCCAGAAAATAATCAGCCAGCTTTATACATCTCACTCTGTTTTCAGCAATGATGGGTTTCTGTACAAGAACAAGATGTTTAAATACTCAAATAAACTAAAATGTACATTAAGTCAGCACTGGTACAGGTTGTCCAGAGAAGCTGTGGCTGCTCCATCCCTGGGAATGCTCAGGGCCAGGCTGGATGGAGCTTTGAGCAATCTGGGGTAGTGGAAGGTGTCCCTGCCCATGAGCTGAGCTTTCAGGTTCCTTCCAACCCAAACCATTCTGGGACTCTACAAAGTCAATTTCTCAGAATACAGCAATTTCTTAAACCTCCTTTTGAGAGCAGGCTGTAACCCAGAACTTCCACATTATCTCAGCTGACAGGAGAGTTAAAAACCCCCAAGGCCAGGCCTGCCCCAAGGGGAGCAGCAGTTACCTGCAGCACGGAGATCGCTCGGCTCCACCGCGATGTTCCTCACCAGCAGCTTGAGGTCGTGAGCCCTGGGAGGTTTGGGAGGACTCGTGCCCTGAGGGAGAAGGCTCGTGTTCTGTACATTCTGCAAAAGGCAAGCAGGACAAGGGGCGCTGGGGATGTGCCAACACCAAACCTTTGTGTCACACAGGGCAGCAGAGCCGGGCTGCGACACCAACATGGAGCCACATGGGACGTGTGACCACAGAGCCTCCGCTGCCACGGGCTCTGCTGCTCTAAACTCGTGTCCCAGCTGGCTCTGGTCATTGCACACTGTTGAACTTACTCATCTGGGAGGCCTGAATGCATAATAAAAGCACTCAGGACTAAGCAGAAGGAATCTTCTCCGAAGGTTTTGGAAGGAACGAGCCCTTACCTGAACCTCCTTTGTATCTGCAGGCCTCACGCTCAACACTACAGATGGAGAAGCTGAGCTGAAGAGGTTCTTCAAGACATCTCTGAGCGTTTCAGATATTGCACATGCCCCTGCTGTCTGTCCCTATGAGGAAACAAACAATCAGGCTTCTCCAAACTCAGAAGTTGAGGCAGAAATTAAGCTGGTATATATCTAAACCACCAAAGCCATCCAACATTGGGTTTGTGACAGAGAGACACGTGGTTTCTGTTGCCAACAACAATCTAAAAACAGATCATGCCAAGAATTACTTAGATTTCTCTACTACGTATTAAAGGAAAGCTAGAATTAAACACTGAAAAACTCACGCTGTTATGAAGAGTTAGGAAGGCACAGCTGTTACCCACAAAACCAGAAGTTTTTTCACACAGTTTTTATCTTATGATGGCATTTTTAAGATTCTGCACTGCTCTGTACTCCCCTGAGAGAGCAGATCAGGTCATCAGATAAGCAGATCAGCACCGTTCCACTGATTTAATGGGAGTTATGCCAGCTCGCAACAGCTGAGAAGAAGTTAATCCTGTGCTGCACTGAAAACAAATATTAGAGCATCTCCTGGAGGTCTTCTACCTTGCTGAAAAGTGCAGTGTATGGACAGAGTCGTGCTGCTCTGGGGCACTGAGCTGTAGTTTGCCCATAAAAAAAAGCTCATGGCCATCTGGCTTAGCACCACAACCTCTGAGGGGTCAGAACAGCCCACAGATTTCGTGCACACATGTGTAGCTTCACATGATTAATTCTAAGGTGTATGAAGACGGTGAACTGCCCTCCCTGTGCTCCTGGAGAATGCCTGATTTTCACAGTGTGCTCCTCAGGAATTTTCTTCTGCTCAGTTACCTACAGGACACAGATTTTTAAATCAAGCTGTCCCAGAAACCCAACAGCTCTGAAACCTCAGTAAGGTTTCTTTTCTAAAGGAAAGACTGAAGTAGGAGACACAGATCTGACCTAAAAACAGAGGAGCCATCCATCTTTTCTCATCTGATACCACACTGAGAGACTTCACTGATGTGCACCTTGCTCAACAGGTCACACAGATTGGGAGGAACAGCCCTTTCCCAGCTACCCAGGTGTTAGAGAAACATTTAGGGGGTTTCACAAAAAATCCCAGCAATGCTGTGTACAGAAATCCTGGTTTACTGCCTTCTTACCTAACTGGCCTTAGATGACACGTTCAAAACATGCAACAGCACTGGCCAGTCCCACAAAAATCTGCTGCATTTACATGTGCCCTCAAATAGCCACCAAGGAAACAGATAATCCTCATTCACTTTATTAAAGATCACAGCAAGTTAGGCTTTTTAAAGCCTCAGTAACAGCAATTTCATTACTTAAGTTACTTAAGGAAGCAGATAAATTGTGGTCACTCTTCATTGTTTTGGAGGTAATTTCCCTCCCCTGCTCTTACCTAGATTGTAAAATCCCAGTTGCTTCTCCTGCTTTGCCATCAGCCTAATGTGACATCTGTCATTTAACAGCAACCTCAGTCACTGGACCTGTGTTCACAGGTATTTGCTGTTGTTTCCACAGTCATTTGGGAAGGAGATTGATTAAAGAGCCTCCTGTCAGCTCTGCCTCATTTTCAGCCATCCTTTTTTTGGAAAGTGAATCCCCACCACAACTCCCTCCAAAAGACAAGCCACAATGGCTTAGCTGCCATCCTAAAATGATCAAACCGACAGGTTTCACTTTGGGCTTGCCTGGAGCTAGGGGTGTACACCACAACCAGCACAGGAAGTTATCCTGTGTAAATCCAAACCCTACCAGCCAGCCAGGTTGCCCAACACAATTGGAGTTCAGCCAGCCATTACCAAGAGAAAATGGGTTATTATACCCAGCTTGTGTGATGTCAAAACCACCGTGGAGATAATCACAGGTAATTAAAGGTATTTGTTTGTACACACAGCGTGGCTTCTGAAAGAGGAAAAAAAAAACAAGACACCAAAGCTGACAGTGAAGTTTAGGAGCTGCAGCAGTTTCTAAGGTGTAGCTTGCTCACAGGTTTTAGCCCTTTGTTTATTGCCTCTCCTCTTCCACAAGTGCTAATACAAACTTCAAAGTGAAAATAAAGCCCTGTAACGAATAAAGAATTTAACAGGCTCGTTCTAAAAATGCAGGCAAAGCAGAACAGGTGCAACTCTGCAAAGCTGGACTTGGGCACCTCTCAAAAAGCTGACTGTGAGGTCCAGTGACTGCAGCAGAGTCATCTGTGTTTGTCAGGAAGGATTTAACGCTTAATGACTGTTCAAATGTGGATAATCAACACACCACCCCAGCATATGAAGGTCATTGTCATGCTACGTGTGCACGGTAAAGCTTACATTAAAGCACACTTCAAAAGGTTTGTCTGACTGTAGTTATGAGTTTCACATTTTTATGGACAGAAGCTGTGGTGATAAATTATTATGATTGTAGCTCTCTCAGCACAGGTCTTTAGAAGCAGCCCTACGATAAACTTATTTTTTAACAACGACTTCAGTCAAGTAAACAACTCCACAAAACACAAACAAGCCTTCCCCTACACTTGTAAGAAACAGTTAAATAACCACATTTGTGCCAAAAATAAAAAACTGTGAAGAGTCAAAGGCAGAAGAGAATCCCAGTCAAGATGAAACTCTTGCAGGAGATGTCCCAATGAATCAGTGCTCATATTCAAAGACCAGGTGCAATTCCAAAAGCATCAAAATATTTTTAGATCATCCATCATTTCCTTAAATAACTGTACTTTTCACAGCCGTTTCTGATCTACTGTTGCCAGATTTCAAAACTGATTTAAATTAGGGAAGAGGCAACGTTTTAATTGCTTTGATGGAAGTACCATTACAACTGGGGGATTTTTTATTATTTTAGAAGTGTTCTGAGAGAAGATACTCAGGAACAGACATTTTTCACACCTTGAATTTGGCTGAAAGTTGTTTGTCTGTCAAATACAGACTTGTTTCAGTAATCTTGAGAGGTGGTGCTGGATTTCAGAGATGTAGGGAGTTGACAGATGATCCATGGCAGATGCTTTACACCACAGTTTGGACCAAGGGGATGGAGACCCACCTGCTCTACCATTACAACAAATAAAACTCACTGACTGACCTCCTGCACTGCTGGCTGGATTTCAAAGTTGATTTCATTGGTGTTAACGAGGAACCACTCAACTTTGACATCTTCTCCTTTGTCTTTCACGTAGAGCTGAAGCTATGGACAAGAAAAAGTTATTGTAGAGTCTTGTGGTGTCCTGTAAGGAAACTGCAGGTCAATCTACACTCTAAGGCTCAGCACAGGAAGAATGACACCAGTTTCTGAGTAGGCAAATTCAAAGTGACACTCCAACAAGGCAGAAATTGCTTAAGCTTTGAGAGTGCGTGCCAGTTAAAAAAGGGAATTGTTCTAGATATCCAAGTAGCCTACCCAACATGATATTTATCTCTAGTCTCCTCAAGAGGCAGCTTAATTTCTGTATTTTACCACCTGCCCCGGAGGGGAAAGAAAAGGAAGGGAAGAGAGAACACCACTTAAGACTTTACCTGCAGGTGGACTGGGGACAGCTTCACAAAATACGACTGAGCTTCGGCAGCAGCGGGCGGAGGGGCTGAGACAGCAACGAGGAATTTAACAGAATCTCCCACAACATTGCAAGAAACCACCTGGAAAAAGAAAAGGATGAGGGGAAACGAAGGGAAAAACAAATGTCTTCAGAAGGTCTGGTGGAGGGAAGAAAGAAAATAAGAAAGGAATTTAAGCTAGCAGAATTATGCTCAGTTCGCAGATGGGAAATTTCTAAGCAGTTTCATTCATGTTCCCAACTCCTTCTGCACAGTCTTCTAAAATCATATAGTTCAAGAGTTCAAATCTATACTCAAAATTTAATACCTGCAAATTATGGCATTTCCCAAAATTTCCTTTGTATTGTTACCTGAGAAACAACTCCTTGCCTGACAATGTTCATTTCACAGATCTATGTATTAAAAGCTCCAAGAAGGCAAAGATGTTTGTTGTTCTTCTGCTCTGAGCTAAGTAGCCTACAACAGGACAGCTGATTTGCCACACAACCTTTAGTTCAGTGACATCCTACAAACGTGAAACTTTGGTATAAACCTGCTGCTACAGCAGAGGATTCTGTCTGAGTAATTCCAGTTCTCAGTGGGACGAGCAGGAGCCTTTAAAAATTTATTCAACCCTTTGACCAAACCAAAAAAGGCCCTGGAATGCGGTGACAAAGCCAAATGTCTGGGAAAAGTCTGAGTGCCACTTGACTGCAATACACTTTCACAAGCAGTAATTTAACTTGTTATCACACTGAGTTTGTAAACGGTGGGCAGTTTTTGCTCCCTCCCCTCTGCAAACTGACTGAGCTGCCTTGCAGAATTCCTGGAGTGTGCAGAATTCCCTGGAGGGTTCCTGGCAGCACAGGAAAGCCCGTGGAGTGGAAGTCAGAAATTATTCATCACACCACGAAGGCATGTTTGTTTTGCAAACAGATGTGCTGGTGGAGGAGAGCTGCTTGTCACCGTCCCTCTGTGGTTACTGTCCCCAAAGCTCCTGACACTGACTCAGGCACAGGGAACCAGGTCAATGCAATGCACAGACAAATAATTCCCTGCAAGGTTTGCCTGACAAAAACTCTGCGTGGCGCTATTAAATGGTGTTTGTGCACTTGCTGCTCCACTTAGGGGCACTGGAATTGAAGCTGAAAGCTTTGAAAGGAATCATGAACCTCCTGGAAGATCCTTTATCAGTCTCTCCTTAAATACATTTCCTCTCCCTGAGCTCTCTGGGGTACATTTTAAGGATGGCCAGGGCTTTTATCAAGGGCCTGAGTACATCCATTAAGGTAGAGACTTAATTACAAAGGAGCAGGGGGTGGGGAGGTGGATATGACAAATAAAAATCCCAACCACACCCATGAGCAATACGATTTGCCTTTTCAGGTTATGTCTCTGCAAATTATAATTTAGAAGCGGACAAATGAGTCTTCTGCACCTCTCCCCTTTCCCAAAGTCCAGATTCTTTCAGAAGTGATTTCTGACCTTAATCCCACACAAACACCACCAACATCCAGTAAAATAGAAAGGATTTTTAATAGCTGACAAGAACAAAGAGCCCAGCTGCTTGTTTTACTTGTAGCTGAGATGAAATACAGAATCACTTCTTTCATTCAAAGCAATGGACTGATACAGTGACTGTTTAAAGACTTTGAAAAGGAAAAGGTTCTTTCCTCTTTCTTGAGGGAAGAGGAGGAAAAAAAGGACAGGACTGATGCAAAAACTGCTGACACTTTCATATCTGAAATGCAGTGTTTTATCATCCATAGATTTTTTTTTTCCATACATCCATAGGAAGTTCAATGCATTCAGAACAAGTTGGACTCGCTGTACACGCAATGCAGAGCCATTCATCTGGAATTTCTGGATGTCCAAGAGCCAAGGTTGCCAGGTACGTGGCTGATTAATGCTTTTAAAAGAAATAAAAGTGTGGCCAGAGAGTTGGTAGATGAGCTTCGTGTGCCACTTGTTTCTTAATCATGTTTAATTCCAAATAAAGGATGGAAACAGACACTGCAGGTGGTGGAACTTTAATTTTTCCTTCCGCATTTTGTCAAGAGATGCTAAACCAGTTTTTTTATATATATTTTTACCTTTCATTTTAAAGCCCAGACTAGTGGACTTTGGAGTTTTAGTCTCCTTGATCCATTTATTTCCTGCCAATGACATCTACTGTTCCCCCTCTGCCCTCACTAAAAAGACTGTGGTATTCACATACAGCCACCTGTCAATTTTTAGTCCAATCATCAAAAGGAGTGGTTCCATGTTTGTAAATGGAAAATAGTATGTCTTTATGTCAGGTGAATCCCTTTGTTCGGGGAGCAGGATGGATCATGGAGCCAGAATACCGAGAGATATACCGGGCTAGAATTTGAAGAGAAAGCAGCTTTGTTTCCATCTATGATGCTGCCACAAGTGGTGAAAAGGTGATTAAAGAGACTGCAACTGCTGCTTCCCTTGCTGAGTGACATTCCTTTAGAAGTGTAGCTGGTGATTTTGATAGACCTGAGCAGGAATATGTAGGCCACTTCCCCCATGGCAGGCACACAAAGGAAAACACTGAAGCTTCCCGTGCTCCGCTCCTTTTCCCCTGCCTCATTCCAGCCTGCTTCCTCAAATTCATTTCCTCTGCGCAAGGGCTGGAGAAGGGAGGGCCAGGCAAAGCATCCCTTTCTGGTTGGCAGGGGGAGAAAGGGCAAAGATAAGTATCCACAAGGAAACAGAGGAACCTGGCCCGACAGGAAGAGAGTTCTCCTTCAATTTCCTTTCTGTTCCTTGTTCTCTCTCCCACTTCCCTTACCAGACACATCCTCAGTTATCAACGCTCTGTGTTTTAGAGTTTAGGAAACCTGTCACTTCCATAACAAGCTGCTCTTTAAATATCAAGCCCTGCAGAGCAGCTGGGACCAGCTGATTCTGAACTCCCAGAGGGGTCACCCCCAGCTCCCTCTTGTGATCCTACACGTGGACGAGACCCATCTCCCAAATTAGGAGAAACAGGGTGAGGTGAAATAGCAGCACAAAGAAACCGAACCAAGTGCTTTGGGGATGTCCCATGGAAGGAGTTCCCAGCCCTCCCACAGGTACCTTTGTGTCCCTGCTCCTCCTCAGTGCTCTGCCAGGGTTATTCCTGCTGTTTCCAGCCTCTCCTCTTCATCCCTGACCTGACATCCTCATGATGGGATGAGCCGCAGCGGCCAAATCTCCCAGACCTGGCTGGGCTCACCTCCCCACGTGCAAAATGCTGGCACCCAGCTCCAGTGAGCTGCAGATGCTGCGGCACAGCTCGCTCACACACATCTAAAACTCTGAGTACAGTTATCCTATAAACAATTCTCTTCCAGAGAAACAACCACAGGAACAAAGGAGACTGAAAAAGCACCGTGGTTAGAGCAAGGCTATTCTTCTGAGAGAGGCAAGGGTCCAGACTTGTGTCCTCACAGCTATTAGAACTCTTCCCCTGCTTTGCCATCCCCCTCTATATCCAGACTTTTTCCCTTTGCAGTTTTGCTGGACAGGCTTCAAAAATCTCTTTTTTTTTCCTTCCTGACGTAGCAGCAAGAGCTGCTTCATCTCAAGAAGCACCACGGTGCCTCTGCTCCTCACTCTTGGTGTCCTCTTGCCTTGAGGTTTCAGTTTTGGCACTGGCACCCCATTAATTTGTGCATTGCACATTTCCTTTTCTTTACTCTTCCCTCCCCAAGTGCAGCAGCAGGTTCCCTCCCTGAGCTTCCCTTCCCACTTTAGAGGGAAGTTCTGACAGCCCTGATGTCAGAACATCTCCCTCACCTTCCCCAAGCCCTGGCCACACCACATATGTTTGTAAAACCCCCAGCAGGATAGGCCTTGATTGCCTTTTTTTGTTTGTTTTCTAGAAGGAAATTAGTTTTACTGCACTTGGTATTTACTTCCAAAAAGAGCAGGTTACTTGAGGTTACTCAGCAGTATGTAAGTAATACAAATATTTAATATTTTCACAAGAAAATCAGAATTAACTATGAAGCAGCCACACAGTGAGAGTTGCCTTGATCTCACAGTAACATTTAGGACCCTCACAATTTCCCGTGTGTCTCGTAAGGTACTATGGTGAGAAGGTTCTTATTTTTGGCACGGAAAACTCATCTTGCCAATGGCCACACAGCCAGTTTGTGTGCCCAGCTTAAGACCTCCCCACGAGAAAATTTTTCAAGTCAAAAACTTCTGCCTTTTGACAGTCATTAGCACTCAGCTGTTCAGAAGAATTACATGATCTTGGATACCAGAACCAATTCCTTCATTGCTTGAGGGGGTTTCTCCAGCTTCTTCCCTGCTCCTTCTTTACCCAAACAACTGACCAAGTGACCAGAGCAAATGAAGGGGAGATGACAAATTCAATGCCTAACCCAGGCACAGGCAGGTGTGGACTTTTAGGAGCCAGTATCAAACTGAATTTGCCTGTAAATACAGTGAAAACCTCAGACCAGTTTTCCCAATGGTAGTAAACACCACAGGGAAAAGGCAGGGTGAGGGATGCACTCAGCACAGGAGAGAGAGTTTCCACGTCAGCAACAGAAACAAAGCAGAAGTTGATGGAACATGTGAATTTATCCACTCCTTTGAGACCAACGCATTCAAATTCAAATAGGCGGAAAAAAAATGGGGAGCGAGGGAATAAAATAAACGAGCAGGGAGTACAAGGAGGCAGGACAGGAAGAATTTCCAACCCACCAAATATGTTCAAATGAACATCAAACGGTGCAAAGACAGGAAGCAGTACTTATATTTCAGAAAGGGGAATACAAATCAATACCAGAAACAGAATTGCTAGTTTAACCTCACTACCATGCAAGCCCTTCCAATCCATCTGAGACACAGCACAGCTGAAGACACAGAGACCAAGAGGAGACAGAAAACCCCAGGAGAGGTTTGCCAGTCTGTGCTGTGGTAGCTTGGAGAGTAATTCACTTGCAGGGACAGCTCCCCTGTCGGGGTGCTGAGGTTTCCCTGATCCTTGTGCCAAGCTGGCAGACGTGGCACAAGCCTATGGGAGGCCCACGCACACATCTGCAGCAGCAGCTGGAAGGCAGACAGTGCCAAAGCCAGGATCACCTCCAGGGGAGCAAACAAACCCCCACCCCAAAGTCCTCCCTTGACAAGGCACTCGGTTCTGAAGGTTAAATCATAACCTTGTCTTGTTTACTTCTGTAGGCTCACCCCACTAAACAATTAAGTTTCTACTCCATCATTCCCCCATTAGGGTGGAGAGGGATGTTTGAAAGGGAGAGGACAGTACAACAAGCAAGGAGGTGAAAGCTGGAAACAGGACACCAAGGATTCTTTCAGGCACCAAACCTATGGCTCAGTTAAAGTCCAAAATACCTCAGGAGAAACCTGAGAGAAAATGTGATGCTCAGGAAAGCGAGCTGGGAAGCAGCAACTTAAAGGAAGATAAGGTCATCACACAGGAAAGCTGAAAGACCTTGAAATGTAGGAGGGGAACTCAGTACAAAATACTGTGTGTGTGTGTAAGAAATTAACAACTACTGCTCACACAAAGGACAGCTCATCACCAGGACACCACCACAGCGAGAGAGACCTTGATGCAACAAGGCACTCACAGCATGAAACAGCCACAGGAGAGGCAGACTGGAGCCCAAAACCCCTCAGGAAAGTACCTCCAGAGACAAAAAGAAGCTGCCTCCTTGCACTGTGAGACCTTACCTGTAGGGCTGTGTGGCCCTTCAGCCATCAAGTTCAAAAATATGGATTTAACTGGAGCTGCTGCTGAGAATGGGGGCATAGGAGAGACTTAGGAGCCAGGACAGCATTGCAGAAGGATATTTAAGGAGCAACTAATGTAGGCAAGCTAAACAAAAGCTGGAAGGAAATATAATTCCTTCATAATACATTTACTGACAGCAAGCACCATGGAAGAAGAGTAAATACTTTAAGAAAAAGGGATTATATTAGCGCAAAAACTAAAAAAAGCCAAGGAAAAAATCTCCACGGGCTGTAATTCCACCTAGGCTTGTAAAAAAAATCCCCAGTCATTAAAGCAGCAAAGATCTGGGATGGCTTTTGAAGCAAAATGGGGAGTTAAAAGACAACAGGAACTGTACATCACGGTCAGGGTAGTTCACCCCACCAAAAATAATCAGAAATAAAGACACGTACGTAACTAGGAATGGTCCCAGTTAGGAGTGCAGCAGTGACATTAAAGGAATGGCACTCTGAAGGAATTTTACCCCTTTCCATTCGAGCATGAAGCAGAAAAAGAAGGGAGACTTCTGTCACAGCCTGCTCCATCCAAACTCTCTGTGCCAAGTCCCCAGCAAGAGAATTCTCTCTTTTGTTGCTGTTTCTGTTGTGAAGTTCAAGTCCTCTGGAAATAGACTGCACTAATGGAAAGGCTGGCAGAAAAAGCTAAGACTAAGAATATTTCTAACGTTTACTTTATTAAAACAAAACAACCAATACCACACAATGAAAAGAGGCCACTTCATTCTATATATTTAGGCTCTGGCCCAGAGTTGGAGTGAAGGCAACTCATAAATAGGGGCTTTATCGAGGGGCAGTGTGGTGTAACCTTCGGCCACAGAGCAGCTCTGTTCCTATCACCACAGCCTGGGCCAAGCTGAGAAGCAGCAGCATTCCAACCATGCCTGCAGCACCGCACTCACACACCAATTTCTGTCAGAACTTCTGAGTTTGGCCAAGCTGCAGAGAGAGATTTCGATTTCACGTGCAAACATTAAGAGTTTGAAGAGGATGGGGAAAAAAGAAAACACCAAAAAAAAATCCCCCCAAAAAACCAAACACCCTTTGCATTACCTCGGTAAATATAAGACACAATTATCATATAAGAGAACTCCTGAGGTGTTTTGAGAAAGGTATGCCTTTAAAGAAGAAGGAAAAGTAGCTACCAGACTGCCACTCTAAGGTTATTATACCCTATAATTCAAATAAATATTCAGGTTGTACCTTAACTGAAGGAGTAAGAATGACTCAGAGAACTTCTTCTAGCAGCTGTGCACAAGGCTATTGAAATTGGGTTTTGACACAGCTCAGAAGAACCCAGTGTTTGAAAGCAAACCTGTTTTATTCCAATAAATTTTAAAATGTGCTTGTATTGGTCTAAGCTGTTTTGAAACCACATCAAATTTCTGTCTGCAGTGTAACACCTCGATTAAGATGCTGGAATGGCTCAACACAGCCCTGCCTGTCCCTTCCAGCAACATTTCAGACACTGCACTGCAAGACACCATTTTTTTTGTGCTGTTGTTTGCCAGCTTTTATTTACAGCAGCTCTCCCTAGGGTCCTGGCTTCACACATGACACAGCACATCACTTTCAGACCTAGCAGTGCCCTCTCCTCACCATTTCCCATTGTGGCATCTTCCAGGGGCACAGAGTAACACTTGTGCCAACCCCACAGTCCTACCAAGTCCAGTCTCTCCAGCCCCACTCACCATAGGCTGTAATCTTTGTTATTAAAAGAGAGAATTTTTTTTTTTTAAAAAAAGGGAGAAAATAAGTACACAAACAGCTTTACATGTTAACAATCCCCAGCTGCCACCAGTCAGGGTGTGCCTCTAAGTTGTGTATCAGGCTGATAAGCATGCATACTTTTCAAAGGAATCATAGAAGAGCCGCTTAGCATCTAAATCAGATGGGCAAAGCAAAATAACAAAGCGAAACTAAAAGAAAAGCATTAGGCTAATTCGATGCAGGTGCCTAATATAACCAGTACTTACAGTCACTAGGACAAAAATGCAGGAGCTATCATTGCTAGTAGACACATACAGACTTTTTTCCCCCCTTTTTACTGTTCCAAGAGCCACGTTCTGCCTTAATTTTAATTTCACAGTCATTGAACCACCGTCTCTGTGTTTGCAGTGGGAGAAGAGCAAAGAAATCATCTGCTCCTCACTGAATTCAGGGTTCAGCAGAGTCAGGACTTCACCCTCAGGACTCTGTGCCTGTCCCACGGATCCTTGCTCAGCTCCCACTTAGGAAACGGATCTGTCATCAGCCACACAAACAGCAAGAGGCAGACAAAGATGTTTGCTTGTCCCAGGAGAGAAATTTCCTTCTTCTCAATGAAGTTCCCATGGGGGAACCATCACCAGGACTATGGAGGTGGGGGAGAGGGCTGCTCCATGAGCTCATTGAGGGCGTAAACTTGGCACAACCCTGGTTATTGTGCATTTGGGAGAAGCCCTGGAGCACATTCTGCTCACAAGGTGCTAAAGAAGTGAATCAATGCAGGGAGTCTGCACAGGTTCTTTAGAGAGGCAGCCTCTCACCTGCCTCGACAAACACAGGTCAAGGGTACAGATCTATTGACAAATAAAACTTCCACTGACACTAATAAAATATTTCCTGACCCAAGGTACACTTGAAAGGCAACAAATCCAAAGTTTACCTTCTCTCCAGCTGACTTTACAACACTGGT
Organism: Hirundo rustica; assembly: GCF_015227805.2. Lineage (NCBI taxonomy): Eukaryota > Metazoa > Chordata > Aves > Passeriformes > Hirundinidae > Hirundo > Hirundo rustica. The sequence goes on along the minus strand of NC_053451.1, from coordinate 114,744,611 downwards.
AACTTCTTTAACTGCTAGCTCAAGTGGTTCTGCTGGGTCATCTTCCTCAAACGTGAGCAATTGAGAATCCTAAGGGAAAAAAGAAAAAAAAAGAAGCATCATTAGGTGACGAAGCCATCACTTGAAAACAAGTGATAAAAATGTACCGCCAGTCAGGTTCCTGGAATTGCAAATGTACGACAAAACTTCCATGTATTAATTGCATGACACCTCACTACATAATACAGGGCAGAGCCTGAAAACATATACTTAGGACATAACTATGGGCCTAATCACAAGTCATCTTTCCCTGTAGCAGAATATCAAGGTGCACAGTGCAGAGCCAAGTCCATGAACAGCGACAGGGTTCAGTGGAACTGCTGTTCTTCAGCAAAGATTTATCAGCGCCGTAGTTTGGAAAGGCGTGTTTGGCTCGGCCCGCTAGTACGGCAGCAGCAGGCTCTGCCAAAACTAAGAAACCCCAAATATATCATCTTGCAGAGGTGAGGAAAGAAGCCTTCCCCTGCCCAGCCCTCCTCATCAGCGAAGGCAGACGGTGATGACAGCCACTCCACCTTCGCACAGACAGCAAGGCGAAGGCGGCCCTTGGGCACTGAGGTCATACCTTCAAAAGCATCAGCACCGCATTCTTCACCTGCTACCCACACGGAGCGCTGAGCCCCGCTTCCCTCATCACCCGAGGTTGTTTTGCACGCAGGAATTTCATTAGCTCCGTGCTGCCGACATTGTTTTGGGAGGCTGACAGCGGGAGCGACGTCACGCCGCAGTGCCAGGCGCTGGGCTCCAGCGGCTCACCTGGGCACGGAGGGTGTGCTTGTCCCTGTCCAAGGGGCTCTGCCCTCTGCTCAGGGACAGGAGCAGTGCCAGGCGCTGGGCTCCAGCTGCTCACCTGGGCACGGAGGGTGTGCTTGTCCCTGTCCAAGGGGCTCTGCCCTCTGCTCAGGGACAGGAGCAGTGCCAGGCTCTGGGCTCCAGCGGCTCACCTGGGCACGGAGGGTGTGCTTGTCCCTGTCCAAGGGGCTCTGCCCTCTGCTCAGGGACAGGAGCAGTGCCAGGCGCTGGGCTCCAGCTGCTCACCTGGGCACGGAGGGTGTGCTTGTCCCTGTCCAAGGGGCTCTGCCCTCTGCTCAGGGACAGGAGCAGTGCCAGGCGCTGCGCTCCAGCTGCTCACCTGGGCACGGAGGGTGTGCTTGTCCCTGTCCAAGGGGCTCTGCCCTCTGCTCAGGGACAGGAGCAGCGCCAGGCGCTGGGCTCCAGCTGCTCACCTGGGCACGGAGGGTGTGCTTGTCCCTGTCCAAGGGGCTCTGCCCTCTGCTCAGGGACAGGAGCAGTGCCAGGCGCTGGGCTCCAGCGGCTCACCTGGGCAGAGAGGGTGTGCTTGTCCCTGTCCAAGGGGCTCTGCTCTCTGCTCAGGGACGGGAAGCTGCCACTTGTGTCTGGTTACTTTCAGTTCCCAGCACCTGTGCTCAAGCAGGGCAAACCAGCCTTTCATTTCACCGCTCTTTTCTCAAACCGCACCGCGCAATTTGAAAGGGCGGACGAGATATTTTCTTTCTGCTGTCCAACTTACAATATTTGGAAAGTGTTAATTTTTATTCCTTATCTCGCACACACACATGTTGCCCCACTCTTCCTTCTTCCCCAGCCTGCTCCCTGACGTGTAAGGAGGAACCTCTTAGGTCTAAGACGCAAGCAAATTCTGAGACCTGGGGACAAGCCACTTCCTAGAGTTTTTATCCTCAGCATTTTGCACTGACATAAGAGTTCAGTCCTCAGGACAAGGAAATCAGCTTGCCACAGCCTCACCTAACCTCCTCACCTCAGCGGGCATACCATTACACACACCAGCGTGCAAGATCCCATACCAAGCCTTTTTCAGGAAGGGGCAGGTTGGGATGGGGAGAAACACCACGTTTTGTGCATCCTTCCTTGAGCGGGATCACAGGCAAACTGACCAAACCCCGGGCATCCCATCCACCGTGCAGCGGGCTCGGAGGCCACCAGCCCTTGGAATTCCACCGCACACAAGCGGATTCGGCGGGGCCTGGGGCACGACGGGGGAAGCCCAGCTCTGGGAATTATTTGCCGAAGGACGGGCCGCAGGCCCAGGCCAGGAAGTTTCCATTGTTTCCTCCTCCCCACGCCCGAACAATGTTATCGGAGGAGAGAACCCCTGCCAGGGGCTGCGGGGATCGGGGCTTTCCTTCCTCCGCATCCTTCCCCGCTCCCACGCCTGCGCCCACTCCGTGCCTCCGGCCAGCTCCCTCCTGCAATCCCTGCCAAGCAGCCACCGAACGCACACGTGTAAATAAACACACAAACGCACACACACGGAGGGTCAGCAACACGGCCGATACATCCCCCCGGCAAGCACGGCGTCCCTACAGCCGCTCCGACGCCCTGAGCCGCGTCCCGGAGCGCTGCCCCAAGGCCGGGAGGCGCCGGCCCCATCCCGGCGGTCGCGGGGGAGCCGCGGCCGGACACCCCCCGTCCCTTCCCTCTCCCTCCCCCCCATCCATCACCTGCATCCCGGCACTCACCGCCCGCTCGGCAGCCTCGGCTCGGAGCGCCGCCACCCAGGCCCGCCGCCACTGCCGCCTCCAGCTGCCCCGCGACAGCGCCCAGGCCAGCACCGAGCCGCCCTCCTCCAGCAGCTCGTCCCGCTGCACCGGGGCGGCGGCGGCCGGCGGCGGGCGGGCCCTCCTCAGCGCCAGCAGCGCGTACTGCACCAGGTACACGGCCAGCGTGGCCAGCGCCGCCACGAAGAGGGCGACCAGCGCGCCCCAGCGCAGCTCGGCCAGCCCGCCCGGCAGCCACGCCATGGCTGACCATAATGGGGCCGAGCCTCCGGACCCCTCCAAGGCGCGGCCGGCGGGGAACGGCGGCCGCAGCCCCGCGCCGCGCTCGCTCGACCCGCGGGCTCCGGCGCAGGCACCGGCGCTGCCCTGGGACGCGCCGCGCTGCCCCGCCCGCCCACGGCGCAGTCCCCGCCCCGGGGCGGCGGAGAGGAGACCCGGCCCGGCCGCAGGCACGGCCTCGGCTCCTGCTGGCTCCTGCTGGCTCCTGGCCAGCGCTGCCGGCGCGGGGGCGGCGGCCGGGCGGCGAGCGGGGCTGGCGGGGGTGGCTCGGCCCGCCGCGTCCCGAGTGCCTGGTGGCCCGGGGGTAGACGGGCTTGTGGTGGGCACCTGGTGCCCGTGGGGGTAAGGAGGGGTGTAGGATGAGCATCTGGTGGCCCTGGGGATACAAGCTCATGATGTGCTCCTGGTAGCCTGGAGGGAAGGGGATAGAAAGGCTGGGGATGGGCACCTGGTATCCGGGGGTGAAGGGGCCCAGGGTGAGCTCGCTGTGTCCCCCAAGGTGGAGGAGTTCAGGGTGGGTGCCCGGGGATAGAAGGGCTTGGCGTGGCTGTCCAGTACCTCGGAAGGCAGGGGGGACACGGAGGGGGCACCCAGTTTCCCGCAGGTAGAGGGGTTCGGGTGGGTATGGGGCAGGTGCCTGCTCTGTTTCTTTCTTAGTATCTCTCTTTGCCCGTGGCACCTCCCAGCCAAAGACCCTGGCCTGATTTTTTTCCCCAAATCCCCATGCTAAACCGACCCTTGCTTAAGTTACGAACGCTGATCGTGCAACGTCATTGTAAGATCTTGCTCCACTTGGCTTTCAGCCCCTCCAGAGCTTTGCCTTAGAGGACAGGAACATCTTTTCCTTGCTGGATCCTGGAATTCCAGAGCACTGAAGTGTGTGCAGTTGATCCCAGAGGGGAATTCCCAAGGCTCTCGGGGTGCTGGTTCTGCCGTGCCTCTCGAGGGAGCTGTGCAGGTACAGGTGACAAGGTCCCGAAGCTGTGTGGGCTCCCAGAGCAGACAGCAAAAGCTTCTTTGCTGGACATTTTCAAGCACACTCCCAGCTCGAAGCCGAGGTAAGAAGAAAAGGGAAGCGAGGAACTGACAAAATTCCGGAATGTTTGTGTCTGGAAGGGCCCCTGTGCAGGTGTTATGAGCCCATGAGGGAGAGATGCCTCTGCCCCAATGAAGGTGCAACGGAGACCATGTGAGGACAACATACGGATTTTATTTAACACGGATTGTATTCAACACAAAAGGGGAGGTAGAGATAGAAAAAAATAGGAAAGATGTCTCAGAGAGAGAGCAGAAGATAACTAGTTGTAACTAAAGGACCTTAAGGTCCTTCCCTTCATTCTGTGATTCTAGAAGTTGTGTGGATGTTTATTTTAATTTGATACTGTTATTTACTTCTACAACTGTTTCATCTTCTTCACCTTTTTCTTTTTATTTAATACTACTACTATTTTTTTTTCTTTTTATTCTCATTCTTACTGGTATTATTTTCTGTTATTATTATTATTACTACTATTTCTCCCTCTTCTCATAATTCTTGTTCAACTTACTTTTCTTATTCCTTTCCTCATTCTTATTTACTACTATTATTTCTTCATCATCTTCTTATTCTTATACTTATTCCTATTCTTACTGTTTTTGGGGTATGTTTTTAGGGGTTTTTGTTTGTTTTTTGTGAGTGGGGAGGTTGTGGTCTTTTTTTCTTACTACTACTATTTCTTAAATTCAACCTTCACTGCTTTGGAAGAATCATTTGTGTCACAGTCCTGCAGTGACATCCCTGGAGAAACACCTCCCATGTGTGCCCATTCCTCATGGACACAGTCCCAAAGGACCAGCATCTCTTCCATGATAAGAGAAAATAGCCTTCCATTCCACCAGGGGAGGTTCAGACTAAACATTAGAACAAATTTTCCCTGACACAGCGATCGGGTATTGGAAGGAGTTGCCTGGGGAGGCGATGGAGTCGCTGTCTCTGGAAGTGTTGAATCATCCAGAAGTCATCCAGAGTCATCCAGAGTGTGGCACCTGGGGACGTGGTTTTGGGGTGATGATGGCAGTGCTGGTGGGAATCTTCCCACCTTGATGATTCTCTGGGATTCACCCCTGAGCCACCCCAACTGTCCCCCACAGGTGCTGCTTTGGGGCTGACCACACCGCTAACTTTTGGCCTTGGGGAGATTCCCTTGGGGAGATGCAAAGCAGCCGGGGATTGCTGATCCTGGATGGACACAGGGATTGCTGATCCTGGATGGACACATTCAGACTAAAGCAGCTTGGTTGGATTAAAGGAGCATGCCTGCCTGCTGAGCCATGTCGGGGAGCTGCTTGAATCGCATTACAAGGCACCTGCACCTTGTTCACACCACGCAGCAGAATATGCACCTAATTGCACGGTCAACAGGAGATGTTGGTTCTTGAATTTTGGTTGTATGGCTAATGGACACTGAGGTATAAATCACGGCAGGGCTAGATTGCATGAAATACTTCCATCAGTGTAAAAGAAAATACTTAGAAGAGGTCATATCCGGACTGTTTCTTTTAGTGCCCTTCAGAAGTATGACCCCGACCCTTTTTGTCACGAAGACTAATTCTCAGGCGCTCAAGAGCACACCTAGTTTTAAAAAATTCCTAGTGAATGACTGATATTTGCTCATTATAAAAAAAAAAAAAAAGAAAAAAAGAAAAAAAGTTAAAGAAATGGTTATATTTAAGCTCTTTTGAAGTTGTTACTATAAGCTTAGGGGTAGATCTTTATTCCTGGAAACCAAGCGTGGATATTGATCTAGTTTATAGATGGGCTAACAAGTTTTGTTTAGGGTTAGAGAATCCCTCAGGACACGGGGCAGGCTCGGGGCCAGCCGCCAGCTGCAGGGCCCGTCCTGGCGCTGGCAGCGGGCACCGATTGTCCGGCTGCGGCCTCAGGCAGGAGCGGCAGAAGAGCGCCCGCAGCGCCCGCCTGAAGCGGGACCGGCGTTTCTTGGGGGGAGCCGGCTGCTCCCTGAGGGCCTGGGCTCCCGGCTGGGAAAAGCACAAGCAGCAGCCGAGCGGGGCAGGCACCGGGCTCTGTGGCCCTGCCCTGTCCCCTGCTCCTCGAAGGCGGAGGAGCCGCGGTGCTCTGAGGAGGCCCTGGGCTGCCAGGCGGGGAGGCGAGGCCCAGAGCGGCCCCTGGGGCACGGCTCAGCTGCCCCGTGCTCAACCCAGGCCTCCCGAGGGACAGGCACCGGGAGCCCGTCCTCTGCAAAAACTCCTCGTCCTTGCTCCCCGTCTTCTTCTTCACTCAGCTCAAAGAAGCTCAGTTTGTCCCACGTCCTTCTCCCGCAGCAAGGGCTTGTCCTGGGTGATGTGAATGCACACGTGTTCCCAAATGTCCTGAGCAAGCTCTTTGTCACCATCATCTTCCTGACTGGACTGCACGGAGGGTCTGCTACCACTGCCTTGGGACAGCTCTTGGCCAATGGAGTCTTCCTCTTTGGAAAGCTCTTGGCCAGCAGAGTCCTCCCAGTCAGACGGTTCTGAAGAGCTACCGACTTCTCCTTGGTGCAGCCCTTGCTCCATGCATTCTTCCCAGTCGGAAAATTCTTGGTAGTGACGGGCTTCTCCCTGGGAAAGCTCCTGCTTGCTGCACTCATCCCAGCTGGAGAGTTCTTCACAGCTACTGACATCACCTTGGGAAAGCTCCTGCTGAAGAGATTCTTCCTAGTTGGTGATCTTTTGGTACCTCCAACATCTCCCCACTTGGAAAGCTCACGATCCATGTCAGATTCCCACTCTTCCTCCACATTGACAAAGGGCCCCTTCTCCTCAGTCCCTGACAGGGGCAGGACTGAGCCACCCACTGCCCTCACCAAGTGCCTGCTGACGGCCTGGCCTGGCAAGGGACAGGGATGAGGGCTGTCCCTCAGGGCTCTGCCTTGGCTCCGGGGCTCTTGCATGGCTTCCCCAATGACACAGACAGCGGATCCAGCTCACCCTCAGCACATTCACAGGGGATGGGAAGCTGAGCAGGGCAGGGGTACCACGGAACGAGGGGGCTGTGCACGGGGACCTGGACAAGCTTGACAAGTGGGATCACAAGAGCCTCACGAGGCTGAACAAGGCCAAGGCCCAGGTGCTGCATCTGGCCCGGGGCAACCCCCGAGGCCCGGATTCATCAAGTTTGGAAGAGACCTTCAAACACCTCAGATCAGAGCTGCCGCTCTGGCTGCTCCCAGCACTGGGAAGTGTTGGATCTGAGATTACCCCAAGTCCCGTGTCACAGAAATAAGCATCATAGCTTATAGTTATTCATAGTTAATTAATTCAATTAATTGTCATTTGATAAATTTAATTTTTAAAGCTGTGAACACAACTTACCAAAAAAAAAAAAAAAAAAAGAGTATGTTCAGTCACTGCAATTAAAATAACAAGTACAAAAACAAATACATTGCAAAGAGATAAAATCAATGCATACTTTTCCCACTGATTCCCTGCCTCTGTGCTCCAGAGTCTATTTTCTACACGTGAAAGGAAGAGAAGGTTCATGAGAGGCCATACATGCAGTCTAACATGAGGTTTGAAAACAAGTGCTTTGTCAGGAGAGTGTAACAGTGTCAAATATGCTTAGTTTGTCAAAACTGCTCTTTGGCCAGCAGAGCTTTTTGCAGCATTCCAGTATTCCAGCTTTCCAGGCATCATTCTCTGTGATACCATCTTTACCTGTGAGGTGGTTAGAACCATATCTTTATTGAGATTTTATAGCCTCAGCCTGCACACTCCTCACTGATAGCCTGGAAATCTTCATTCCTGAAATGTGATCCCTCAGCATGCTACTCCTCATGGAAGAGGGGATCACTTCCCCAGAGACAGGTAACAGCCCTGTTACCTGTTAAAAGCCTGCTGACTGTGGAGGTTTGCTCAGGAGCTGTGGGGCGGGGAGAGGCACAAAGCCAAAGCCAGAACACTGGTCCCCCATGTTGTTCCTGCCCTCATGTGCACTCTCCAGTCTGTTTTCTGTAGCCCCTTCCTAGGTGAGACTCAGCAGGTGTGACACGTCCCATCCCATCTGAATCAACACTTGTGAGTCTTTGTGAGATGTCTGAGGAGGAGGATGAGCAAAGATGTGGAGCAAGGGCCAGGTGGGATGCCCAGAAGCCTCCTTGGAAGGTGGCTGGCACCAGGGATGTGCCACCAAGCAAGGTTCCATAACTTGGAGCTGGCGTGGGGACGAGGAGGATGGCACACGTCTGGCTCTTGATCTGGAATAACCCTCCAAACCCGTGTCTTCCAGAGAACATCCTCTTCTTAATGGAGGAGTCTTGCTTGTACAAAAAATCAGAGGTGATGACATCATTAGACCTCCACCTGACTGCTCTTATTTTTGGTTCATTTCCAAAATCAGGAGACATTTGGTCTATCCAAACACCAGTCTCTGTAGAGGAAAAAGTAATGTGTCCACCATGACCTCATAGTAGAAAAACTGCAATTCATTTAAGGTCATTTAGTTTTTCTTTGCCCAAGTGCCTACATCTCTTAATTGCTTAAGAAGACACACTGCCAGGAGCTGAGTGTTTCATTAGATCAGAAATTAGCTTTGTTATTAAAATACAGGTACGGTCCAAAAAATGTCTTGGAAAAACAACCATGCCCTATGAATGTAGTTGTTGACAAATTGGCTAAGTTTCAGATCCAGAGATGGGTCACAGTGTTTTATTTTGACCGACTGCAATTTTGAATTATGTATTTAGATATAAAGCAAAGCTTCAGAGCTGTGTTTCAATTCCTTTTGAATTGGCCCAAGTTGGTCCACCCTGGATAATTGTACTCGCTTTTGAGGTCCTTCATGCACCAATAATGCAGCCTACCATGGGGTTGTGGCTTAACCCAAAACCAGAACACAAGGAAAAAGAACAACACGTGAAAACAGACAAATAATGGCACCATGGTGTTTGTATTAATCATGGCCCACCTGTCTACCACTCGCTAATCTTATAAGTGTCATAATTTATAAGTATCATTATTCTAACAATTTTGCTTCTCCCTGTAGGATCACACTTTTCCCTTTCTCCAAATCTGGCTTCAAACTGAAGGACAGCAAGTTTAGATTAGATTTTAGGAAGAAATTCTTCCCTGGCAGGGTGTTGAGGCCCTGGCACAGGGTGCCCAGAGCAGCTGCAGCTGCCCCTGGATCCCTGGCAGTGCCCAAGGCCAGGTTGGACACTGGGGCTTGGAGCAGCCTGGGACAGTGGAAGGTGTCCCTGTCATGGCAGGGGTGGCACTGGATGTTTTTTAAGGTCCCTTCCAACCCAAACCATTCTGTGATTCCATATCTGGTAATTAATTAATCTATTCCTGAGTGGTCACAATTTTGCAAAAGGGGCAAAGGCTAACAACAGACATTTTGCTTGGAATGTACCTGGCACTGCAATGGAAAAAAGGAAAATTATTTTTGGGACCATTATTTTTTTTTTTTTCTATGATGATGACTCTTCAAAAATATATTGACCAAAACTGCAATGAAATACACCGAGTTTTTAGAAAATAAAACACGCCAATATGCTTTTATTCTTTTTTTTTTTTTTTTTTTTCTCTTTTATTTTCACAGCTGGATCCCGTTCTTTTCTCTCCACCAGAGAGCGCCAGGATCCCCAGAGGTGCTGATGCTGATCCCAGGGATGCGCGCTTCCCCCGAGCACTACGAACACCCGTGTGCCGCTCACACAAATGCCTGAGGACACCCAGACCAGCTGGCTTTGGGAATGTGGGACATCAGGAAGAAGAATGGGCTTGGTAAGTAGCAAAAGAAATCTTCACGTTTCACACCGAGAACAGCAGCACTTCAAGGAATTTCCTAGGAAACCAACAGGCTTTGAAAAATGCCTTCCTCCAGAGGAAGAGTGAAAATGCTCCAGTTCAGCTGGACAGATGAGAAAATCCAAGGGCTGTGCATATACAGAGAGAGGGCTTCACCTTCAATGTGATGCTTATCGAGTGTGCTGGCTCAGTCTTTTGTTTCTGTCTCCTCCTTGATACCTGTACACAGCATTAGAGGCACAAAATAGATCATAATCATCTCCATATAAAAAAGATTCTATGTGATTCTCCCTCAAGCCTTGTAGTAAATACTTGGTAAAAAACACCCGATTTCAAATCTCACTTTAGAATCTGTGAATCTCCTCCAGACTTAGACTTTGATATTTTTACAATTTTTTTTTCATACTTTTCAAAAATGCATTTACATGCCTTTAGAGACCTCTGTCAAATTTCTCCTGAAAGAAATAATCTGAATGTGAGCTAAGAAAGCAAAGTTTTCTTCTTGTGGCATTTGGCTGCTCAGATGATTGATGAGTAAAGAAGCAGCAGCAGCAAATTTTGCACAGCTGTAGTTGTCACATCTGGGGAAACCCTCAGGATGTGCAGTCTTTAAAGCCTGTTCCAAGAGCACTAAAACTTCCCCCAGTGCAAGACTGTAGAGGAAATATTATTAAATATCTTTTGGGTAGTTCTTTTCTTCCCCCCTTATACTGTTTCACAGACTTTGCAGGATTAATTAATGGATGACAAGAGCAATGGATGCAGTTTCTGTCAGCCAAAAAGGGTTAGAGGTGTCACACCCCAGGAACACCTCATTCATTAGGGAAGAAAGGAATAAGTGGGAACCAAAAAGAGCCATATTAATCACAAATGACACCTTAAAATAGAGGCTGGATTTTTCTTGCTGCTGTTTTTGGCAGGGTCGCAGCATTCTCTCTTCTGTATCTTACATTCTTCTGCTGTTGTCATCGTTCTCCCTCTGACCTCTTCTTCTGGCTCATTGCCCTTTGTTCCTTCAGCCACCTGCCTGCAGAGCCTGCAAATCCCGGCATGGTCTCCTCCTTCCAGCAGAAGCATCCCTGGATGTCAGCAATCCCAGCAGGTTTGTAACACCAGTGGACTTCACTGGAGAGGTGCACATGGCTGGGTGAGAGCCTGAGCCCTCAACTATCAGCTCAAGCTGATGACTGCAACCAGGGCTCCGTGACACTGAAGAGCTGAATCCACCCCAGATGCTGGACTGACAAGACATTAATGAATCATTAAGGGTTTATCAAAACTGCAGAGGCAATTTAAAGCAAATTCTTTGTCAGCAGAAACTGACTTTCGACAGACTCTTTCACCATATGCAAAATGAAAGGGAAATAAAAGTTGTGTGTGTTGTTTCATTGCAGTCAGCACCTTGAAAATTTTTATTGCCAGAGTATTTCAGGACTGGAAACAGAAATATTATCCCTAATAGCTGGATCTAATAGTAAGGATGCTCCTGTGTTTGTATATTGAATGATAGATGGAAATACCCTATGGAAAAGTAAACATTGCTGGATTTGTCTGCAGACCAACTGTCTTAGAAGGGGACAGCTGGAATTAGAACAAAAATAACCACAAGAACAGGTGCAATGCTCATGGCACTATCAGTAACTTTTAGTAATTTTGATTTGTTCCTGGACTTTTATGTCAAACATGGGCTTTTTGTTCTGTGGAGCATTTTCTGTGAACCATTCTAGCAGAGGTCAGGCTGTGCTGAAACAGTGATGGAGAGAGGACTGTGTCAATATTACCTGGATGCAGGAAGAGCTGGAGGAGTTCCTATTTGAGAGGAGAAAGAGACAGCCAAATCTTTGGGGATTTGTGACTCTGAATGGGTCAGAGAGCAGCTCTCCACGCTCTCTTGGCCTTTTCCACGGCTCCCCTAAACTGTGAGGGGCAGGGATACCCCACAGAGGGACAGGCCCCGAGCCCTTTGCCCCATTTTTAAGAAGAGGCACAAATCCTCCAAGCTCAGAATGCCCTTTTAACCCCTGATCCAACCATTTGGTCCTTCAGCTCTGCCCTGTGTTCCATCAGAGCCATTGCCCCGCTCCCTCTGAGAGGTCAGTGCACACACACAGTGACAAAGTGCTGGGGTAAAAAGTGCAGATGAGAGCTCAGCACATGCTCTGTGCAAATCTTATCCTTCCCACTGGATATGGGGTGTCCCATTGACACCATTCCTTGACACCATTCCTTGACAACCTGGCAGGGATTTGCATGAAAATTGTGGGACATTAACTCTTGAGACCTTGTCTTCTCTGTTAAATGTGGGTGAAACTGGTCAGTGGGTCCAACCCATTGGTTTTTGCATGAGGTAAAAATGGCAAAAGACAGCAGATGTGGAGTCCAAGAAGTTGAGAAAACTGGCCTAAGTGTTCTCAGAAACAGGTCACACCCAGTGTGAAGAGAGGAACTGAGTAAACCCCATTCCCCAAAGAGAAAAAGATCATTCTCTGCTTTATGGCAATCCACACACTGCATTCTCACACAGGGGGTTTTGAAGAGGGGAAATTCACGCAGCAAAACTGCTTTGGACGGAGTGCTGCAGAACACCAGAAACATCGCTGTGTCCTTTCAAACATCTGGCTCAGTCCAGTTTGAGATGGAGACACTTCCTTCCACAAATCACTGATGGCAGGATTTGGGCTGTGCTCAAGTTTTCAGGAGATCGTCTGGAGCAGTTGGTTTTCCTGTATTTTCCAGTAAAAGGTTCAGCGAGGCATTTACTAAAACAAACAAACCCCCATTATTTTAGTAATGTACAAGTGGCACTTACATCCAACAAACGGAACAAAAGATGCTCTTTTACAAACTCACTTCCTACCCTGCAGACACAATGGTTTGTGCAATAACAACACCCTCTGCCAAGAGATTCCAGTAGAAGACACAGCAGACTCAAAAGAAACAAAGTGTAAGTTTATTGGACGTCAACATTTCTTAGTCAAGATCTAAGTAAAGAAAACACACGGTAGAAAAAGTTGTACAAAGCAGCAATGGATTTACATTACATTAAAGAAAAGGTTGCCTTAAGCTATTAAGTCTCAGTCCTAAAAAAAGTAAAAACCCATCCTGGTGTATTGAACAGATACAGAATGTATAAGGTATACAGGATTATAAGCCCAGAGTTGCTTGTCTTTTACCTCTATAATCCTTTAAAATGACAAGTGATTTGGTGTAACTAACCAGAAAACTCTCTAGAAAATATATTGGATAATTCCGATTTCTAGTAGGAAACTATTCCCCTGTACCCAAGCACTTAAAGTGATCCCATTTTCCTGCTTTTTAAAAAAGGGACACTGTCAAGAATAAGCCTTAAAATATGTACTTTATGTATATTTTGCACTTAATGCTGCAAAAGAGGGTTTGTTCCGGTTTTCTGTACATAGTTGAATTAAAGCTGTGTCTTTAAAAGGTATTGTGTACCACTGAGAGACTGGAAAAGGAAAAAGAGGATCGAGTCCTTTATTCTGGAATAGCAAGAGGGAAAGCAACATGAAAAATCAGCTCAACCCACAGAATTCAGTTACATTTTTCAGATATCCTCATAACAACTGAGGCTGCCCATAATAGGAGTTTCATGCCCAAGCAGCTCAAGTGTTACGACTCAATTCGTTTTAAAATTCTTCAATATTATTTATTACTATAAAGTATTTCTAATATAGGTCTGTCCATTTTCTGTTTCCAGCCCTTCTCTTGATAGTGTCCCTTTTCGTAGAGCAGTTACAGTACAGTTTTTCACAAGTCATTTTAAATAAACAAGAATCAATAACATTAAAAATACTATCAGGCTGTGTTCAGCAACAACAGAAAAAAAAAATAACACTGATTCAATAACAGCAACACTAAAAAACCCCAACCAAAACAAACAAACAAACAAGCAAAAAAAAAAAAAAAACCCTCCAACAAAGAACAACCCCCTTAAGTTTGTTTTGATTTTATCTAAATCTTCCGGTAGGAAAATGTAAACAATTTTATCAAACAGTATAGGCACATGCCAGATTACAGGCTCATGCCAGATATTTGCACCCTCGCTGTTAGAGCCAAGAAATTAGGCATAGTCTGTCCTTATCCCATGGGAGGAACTCATTTTAACACTGGAAGCTTGGAACAGCAACAGAGAACACGCAGAGCTTTGGAGCAAACCCACATGTCCCGCCTGGGGGAAAACAAACAACATCAGGCAAAAAACCCTCCTGGATGTTCCTGCCGAACCAGGAAAGCCTCTTACAGCTGTTTGGGGTCACAGATAACACAACATCTCATTTCTGAAGCAGCCCAGACAAACTCTGGGGTCACCAGGTTATCTCCTCCATCACCTGCCACGGGGTGTTTCGCTCTCCCTTTTCAAATAACCCAAAACCAGAGACAGCTTTCGTTACTGGTTCCTGTGTTCTGCTGCCATTGCTCACTTTCAAACCTGGTCATGGTCCCAATTCAGCAAAGAACTTGCACAGAACAATTTTTAAAAAATTAAGACTGATCTTAATGGACTTAAGATAGGTTTAGAGGCTTTGCCAACACAGTGTCTGAAAGGAAAAGAAGTCCCAAACCAAAATACATTTCATGGCTCAACACTGCTCCCCCTGAAATGCAACACTAGTTTCCACTCCCACTGAAGCAGGATAGTTCTCTGAGATTTATCTGATAGGTTATAAAAATAGCAAAAAAAGGACAGAATTATAGATTCTAATCTATATATTAAAACATCTGCACATTCCTGTCACAAATTTTAGAAAAAAAAGCAAAACACTTTCTTATATTTAACAAGACCTCTAACTTTGTGTCACTTCAATACACAGCTATAAAATTAAACAAAATATGATGAAGACAGGCTCTTGTATCAATAAATTTGCCTTTTATTTTGGCTGTGGCCAAACTAGACACTCTTCAAAAGACCTTTATTTATAAACAAGCAACTAACATTTTTTTAATCCCATAATTTAAATTTTAAGACATATATTAAAGTTATATAAGTGGAAGCATATTTATTCCGTATCCTCCAAAATAAACACTTCTATCAAGGGCTTTTTAAGATACTGTATAAAAGCTAATAGAAAACCAGAACTGCTATATAAACATCTCATATTTAAATTTTAGAGATCCTGAATTCCTTTACTAAACAACAGGAACCAAATGTAAAAAAAAACCCAACCAAACAAACAAACCACACAGAACACGCTCAAATTGGAAAACAAAACTTTAACAATCCCCCACCCCCCCCAAAACCAAAGCAACTGAAGAAAAACTTAGGAGGCTACTTAGACCAAAAATATTTTATGGATTCTTTATAATACCTAGTACACTAGGAAAAAGGTCAGGGTTTCATCAAAGATGTTGCACAAGGCTTTGATTTAAAGTGTGTAGAATTTATCACCATAGCACAGAGCAGAATCCCAGCTGGAAGTGAGATGCCTGTGACCCAGCTGAGCTGGTTGCCACCTTCCTTCAGAAAGCACACTGAATTTTAAAAGGCTGTAGCTCAACTTTCAGGCTGTGGTGCAGAGGAATCACTGGGGAAAACTTAGGAACCATTCTACAAAACCACGTTCATATTTTATACACACCGAGTTCTTAAATATATAGAAAGGGTACTTAGCAAGGCTTTATGTTTCTCTGATTTTTAAAACCAGGTTTAAGTGCAATAACCATTTCATTCTGAAATTGTTTCTGGTAAGAAAGAAATTTTTAGTCTTATTAGGTGGAATAAAAAAGTCAGTAACTGGAAATGCCACTATTAAGCAAGTACCTTGTTTAAACTGCAGTGCCACTGAAATGAGTTTTAACTTGTACTCAAGCGAATTAGCCTAATCATACTCAGCCACAGTTTGCCTGAAAGAGGACAAAAAAGAACAACATGTTACTTTCAGAGGTGTCTAGTAGCAATTTTAGACTGTAGTAAAAACGAAGCGGAAGAGGCTTAAAACTAACATTGCAATTCTTTTTCGCAGCTGAAAAAAAAATCAGGGGTCCATCCTGAGTTAATAGTTTCAAACCTCACTTACAACAAAAACAATTAAATATCTGTTGGGAAAAAAAATGGTGGTACACTTGGCTTTCACTGAGAAAAATCTGGTGTGTGCCTAAGGGTGCCCACCCTCAGATTCTTAGGAGTTAACATTTGTGCTTGATTTTGCTGAATCTCAGCATCAGCTTGCAATTCTACCTTTTGAACTTGGGCTACTGAAAAACCAGTGACACACGTGGTTACGCAGGGAATTGAAGCCTCACTCCTGCTCCCCCTGAAACTGGTGACCAAACTCGTGCTGGTTTCAGTGGACACAGACTGGGCTCTGACTCAGCAGTGTGGAATTTTATCCCCCTCCTCCTAACCCTGTAGGGGGAAAGTTGGACAGGATCATAAACACTGTTTGCATCATTTATGTTCACTCTAACCCACCACCCCTCCACTAAGTTTAAATTCTGGCAGAAGGACTTCTCGCTGTTGGTTCACCTCTGACTTCTGGGTAAATATTTCCTTGACTTACAGAAAAAAAATTGGACCCTTACTATAGCTCCTGGTAAATATGTGTGATCCTACTTACACTAAATGCTCCAGTTGCCATTTGAGGTAAAATAATGGAACCACATCAAATATCTGCAGCCCATTATTACCACAATTTTCAACAAATTGGAAAGTTGCAACACAGTCACATATGATAGAAAGCGGCAGAAAGAACTACTCTATATGCATTGTATCCGTAAAATGCAGTGATTGTAGTGTGATTTTCTCCTCTGCTTTGAGCTGGATATGTATGCTTAATACAATTTTCAAATACATACTTCTTCATTTATACAGGTGTCTATATAAATATTTACATTTTTAGGTTTTGTTAAAACATCTCTTTGTACACATGGCCGAGCTTGTTACTTGTGTTTAGAAACACAACTCATCTTCTGTCCCTTAACGAGCTCTCTCTTGTTGATTTAATAGTTATACATTCCTTTGTAGTTAAAATTACAAACAGTTGTACAAATAGTGGAAACAAAACTATGAAACTTGTCTGACATCCATTCAACCTCAGTTCATGTTATAAACAGTACCATTTGCATTATGATGGCTGTTACACAATGACTTCAGCTACCCAAGTATCCATAGGAAATTAGTCTTTGGGACGTTATATAAAGCAAAGTACCCCCTCTCTCAATTTTCCTTAGAAAGTTATAATTAAATGGCTGAAAGCAGGCTTGCTGCTACCTCTTATATAAAATCTTAGTAATAATATTGCTGACTTTAGAGTCTATTTTAATTTGCACAAGTTCCATACAACAACAAAACAATTCTATGTTCCCTTAAAATAGCAAACATTCGTATCCAATAACATCAGGATTACTCAAGCTTGAGGTTTATTTGTTATTGCTAAAGGTTTCTAAGACCTAAGTCAATACAGCAAGACACTCCATCCACTTCCTCCCAAACTGCCAATGCATGGCAACCACTTACATGGAGCTTGTGTGTGTTGGTTGCTTTTTGAAAAACAAATTATGACGTTGGTTACAGTATTTCACTACCATAAGCTCACAGAATCCAAATTGTGGTTTCTCTTTCATTTAATATATAACTTCATATATAATACACACGCACACACCAACATCACGGGATGAAGATCCATGCATACAATTCAGATGCAACTGTATTTCAGTGTCAAATGAAATAAAATAAAATTTACTCTGTTACCATTAGATCCCAGACCACAGTATTTTAAATTACTCTGCTTTCTACCTACTAACCAAGTTCTAGTTTTCCCTAATCTCCAAATCCAAGCAGCATCACGGATTCCAGATTTTCCATCATCATCATTTTGATCCTCTTAAATTTGTAGTCTAGAGATCCTGAACACAGCCCCCCCCCAAAACCAGCTCTGCAAGGGTTCTCTTAAAGCTAATTGTGTGTCTGTTCATGGCTCCAGAGACTGAAAGCTGTCTTGAAAGTCCTGTGGCAGAGTTTGCACATGTACTGTCTCTTGAAGGTGATTGCTGAGAGCGGCGGGGCGTGGTAGAAGAGCGTGTCCGACTCCTGCGGCACGAACAGCTTCTCAGTAGTGCTGGAGCTTTCCGGCAAGCCCGTGGGGCTGTCGGGCTCCAAAGGCTGGATTTTAGGGAGTGGCGGGGGCGGGGGTAAGGGTGGGGGTGATGGGGAATTAGCTGGTGGACATATCTCAGGCTCCTTATTTGTGGACTCCTCTGCAGCCTGGGACATGTGGGACTGGAAGTGGCTCCAGAGCCGGAAATTCGTTCGGAAGGCCTTGTTGCACACGTGGCAAATAAACGGCTTCACGGAGCACAGGAGCTCCTGGTGACGCTCCAGCTGTTTGCGTAGGGTGAAAATCTTCCCACACTTTTCACAGGGCCACAAACTGGGATCTTTCTTGGAGACTACGTCCTTAAGTTCCCTGCTCGTTTCAGTGACCTCGTCCTCTATATCATCTGCAGGCTCTTCTTTGATCTGGATTTTAAACTGCTTGGAAACACTTAAGTCTTCAGGCAGGCATGAAGAGTCTTCAGAATCGAAATTGATTTGTTCTGACGAATCACTGAACACACTGTCCTCCTTTGCAGCAACAAAATTGTTCATTTTATTGGACTCCGACTGCGGAGGCAGCCGTGACGAACTGGTGATTTCTCCATTGTGATCCATGAGAGGCAAAGAAAAGTTCTCTGATGGAGCCATTGTGTTCTGATTGTGAACTTCCACCTGATGACGCCAGATACTGAAGGACGATTTGAAGGTGCGCATGCACTCAAGGCAAGTCAGCTTCTTGTACTCGCATTTGTTTTCATGCTCGTGCTTCAGCTCCGGAGAAGAAAACCTAAGGCTGCAGTAAGGACAGACAGTGGCGTTTCTACAGAGCCGCTCATGGTTTCCCTGTTCAATAAGTGAGGAGAGCTTGGCATTGCAGAGACGGCACTGATAAACCTCCTTGTTTTCCACTGGGTTTTCAATATGAATGTGATCTTTCTGCTTAGGAGCCTTGCTCCCTCCGATGGGTTTCTCCCCAGGGTGCATTTTTATGTGCTGTTTGAACTGGGAGAGGAAACGATAAGCTTTCCCACAGTAGGTACAAATATAGGCTCCTTTGGTTCTTGACCTTAAATTCCTTTTGATGACTTGTTGTGCTTGTGAAGCAGACTGGCCCTGAAAGCTCTGCTTGCCACGTCTTAGTTTCACGATCAGAGCTTTTTTGATTTCTCTCTCCCTCACTATATCGATCAGTTTTCTTTGGAATTTTTCATCCAAAAGGGCATGTGAACTGGAAGCTGGTGAGGGATTCTTCACGATTCCATGCTGTGTCTGGCAGTGCGTCCACACTTTGAAATTGGTGTGGAATCTCTTGTGGCATATATCACAAGCATAGGGCTTCTCTGGATTGTGATACATGTTAACATGGCGATGAAGACCTGCTGTTGATCTGAAAATTTTAAGGCAGTGTTTACATTTAAATTTTTTATTTGGTCTTGCTTCTTCCATCTCGCTGTACTCATCTTTACTGACATCAGAATCAGGGAAATCGGCATCAAGGTGCGTGGGGCTCAATCCTTCCTCAAAGTTCTCTTCTGAGCCAGGAGAACCCTGCTCATCTGCCTTTAGCTTCTTGAACGGTAGCCTCCTATCATCCTGGAACCTCCTTTTCACTGGAAGTCTGCTTGGTTCCTTACGGTCATCCTCAGCTTTAAAAGCAAAGTCTTTGTTTGCTGACGCTGAAGCATCACCCACTGTAACTCGAATGATTTCAGCAGGATCCGAGAGGGGACTGCTGGGCTCAGTTTTGATCCGCACCTCCGAGAGAGGGGAAGCGACCTCCCGATCCGTTGACTGAGAGGCACTGAAAGACCTAAGGCGATGTGGGTGTATTACCTGTGGCTTCTCATCCAAGGCTGACTTCTCCGGTGACTCCTTCGAGGATGACTTCTGGGATGCAACATTAAATGTCTTCTGGGAATCGTTTCCCGGTGAGGAACATGACGATACCTGTGCAGGTTTTAGGTCAACAGAAGGTGAGTAAATAGGAACCTGGCTGTCCATGGACAGTGACCTTCGAAGGAGACTTTTCACAAGGGGCCCACTTCTGTCAATACTTTGGTTTTCTGGGCCAGACCCACTAGATGGGATTACCAGCCCTAACTTGGAGTAGTAGAGCAAATTCCTGTCTTCCCCTTGACCGTTTCCTTTTCCTGCCTCTCGCAACAAAAACGTGGATTCCGTTGCCCCACGCAGAGACAAGACTGGTGGACGTGGTCTTTTCAACGACATCTCTGCAACTTTTCCTCTCAGAAGCTGAGCGCTGCTTCCTGGCTCGCCGCTTGCCATTTCTTTCTCTGCTAAAGACATCTGAGGAAGCAGCATGTTCCTTTTTGCTAAAGCACCTCTGCTCTGATCCTCCACACTTCCAGAAGTTTCATGAACCTTTGTATAGCTCACAGGGCCTTCTTTCAGCCATCTCCTTTCAGTCAGTGATAAGTTGTGAAGGGTTTCAGTTGGTTTTGTTACCTGTGGTCTGCTGCTAGCTTTGACAGCCACAGAGGGTGAAGGTTTAGGAGTATGGCTTAAGTCATGTTGTGTTTGATTTACGCTTTTCGCTTGTGCTTCAGTTCGGTTTTGACAGACGATTACGCTTCTCTTCTGAGAACTACTTTCATCTTCATCTTGATAGAGTATTTTTTTAATAGGGCAAGAAGGAAAAGGAGCTTGAGGACTCTTGGAAACAATGTTTGTAAGAAAAGATATTCCAAGACTGTAGCCCAGTTCTTGCACAGCTGCGAGGCTGCCTTTCTCAATGAACAAGGATGAAGAATAGATGTAGTTCAACACATTATCAAAAGCATCTGGCTCACAAAAGTCAAGCTGAAACACTGACTGAGACTCATTCTCCTTATTTGTGAACAGAGTCTGGAAGTATTCACTGCTGGCAGCCAGAACATTCTTATGAGCTCGGAATTTCTGGTCTCCTACGATCAGCACAACGTCACACAGCTGTCCCTTGAGACGCTCTTCATTCAGGGTGCTCAGGAGAGAAATGGCATGTGCTGGATTTATGTAATGCAAGAGCCCCTCCATGATTCTGATGTCCCTGAAAAAGAACAACAAAGCTGTAGGTTGCTTTATATGAACAGTTAGAGACAAAGTAAACACATCTCCTGTGCTTTTTAAACTGGCTAAACCACCATCAAACAGTGACTAAAGAAACAGCTTCTGTGGAGGAAAGGTTTGGGAATGAAAACACTACTGGTAGCTCCAAAAAAGCACAGACACCGGAAGAACCAGCTCATCTGCCCACTTTCAAATATCCTTTCAATTGCTAATCTTACACCAAGAATATTACACCTAACTAACTGGAGGATGGATGGATGGATGGATGGATGGATGGGCAGGCGTGTTCTCTTCCTGTAATACACTTCTCCACAGGGAGCAACAGTTAAATCATTTCACTCTTGATCATCTCTTTTTCTGGTTCAGCTTTATGAAGATCTATCTTGACAACTGGATTGATAAACTCTTGGATCAGGTATCTAAAGCTTAGTTATAGCAACTCACCTTTCTGAGGCTATGCAACTCTGACAGTCTCCTGATGACTAGACAAATTAAGGGGGTTTAGTTGTCACTTTTAATAGGATGATGGAAAGGGCATAAATACTGGGAAGGGAAAAGGAAACAGGATTATTGTCTGTAATCTAAATTAATCATGTTTACTTATGCTTAGTAAGTGCTGTTAATATCTACTTCTAACTGTATGTGTCACTTAAAACTGCACTGGCAGGATCTGCTTTCTGGGAAATGTCAGTTTTCACTGAAGTATGCCTGCATTGTTTTGCTCAGGATAAAAAGCAATCAGAGAACTGAAATCCCCATTTCATTCATTGGCATAAGAGCACTTTATGCCCACAACCCATACATCTGAGGAGCAGTTACCCTTGGCTGCATCCAAGAGTACAATAAGCACAAATTAAGATGCAGTGCAGAAATCTCCATGATCCATATGCTTCAAAACACAGCCCACTCCATACTGCAGGATGTCTTGATAACTCAATATACTGCTCCTGATGAGAGCTTAACAAAATAAGATAACCAGGTTTTAAGTTAAACAAAGAACTTCTATGGCAGGAGTTGTAATTTATACATCTGTGCACAAGAACACAGAGAAATCAACAATATTAAATTATCTAATTTTTTTCATGGACATTCTCTACACTACCTCCATGGTGGTTGTAAACAAGTCAATGAGGTGTCTGTTAAAAGCAATTCTCTTATTTTTAGAGCTGATTTGAGACACTACGTTTTAGTTTCATTTGTACATGACGTATGCAATTATAACAAAAAGGTTCCACTGTTCATCAGCTTACAAGCAAAACTGTAAAGTTTATCAAAATAATAAAAAACCCCAATACGGAGAAGCTATAACCCCATGGTTAATAAATGAGGATGGTAAATCTTAAAACTAATGGGTATGAATAAGTGATCAAAGTCTAAATTGCTATTATTGAGAAATTACTTAAAGGATACTGTATGCAGTGTCTCAGGGCACTGATCATATCAAGGACTGAGCTACCACTTCTACACCTAAAAATACCAAGTAAGTTCATAGTGACATGGCAACAGCAAAATCCGAATGCTGTTTCCTCACCACATCAGTCTTTACTGGGTATTTCAGTGCCTTGCAGTGTCATTTCATAAACACTAATTTATCCTTAATTCACCTTAGATAGCTACAATGCATAATTCCCCCACACCTCCATCTATAAAAGGCAGTGCAGTCAATCTTAATTTGAGAAAGCAATCTGCTTTGTTTTGCTTTCTATGTTTTACTTCAGAATACTGGGAGGGTGGACGTGGGGGGTGTGAGGATGGTGGCTCATTATCCTCCTCCTCTGTGGATGCCACTGCAATTTAAAGTGGCAGAGTGTGACTGGCCCTAATCCAGTTTCACAGTCACCCATCAACACTTACAGAGTTATAAGTGCTCCAGGAGGGCATCCTTCCCTTTCCCTTCACCTGGAAGAAAGTGAATTTGCAAACTCACGTGATTCCTCTGGGATGCAAGTTACAGAAGGTAAAAGGAGGCAGAAGATCAAGAGAGCTTAGGAAACTTTAACTGTGGTGTAGAGACACCCAAAGGAAGCTGCTGCATAACTTCACACTTCAAGGACACAGTGGAAACAGAGTGTATTAGTCAAACGTTTTGAAATATTTTAAGATCTTTCATTTTAAGCTGCTTTGCCCTTGTGTTTTGAAAACTGGCAGAATAAACACCATGTAATTATTATGCGTCCCTCTGCCCACTTAACACAGCAGTGCCATGTAACCAGTAGAGAGTGGTGTAAAATCTGCAGGACTAAAGCAGAATCCATCAGGCACCCATCCTTCTGGCCACAGTTTCCTTCTTCATTCCTACAACAACTTCAATTCATCCCATTAAACAGCTCAGACATAAACATCCCTCCCTGTCACGCTCAGAG
Organism: Hirundo rustica; assembly: GCF_015227805.2. Taxonomy (NCBI): domain Eukaryota; kingdom Metazoa; phylum Chordata; class Aves; order Passeriformes; family Hirundinidae; genus Hirundo; species Hirundo rustica. Next base: position 114,721,482 of record NC_053451.1, on the reverse strand, counting down.
CACAGCGAAGGAGGCTCCGGTACAATCTAACTCTGTCACTTTAACAGTGACCAAGGCTGCAACGTACACAAATGGCAAAGGACCAAATCAATCCTCCAAAGGCAGCTTTAATCCTGGTATTTCCGAATTCAAGCGCTTGACTTTCAGCTTAATAGCCTTTAGACACAACAGGCAGAAATTAAACAAACAATAGCAAGAAACACAACAGAACTGTTTTGCAGACCCATTTTAAGACATTTACCCATATCATGTGAAAACCTGAAATACTTAGAAATAGAAAAAGAAAAATCAACCCAAAGAACACCTGAGTCAAAGTACAATGTGTTAAAATTTCACTACATGAACACTTTTCAGCACCAAAGTTGATCCAAGCCATCCCTGCTCTCTTCTGTTCATCTTACCTGCACACACTGCAGGTCATTCCTCCTTCAGCCGTGCCAGTACAAATATTTGCAGGCCTTTATGACGTAGCAGAACAGACAATAAATAAACCCCCAACATTATTTCTTTGCAAATGCTGGTGAAAATCTATAGTGAGCTATTGCATTGGCATAACTGAAGAGGCAGCAATAGGAACAGCCATAGGAGGACAAGAACTGGTTCCCCAGTGCTTGGCTGCCTGTGCTTCCCCGGCACCGTGTGTAGACACACAACTCTGGCAGTCTCCTGTAATACCAGATTTGGTTCCAGGTGTTTGACTACTCCTACTTCTCAGCTGGAGATTGTTTTGTGATTAACTGCCTCAGATCTTTCCTCCAGATAATCTGCTTTTATTCTCTCTGTTTTTTTCCCAACCACCTTCACTACTGAACTGGAAACAGTTTTCTTCTTTTCTTCCATGATGTTCAGGTGACATCATGGAAACAGCAGGAGCACATCAGAAAATTTCCCACTGTCTGTATGCAGGTGCCTCGTGCCACAGCAGCTGCTGGTTCTCAGGAGGAACAGTGACTTAATTTAGACTCCAGACCCAGAAGGGCCAGTGCAGTAGGAACCTTTGGGAGACCAAGAAGAGATTTTCGTGTCAGCCTTCATAGAATCACAGGGTGGGTCAGGCTGGAAGGGAGCACAGTGGGTCAGCTGCCCCAACCTCCCTGCTCAACCAGGGTCACTCCAGAGCACACAGCACAGGACTGTGTCCTGATGGTTCTGGAATATCCCCAGTGAGGGACACTCCACAGCCTCTCTGGACAATCTGTCCCAGTTCTCAGTCACTGTACAGGGAAGAAGTTCTTCCTCACGTTCAGGTGGAACTTCCAGGGCTTCATTTCTGCCCATGGCCTCTTGTCCTGTTTTTGGGCACCATGGAACCCAACACCTGGTCCCTCCTTTTGACACTGCCCCTGTAGATATTTACACACATTAATGAAATCCCCTCTCAGTCATCCCTGCTCCAGGCTGAACAGGCCCAGCTCCCTGAGCCTTCCCTCATAAAAGTGATGTTCCAGTCCTCTAATCCCCTCCTTCAACAGCCGTCCACTGATCTCAGAAAACTAGATTTCAAAAGCCTAAGTACCATATTTGGTATAAAATTATTTTTATTTTATATTTTGAAGGATAGAAAAAGATGTCTCTACTATTTCAAAATAACTTTTGTAAAAGAAATCTCATGAAAGCTCTTTCCAAGGGAGGGGTGAAAAAGCCCCTTCCTTTCCTCTGCTCCTTACTCTCACATCTCCTCCTCCCAGCCCTGTGCGACTCTCCCCTTCCTTTCACCAGCTCTGCTGCATATTTGATCTGCCAGTGAGTTGTTAAAATTAAGCAGAAAACAAACAAAAAACCCCAAATTATTGCAGACTTTTAGATCTGTTTGCTGTTTTCAAGGATAGGGAGCTTAATCAGCTCACTGAGAGGTCAAATGAGCATCACGGTTCCAGCAAAAGAAGCCATGCACCTGCTCATTCTTTGTCAGGAAGTTGTTCCATCAGCTTCCTCTATCTGAAATTTCACCTTTAGAAAAAACGGAGCCACCGACTTTACAGCTGAAACTTTACAGACAGAATCAGGCAGATATTTATGTGTGGTTTTGGTGTAACAGCTCCACCCTCAAAGACATGAGCAACTAAGAGATGTTGATGTTGCCTTCTGACTTCCATGATAAGAAATCACTGTCAGCTAAAGCTCCATTAACAGCTGGGGAGGAAGTGGGAAAGGTGATGTTTTTAAACCCTCAATAAGATGCAATACTGCAGCAAGGAGGTGCCAGGGCTGTGAAATAGAAAATATGAGGATGGAGGAGGAAACACACAGATAAGACAGAAACTGAACAGGGGTTTAAACAGGGAAAACAACAAGAAACTTGTCAGGGACAAACCCACTAAAGAAAGCAAAGAAATGTGGATTATAAAACTCAGCCAAAAAAATACAAGTGATTTCCTGAAGCATCCCCTAGCAAATGCAGGAATGTTGCATTTGAGTGCTTTCCTGAGGATTTGATGGGTCTGGCAATTCTGGTGCTGTTTCAGACACCGAAAGAGTAAAAAGTTCCCTTACTTGTCACAAGTCCAGATGAAAAAGGAACCTACACTGCTTAAATTTCTACTCAAGGACTCTCCCATGCTGGATTTTACGATTTGAGCCTAACAACAGTTTATAAAATGTCTCTTCTCCCATCAACAGTTTTTGCAACACAGATACTCTCCCACAGCACATACAGATTTACACATCCCCCTATACACCCCCAAAACCCGTAGGTAAAAGCTGCAAACTCACATACGAATATTGTTTGCATTTCTATAATATTTTTCTATCTAAATACTTAAATAATCTCTTGCTGCAAGTTTGGAGATTCTGTCTTCCTGGATTTAATGAAATGAGATCTCTGCTATTGCTGTTTCCCACTGCAGACAGCACTGTGAACTTTCTCCATGAAGACAAATGTTTCTCATTTCCAATAGGTCAGCAGCACAGAGAGGCTCACTGGTATGAAGCCAGGCATAAAATCAGATAAATAACATGCTTGCTAGTGTGTGAAATTGATGGGCTAATTTCTACTTATTTATCCTCCACACGTATAAAAGCAGAAATTTAAGGAGAGAGAAATAAGAAATTTTATAATCATAGAATCACAGAATGGTGTGGGAAGGGACCTTAAGGATCATCCAGGTCTAACACCCCCTGTGATGGGCAGGGACAATTCCCACTAGACCAGGTTGCTCAGAGCTCTTGAACACTTCCAGAGATGGGCAAACCTGTGCCAGTGCCTCACCATCTCCACAGTAAAGAATTTTTTCCTAATATCTAATCCAAACCTACTCTCAGTTTGATTATTCTGCAGTCTGTTTTGCCCTACGCTCTAGACAAATAATAGGTAGCAGCTACCCTGACACAGACATGAAATTCACTTAGAAATTAGAGGCTACTTTTCACATTCAGATCATACCCTCAGTTCCATGCTCTGACACTTAAAATAGCTCCCCCTGACGTGCAGCAAACTACAGAAAGTCAGAGTACAAAGCTCCTCTCGTCATTGCCATTCTTGTTCACACCCCAGCAGCAGCTCAGGGTGCAATTTCATCTTACTCCGAGCAGTCCAACGCGGGATTGCTCCTGCAAGGAGCAGCCCGTGTCTCCTCCCCCTCTGAGGAAGGGCTTGTGGCAGAGCAGGAGCGGATCCAGCGACAGGATGGAAGGGACGGGGCAGGGAAATGATGCCCGGGAGCTCTGAGAGCTCCTCCTGAAACACTCGATGAAGATTAAATCACATCAAACACAGTTTGATAAGATATTTGTCCTGGCCTCCATGCCTCTGCTAAAAGGCGTGTAACTCAGCCTCCAAATTGCTGTAAAAGAAATCAAAATATTCAAAAGTTTAAAAACATCTTTCCCTAGGAGTTCTTCATCTTTCATTCCCTTGAAATGTTTGTTTTGTAATGCAAAATACAGAGCAACATTTGCTTTGTAATGCTGTAAATAAACTCTCTGATGGGACAAATCTGAAAGATTTGACAGCCATCAAATTTAAACACCTACAGAAATCTCATCCCCAGAAATATTTGTCATTTTTTTGGTAAGAGATGCATGAAATTTGAAGAATTGTAGACCAAATGTGTACACTTGTGCTATTTCTACAGGTTGATGCTATTGTTTCATTGGCAATGCTGAGATACACTTATCAAATGGAATAATATTCCATCATCTGCTTTACTAGATGAGACACATTAACTTGCCTAATTCACAATAAAAACTCGTTTACATACAACTTTTAATTTTGCTGCTGTAGTAAAAATGACAAACCCTAATTGTGGCTGTATTTCTATTACCATGATGGTTTCTATTTCTGTTATTCTATATAATTATTTTCTATTACTATTATTCTATATGATATATATACTATCTCTATTATTCTATATGATTTTTTCTATTTCTAGTATTTTTTTACGGGCACAATGTGTTTTGGATGGGAAGAGAAGCCATGTGTCCATGTAAGGTGCTTTCCTATCAACATAACAGTGTTTACACTAGGGTTTATTTAAGAAAATGAGACAGGAGGGGGAAAAGTCATACATTTAATCTCAAAAATGCAGAATATAAAATCTGAGCCCAAAAAATTGCTGAGGGAGAAAGTTACAATTCAGGGAATGCAGGTAACTTCTTCCCACTGAAGGGATCCAAAGAAAACATCATTCAGCCATCACTGATTCTGGCCAAGATACTGGGAAGATGATACAGGAAAGACAACAGCAATTTCACCTGAGTTTTACTTCAAGAGATTTACAAGCTCATGTAGAGCAGGTGGAAAATTTTCAGTTTACTCCAAGTTCACAAGCAACTGAAGGTAGGCTACATCATACACAGCTTTAAAAAAAAAAAAAAAAAATCCAGCTCCATGAACAGAACTGTATTTTCTCTAATCATCAAGAGAATTTATGAGAATGGAGATGGTCATATTTCTACTGCAATTCCAGGAAATTTGGCTTTTAACCTCAACAGCTGAAGGACTGTACTCAGTTATGTCTTGGTACAGAATTAAAAAAAAAAAAAAAAAAATCCCTTTTGGTTAATACAGACTGAGTGTGGCAGTGATTAGAAATCATTCTAATTCTGCTACTTTTCCTTCCATGGCTCTTAATTCATATTAAAAGAGGCTTTGTGAGGCATATTTACTGTCCCAAGTACACTGTTTTTCGAAGTGCTCTGAAGATACTCACAAATGTGTCCAGAGCAGACTGTGAGGGGGTGGAGGCTACACTCACTGTGCCCTGTGTCAGAACTGTCCCTGCAGTAACCACAGCTTGTCAGAGATTGATGAGAATGAATTGCAACCTAAATGTTACTCACACTGTTCAGTACTGAGGTAGGATAAACCTTGGATAAGGAGATTAATATTCCCAGACAAAAAAGGGAAAAAATATTTCTTCCTTTCCCAAAGATTGCAATTTAATTGTATATAAATTAATATCAAAGGAAAAGTTTTGCAGCATTTAAAAAATATGTATTTGGCCAAAGGATTTTTGATGTCTTTTCATCACAGACTGCATGGAAAGAATTTGCACAAGAGAGATGTGGTGTTTTCAGTATGCCTCAGAGGGAAAACCCCTCAACAATCAGGACCAGGGGATTTTAAAACTTTTATTTGTGATGGACAACAAGACTGATGAACTGATGGGGGTGGAGATGAAAAGAGCTTAGGAAGATTGCAGACTTGCTCAACACTTTCTTTCCTTGTTCATAAAATATGCCTGAACTGCCCCCGAACAGCAGAATACATAAAGTAGTCAATAAGAAAAGACAACAAATTTCTTTATTTCACTGCTGATTGAAAGAAAATATAAGAGAACTGATGTCTTTGACACTATCAGTAGGGGAAAAAATAGAAACAGTACAGTACAAAGACAAATATTAAACTAAAACAAAAAACTGGGAAGGAAACCCCCCTTGCACAGAACACCTATTTTAATGCAGGGCACACTGCAGTCTTTCCACGTGCAGCCAATGACTTTGCTGCTTCTAAAGACTTTTGGTTGTTTTCTGTGCATCTCAGATCATTACATGAGACAGATTTCAAAATGAAGGCTCTCAGTTGCTCAAAAGTTTAATGAGAGCTGAAATTGTTGCAACTGCAGCATGTGACTCAGAGCCCAGCCCCTCCCAGAGCAGAACGAACCTTGTGCTGATTACAGCCCAACTTCCTCTCCCCTCTGAGTCCACACTTGGTCACACACTGAAGTTATCACCATTTTTGCAGATAAAGCGAATTTCAAGACCCTGAAAGCTACAGAGGGTTGGTTTTTAACAATAACTGCTTCACAGATCCTGAAGTTCAAAAACAGAACAACTTCAATACAGTAAGAAAGCTCAAGGCTTCCTGCGAAGTTGTCCTTTAAATCCAAATGTTGACCTGCCCCTAACTAATTTTGAGGAAAGCGTGATCAGCCAACACCACAACGATCAGAGCTCTTAATTCTCTGTGTGCAAGTATTCTCTAGCATCACACACAAAGAAATCACAAAAAAACATGAGCTCAGAAAACCCAATTTCTCAGTAATATCCAGCTTCTAGTGATCCAGAGGGTTCTCAGAGTGAGAGGGATGTGGCAGAGCATCACCCTGGCACTTGGAACCTACACAGCAGGAACAGGAGGCACAAAAGTTCACATTTATCACTGAATGAACAGCACAAAAAGGACTTCAGGAACTTAAAAACTGCTGCCTGCTTTATATTCAGTAAGAATGCTAAAATGTGCTAAAGGATCAGTTACCTTGAAGATTAAAGCAGAATCAGGGGAGCTCACAAGTGGTGAAATGCCCGAGGAATCCTGGTCAGGCTCTGCAGCTGAAAACTCCAGAGGTTCTAATCTGTGACATCTCCCTGCCCAAGGCCCCACTGAGAACGTGTAAATGACAGTTCTGGAAACGGTCACAATCCAGTCAGGATGGGTGGACTTTCCACAGGTAAGACAAAATATTCCTAAGAAATTACAACTCTACAGCACATGGGTGAAACATCTGAGAGAAAGGGATGTGGGATCCCCTCTCACCCAATAGATGGCCACATAATATGGGGGGGTTTTTTGTTTTGTTTTTTAAAAAGAGTTGCTTAAATTTGCTCCAAACTTCCCCTCAAGAGGATCAGCATAACACTGGTGGAAAATTTTAGTCAGAGCACTTTGTCAGTTTGAGCAAAGTCAGAACAGAACACTAAACCTACACATAAAACAGTACTAGATTTACCTGTAGTATATGTATTTACCACTCCTGATTTAATATCAAAAGACATCTTGCACAAAAATACATTTAAAAAAAATCTAGGCTCACATTAATTTATCTAAGGAGAAAATACTAATTTTAACTACAAAGATATTCAGTGTATTCACAAAAAGCTCTGTGATGGTGTAGTTCATCACAGTCTCTTCTTGTATGTACAGCCTACCTACCTCTTACTTCCACGGGGAATCCAACTACAAAAAAAAAGGAAGACCTACTAAAGCAATTGCTATTTACTTATTAAGATGAGCTTACTCAGCACACATACATTCCATAATTATTTCCTGTCTAATAGTAACTCCTTTAAGTTTTTCTCCTGTTTATTTACATGAGCCTCATCCAATCTGAACGTAACATCAGCTTGGACTTTACGAAGGATTGTAGGAAAGTTCTCTCTGACAGCTGTGACCAGGTAAAACACCTTCCACAACCTTCTGCATAGGCACAGCCCAGCACTGAGGATTTCCCCACCTGCCTGTGAAATGTGCTTCATCCTGCTGATGAATAATCCAGCTCAAGAGTGCTCAGCAAAGCCACACTTTGTTTACAGAACCACAGAATGGGTCAGGCAGGAAAGGAGCTCAGTGGGTCACCAGGTCCCACCTCCCTGCTCAAGCAGGGTCATCCCAGAGCGCACGGCACAGGATTGTGCCCAGATAGTTCTGGAATATCTCCAGTGAGGGACACTCTCTGGATAATGCTCGGTCACTGCACAGTAAAGCTCTTATGTTCAGGCAGAATTTCTGTGCATCAGGTTCTGCCCATTGCCGGGCACCACCGAGCACAGCCCGGTCCATCCTCCGACAGCTCCCCTTTCTATACTGACAGACACCGATGAGGTTTGGTACCTGCCTGCACTTACACGCGGGGACCTCGCTGCGGGGAGATGAAACGCTCTCTCCCTTCCAGACACACCGGGGAGCAGCCGTGCCACCGAGTCACGGCCCTCCCGGCGCCTCTCTCGTCTTTTAGAGCTCGGATCGCAGCGAAGGGGAAGAGCCTGGAACCGCCGGCGGAGGGGGAAGCGCCGGACCCTCACACCCCTCGGGCGGCCGGTGCTTCTCACCACCGGTGCCTGGTCTCCCTCACACCGGTCCCCAGTGTCCCTCACACCACCGGTCCCTCACGCCCTGTGGCGGCCGGACCCTCGCGGCCCTCACGCCCGTTGCAGCGGGTAACGGGCTCCTGAGGCGCCGCAGCTCAGGGAAGCCGGAGGTCGGCGCGCCGGGTCCCGCTCCCGACCCGCCTCTCCCCGCCTTCCATCCATCTATCCTTCCATCCTCCGCGGCCGGGCGCGCTCATGCGCCCTGAGCGCTTCCCCCGCGCCTCCCCCTCGGGGCTCGGGCGCAGGCGGGGCGGGCGATGTGGCGGCGGCCGCGGGCACCTCCCGCCCGCTCCGGGCGCCTGCGCCGCGCCCCGCCAGCGAGGGGGGGAAGAGTTTCGTAACCGGCGCATGCGCGCCGCAGCCGCATCCCCGCTCGGTGGAGGAAGAAGGGGGGGTAACGGAGTAAACAGTAAACAAAACAAAAAAAAAAAGAGAGAGAGAGAAAAAAAAAAAACACCACCTCAGAGTTACGTCAGGAAAAGACGGATTTGTGCGCGCGGAGACCCGCGCGGCGCGGGCAGCCCCCGGGACGGGCGCGACACGCGGGCGCTACTCACCCTGTCCGCCGCCCCCCCCTGCTCGCCCCCCTCGGCGCCTCCGCTCAGGGCTCAGCCCGCGCTGCCGCCGCCGCCGCCGTGATTCCATCCATCTTGAATTTGACGTCATCCCACAACCGAGGGATGAGGTCATCGCGGGGAGCGCTCGTCACGTGCGCGGCGCCGCGATTGGCCGGGCCGGGGGGAGCGGGGGGCGAGGGGGCGGCGCGGCGGGGGGGGGGGCGGCAGGAGGTGGGAACGGGGAAACGGAACGGGAACGGGGATCCCCCCCACCTCACAGACCGACAGACAGACAGACAGGCAGACCGACCGCCTTCCACCGCGGGCAGCACCGCCCGCAGCGCCCCGGCGGCCGCCCTCAGCCCGCCCCGCCGCAGGGAAACTGAGGCAGCAGCCGCGCGTGTGGGGGGCGGCCCGGCACGGAGCGGGACGCACACGGAGGGACGGGTCCTTGTCGTGTGTCCCCGCCGCCGGTTTGGGAGGTGCCGCTGTGGTAACCCGCACCCACCATCCTCCCCCCTCCCCGGCCTGTGTGCTGCGGGTGTCGGGGGGAAACCGGCGTGCAGCGTCAGTGTGCGATTCACCGAAATCTGTTCCGTCGTGAGTTTTTATTGCGGGAATTATTGTTATTTTCACGTTGTGTCTTTTTTTTTTTTTTTTTTTTTTTTTTTTTTTTTAAAGTGTAGGGATAAGGCCCAGTGTGGTCTGTGAAGAACCACCGTGCCTAATGCCGCCCACTGTGTCCCTCACAGGCCACCGCCCCCAACCCCTCACGCTTCTGTCCTCATCAAAAGTTACAGACTCCCCCAAGCCACCCACTGCCCCATTCGCAAGCTCATTGAAGCTCTCCCAAGCTACCCACTGTCCCCCTCAAAAACCACCGATTTTCCCTCAAAAGTCCCCCATTCCCCTCAAAAACCACCTGCTGTCCCTCAAAAGTCCCCCATTCCCCTCACAAGCAACACCCCCCCAAGCACTCAAAAGCCACCCCTGTCCCCCTCAAACGCCACCCTCTGACCCCTCAAAAGACCCCTATTCCTCTCAAAAACCACCCACTGTCCCTCAAAAACCACTCCCAACCTCTCAAAAGCCACCCCTGTCCCCCTCAAAACCCACCCCCTGTCCTCCTCAAAAGCCACCACCGTCCCCCTCACAAGCCACCCACTGTCCCCCTCCCAAGCCAGCCCACCACCCTCTGTTGCCATCGGGGACACACGTGCCCAGATCCCCGTGGATTTTGGCTCAAGCCCTTTGTAACTGCTGTTCTCACTCCTCTTGATGCGGTTTGAAAAAATTATAATGGCCATTATCATTGCTCTAGGCTGGCTTCTCGTCGTGATTATCCGCTTTGAACTAAATACCTGAATAGGGCTTTTATGTGTCGAAATGCAAGTATTGAAATAGAAATTAAGAATTACAAGATTTCTCTTGTTTTTGTCGAAAGCTAATCGGGCGCGTTATCTTTTCATTAAGGACAGCTCTAGAGATTAGCATCTGATCCCATACATGTTTGCAGTGTGCTTTTAGACTCTCCACCTAAATCACAAATCCTCCAAAGCAGCTGTAGAATCCCTGGACTCTGTTTAGGGATGCGTTTAAACCTTTTTTTGCCAAGGTTTTGTTGCAAGTGGGCTAAAACCCACGTGAGGGAAGGCGTTGTACCTTACTGGGTCTGGCTCCCTTTATCCCTCTCCACATCCTGGGGGTTTTTTTCCAGTCATTGTTGGCTCTTTTGGTAGCTTTGGAAACTTGGGAAGCTGCTTGTGAAAGGAGTGGGTTTTTTTTTTTTTCACACAGGGATTCATGCCCTGATGTGAGTGTGGCTTTGTGAGCCAGCACAAACCCCAGCAAGCTCTTTGGTGTTGTCTGGAAGAGTTCCCTGGTCTGGTTTGCTGTGCGGGTGTGCAGACAACTGCTCTGACACAGGGGCTGCTGTGGTGATGGGAACAAACAACTGGGAAAGCAGTTACATCTGTTCCCATAAACCGGTTTGTGCTGCCAGGGAAGGACTTGGGGAGCTAACCTGAGCTTGGAAATCAAGGCCCTGATAACCTTTCTTCTTTTTTTTTTTTCTTTTTTTCCCTCATGTGTACTCAGTTGCTTCTCAGCCAAGCAGAAATTGGTCTTGCATAATTTCTCATCTGTGCTTCTCCAAAAGGGCCTGTGGCACAGATGGAGGATCTCTCTGTCCCAGAATTACCCCGCTGAAAGGTGTTCTTACACCTGTGTCTTGCTGTGCAGCTATTTATTACCAGTTTTTTTAATTTGTCAGGTTCCCTGGTGGAAGTGCAGCCAGTAGAACAGAGCCCATGCAGTGACTTGTATAATTCTGTTGGAGCGAGTCCAGAAGAGGCCACGAAGTTGATAAGAGGACTGGGGCACCTCCCCTACAGAGACAGGCTGGGGAAGTTGGGGTGTTCAGCCTGGAGAAGGGAAGGTTGTGTGGAGGCCTCAAAACGCCTTTCAGAATCTGAAGAGACCTGCAAGGAAGCTGGAGAGGAGCTCTTCATCTGGAACTGGAGTGACAGGACAAGGGGGAATGGGTACAAACTGGAAAAGGGGAAATTTTGATTACATATTAGGAAGAAATTTTTCACTTTGAGACTGGGTGGGCTCTGGCACAGGGTGCCCAGAGTAGCTGCGGCTGCCCCTGGATCCCGGGCAGTGCCCAAGGCCAGGTTGGACACTGGGGCTTGGAGCAGCCTGGGACAGTGGAAGGTGTCCCTGCCTTGGCAGAGGCTGGGATGAGATGATCTTCCAACCCTTAGCTTTCTATGATTCTATAGTTTTGTCGTTCTTACAAACAGATGATTGGAGAAAATTTTGAATGCAGTCCTCCAAGATTCTGTGACTCAAAAAGACACAATCTGACTGTATTTCATGATCAGCTCTGATTGACTTGATATTATTAAAGTTTATGGATGCCTTATATCCCTGTAAATCAGGGGTTTTTTTATTCTACGGAAGGAATTAATTCTGTACGATTATTGGGGATTTAAGTAGGTTAATTTTGTCAACTGTATCATTCCCAGTTATTTGAATGTATTCTGGTTCTTCAAGATTAGCTTGTTTATGAATGTATTTTCCAACATTTCTAATTTTAGATGCTTTGATGGAGGGCTTAGTTTGATATATTTTTCATCTGTATGTGTGGTTGCAGCTGTTATTTATTACCAGGTGCATGTTTGTTAAGTATGTGGTTTGTTCTCCATTTGGAGTATCCAGTAACTACTCAGATTAACTTTGGATCGAACTTGCCAACAAGTTTTATCACTGGAATTTTGGTAAAAAACTGAAAAATGTAGAATGTAAAGAAGCTTTAAAGAAAATAAAGGATGATTATACACAGACATTGTGAGCAAATTACCATGTAAAAACTTGCATTGGTTGAAAGTATGAGAATTACTGCTTTTTGTAGTGTAAATATTGCGCTAGAGAGCAAAGATGTGCACTCTGAATAGTTCACTGTCTTTAACACTAACATTTTCAATATAAGAATAGTTGGAATAAAGTCATATCCTGGGGCTAATCTGTAATATTTTTTTACATCTGTCGTTCCATCTCTTTTACATGTAGAGACCCTAAAATTTTCTTTAATGAAGATTTGGACTTTGTGTGATTAATTTAAATCTCATAACATCGGGTTCTTTTCCTGCAGAGAGACTTAGAAGTGGCTCAGTTACCCTGAGGCGCTCCTCTATTAGGAGCTGGGAAAGGGTTTTGCAGAGAGGAGTTTGGTTTTGTGGGAGGAGAGAGGATAAGGACAGAAGAAGCTGCTTCATTTCAGTGGGGGAACCTTGACTAGATGGAGATGCTAACATTTTTCATCTTGGTAAATTTTGATTCTTCTGTCCATGTAGAGAGATCTGTCCCGTGCTTTGGTGGCTTTGGGAGTGTTTCCTGCTGGAGCACCCTTTTCCCCCCTGGCAGTGGGGCTTTTCCAGCTCCAAGCTTCTCCTGTAACCGCTGTAAGAATGGAAATGCAAAACCCCAGACCCAGAGTTTTGTCTCTGGTTTCTCACCAAATCCTCTGGAAACTGATTATTGCCAAGGACATATTGCAGAGGGAGATAATTAATCTCTGAGAAACTGTGTTCTGTCTCTCTGGCCCTGAAAATCTTATCAGTGGAGCAAATGCTGTGGCTGTTACCCCATTCCTTCAGATACCAGCTTCTATCCCAGAACTCCCGGGATGTGGAGCACAGTTAATTGGGATCACAGAGCACACTTGAATGAACCCATTCCTCTGAAGATGTTCCTGGGAACTCCAGAGGTTTTGCTTTATTGATTCCAAATAGTTTGCCAAAAGCTTAATGACTTGCCAAAATGCAAACACAGAATTTTCCACCAGTTTCTCTCATTGCTGACAGCTGTGCACGGAAAAGGGTGCCTGGATTTTTTTTAATTTCTTCCCATGTGTTCAGATGACACTTCCTATAACAAATACTAGCAGGTAAGTAAGGAATCTTACTTTTTCTAGTTAAAACCTGTCACTTATCTTGTCCTGAAAGTAAAGACACTTCCCAGTATTTAGAGGGAAAACCAGACAGATACACAACGCGAACATTTAAAAAATCACAGTATTTCTATTACTGGCATGATATAAGGCACACAGACAAGACTCTTCCTGAAGATGTAAATTTCTTACCAGGAAAATAGCTATAATGCAGAATAATGTAAAGCTGCCTTCATTCCTGGTGTTGCTTCTGAGTGCCAAGCCTTGAGCTTTTTTAGCTGTCAGCCTCATTCTTCTGCAAATAGCACAATCTAGTTAATATTTTCCACTTGGAGCCCACATTCAGCAGCTCGGACAGGTTCAGATAAATGGTGCCAGACAGTGACAAGCTGGGTGGCAATTTCAACCTAGAAAGCTGTTAAATAGCAAGAAACACATTCCTATTTAAAAAGGTGATTGTTCCGCGGGTTGGACACTCATTCAGGGACAAATAAGCCTCAGGTACTGGCACGTGTTTTCTCTAAGTGGGCATACGGTCGTGGGTTACTACGCTTGGAGCGTGAAAAACTCTTCATTTGCAGCTAGTAAGAGGTTGCAAATTCGTGGGTATTTCTAAAAAACATGTTGATGAAAAGCTGCAGGAGCAACTGAAATAGAAAATCTGTCACAGCGCAGCAGATACGGTGCAATTTTGTGTTAGCAGCTCTCCCAGCTCTGCGTAACTTCAGCTGGAGTTTTGGAGTTTGAGCCTTCTAAAATTAAAATCCTGAGTATTCTGATTACAGTGGAAGTGTAAAATCCTGAGTATTCTGATTACAGTAAGAATATTAAAAAGTGGCTTTGGTTTCCTAGTTACCAGTGTGCTCATCCCAGCTCATTGTGGATGTAAAGAAATTCAGAAAAAACCAAATGGAGAGATTGATGATACAGCAAGCATTTTCTGTAATTCTGTTCAGACAATAAGTTCAAGCAAGGAAAAGCAAGAAAAAATAATTTCCTGGTGCTTATTATATATTAAAAAAAGAAAAGAAAAGCTTATGTTTTGGTTCATGTTTAACAAAGTTAATTTCCAGGAAGAACAAACAGAATGATAGGGCAAATTTTTGTTTTAGTACAGTAATTCTGTTAATGTCCTGCTTTACTGTAAATGTGGCTTCAGGGATCGAGTTTCTTGGCAGAGAGCAGCGTGGCTGTAGCCTCAGCTCCTGAGAAGGCTCATGTGAGTGAATCAGAGAGAGCACCAAAGAGCTATCAGGGCTATGGTCCACTGGAAAAGTGAGCTTGATGCTTTCATTACTCAGTATCAGTCAGTTTGGCCTCAAATGACAGTCTTCCAGGGTCAGAGATTCCACAGAGGTGGACAGCAATTTCCAGAATATCAGCGAGTCCATTTGTGTTTGTGCATTGCTGAGGTGCTGGAAAAGTGTGGTGTATGTTGAGTAGATTATTTTTCTTTTCAGCAGTTGTATCCAAGTGTTAGAGGTGATTTGTGGTAAGGTCTTGCCAAGTAAAAAGTGCAAAAGTTAGGGATTAAAGGTATTGGCTTGCTGAAAAAAAAAAAAAAGTTTTGTTTCATCAGCTCATGCCAGGGTGCTGTCGTGTCACTAATTTAATTTCTGACGTTAACATGCTGGTTCTTAGATGACAAAATGTGTATTTCAAGGAGAATTTACAATTTATAACAACTTCAGATTTATTTTTGTGCCTTTCTGTGCACTATAAAGACATGCCCATGGCGTGAGATGAGCAAATAATACTTGCTTTCAGGTCATGCACAGAAGTTCTGCCCTGTGACAGCTGAGGGTCAGCTCTGCATTTCTATGGCCTGAGCACTCTGACTGATGTCATCTCCACATGGATTTATTCATTACTGAGAGGAAAGCTCAAGTGGCATAGCAAAAATAGCAGAGATACAGAATTACTGATGTCTTTGTGTTCAGGCTACTGACTGAATTTATTGTCAATCCCGGACTGTAAAATTACATTCTATGCATGTTGAATTCAGCCCCCCAAACAGAATGGGGATTTATTTAGTAAGTGTTGCTTTACAGTTCTGAAGGACAGAAGCAGTGCACTGGAAGAAGCCTTTTTTGCCTGACCTGCTTTTCTGTCAATGTACCACTCTTTCCCCCAGTTCCCTGTGGCAGTTCATTACACAGGAGCCAGTGATTTATGGGCAAGAGTGAAGCTGATTTCCTCTCCAGAAGCAGCATCCTGCTGGGACAAAGCTGGCTGTAACTTGTTATATTCCAGGGATTTGGGAGCTACATGTGCTTACACAGCCCCCTGTGTACATACTATTTTGAATGCTGAATGTGAAGAGACAAAATTTGTCTGTGCCACTACACAGTTGGCTTCCCCTCTCTCAATTATACAGATGAGATCTCTCCGATGTCTTTCTCTTAGTTATGTTCACAGAGGTCACAGCTCTGGGTCATGTGTGACCACTACAACAAGAATATGTCCTGGAGAGCCACAGCACAAGTGTTTCTGTTTGAAAACAACCCTGGTGGTAAAATCCCACACATGAGCTGTGCTGTTTTGTTTGTCAGACCCTTGATGACTTCTTACAGCATCTTCCTTGGTGTTGTCATGAACCTTCCTGAGGGGAAAAAAACCCACAAACTTTAAAAAAAAAAAAAAGAAATTGTTTTAAGGAGCTGAACTATCCAGATCTACCGAGAGCTAATCAGAGTAATTGCACAGGGGATAAAGATATGCAGACAAATCTGGCTTTAAGCTTTTTTTTTTTTTTTTTTTTTTTTAATTTTTTTTATTTTTTTATTTTTGCACTTTGTGATGTTTGTGTGTCTGAAGCATTATTGTCTGTACTGCATGTTTCACTAGCTGTGAGAGCTGATGACTCAGGACTAGGAAAAACTTATGTTGACATTGGGCCTTGGCTTGAAATTGCCTTCAGGGTTATGCAGGTGTATTTTGGTGCTGGGCTAAAAGATTATGGCACTTCTCTGGCCAATTAATGTCTAATTAAATCACAGAAAATACTAAGAGTCTCCAAGTGGCATGGAAGGACTCAGCTGTGGCATTTCAGTGCATGTGGCTGTTCTTTCTCCTCTTGAGGTCTCCTCCTATTTCCAGAGCAGCACAAAGTATCGGTGAAGTTGTCTTTAAGTACAAAAGGGAAGTTCCCTGTTGGAGAGGACGTGGTGAAAATCAAATTTCCCTTTGCATGTGGACAGTGAAGTGGGAAAAGGCAGAGGGTGTCATGCTGCAAGGATGGCATGAAGGGGAGTTACAGCTGGAACCTGACACACTCACAGGAGAGATTAGCATTTTCCAGGCTAATCTAGAGTAGCTGAGGAATCTGACTCCTGCAGTCTTGTCAATGGACTCTCCACTTACTGAAGGGACATATTTTTTCCTAGGAATCTGCAGAAATGTGTGATGTACAACAGAAATTCTCTCCTCTCTGATAGGCTGTTCAGCTGCCTGGATATGGACTTTTCCCCCCTTAAGCAGAAGATTTTTTTTCCATTTAAACTAGAACTGTAAAAGTTCTGTGAATGTGTAAAGTCTCTTCATTGGAAACTTTTTTCCCATTGCTTCCCAACTGCTGCAGACCTGAGAGCTGCTCTGGCCTCATTTTATTTATTAGGACTACACTGGAAGAGAGAAAGTGAGAGTGGGACCTGGTAATTCATGGTGTATTTGACATCCTATTAAAAAAAAAAAAAAAAAAAAAAAGTGATAAACGGCTTTTTGATTTATTCGATATCTTTTGCTGGCAGTGTCACTCTTGGCATGTGTGGCACCTTGGGTGTTGCCTGGCTTTTGTGTGTGAGACCTGCAGAAGGGCAGACCTGCCCATGTGAGCTTGTGAGAGAGAAATTCTGCACTGTACCTGCATAGAGCTGCAGTAACCAACACTGCCTTATAGTTTCTGTTGGCCAAATATTTTTGAGAGATTATGTCTGGAATTTTTTTGCTGTAAAAGCTGAAATGACACACTTTGTTCCCTCGCATGTTTCATCATTCCCTCTATTTTAGGTCAGATGATTCATCTCTGCATTACTGGTTCTGCATTTCCATTGCCTTAATTGGGTCTGTCAGAGTCATTACAGTCTGTATAGAATTGTCAATGCTATTTCTAACAACATACAGATTTCTTCCTTCCCTTCATTCCTCCCTTCCGTGGCAGGGCATGTTGGAATTAGATGACCTTTAGGGTCCCTTCCAATCCAAACCATCCTGTGATTCTTCTCCTCCTCCCTCCTCTCTCTTCTCTGCTTTCCCTGGTGCCCCCTCCTCACCTTCCCCAGTCCCAGGTGGTTTCTTTCCTCCTGTCTTTGCTGCAGCCCAGCTCTTCGGAGAGCGAGCTGGGTTTCACTCACTCTCCTGCTGAAAGGTGACTCGTTTTCTTTAGCCACAAGTGACTCTTCTTGCAGTTTTAAGGCACAGCCAGGTACCTACAAAAATCCTTGTCAGGAGATGCCCTGGACCAGCACATTTCCTGCTTATTTCCAATACTACATCAGCAGTTATTCTCACTTTCAGCAGCAGTTCCCTGCACACGGGAACTGTCATTCTTGCTTTTCTTCCCACCTTTTCCCACCCAGGTGCCTGCAGACACCAGGAACAGCCCCCACCCGAGTGCCTGCCAGCACAGGACAGCACTTGCTTCTGTGTACAGTGATTAAGAGCTGGGCTTAACCTAATTGCACCTCCATATGTCAGTAGGGTGCAGCTGCTGGGTGTGGAGAGAGCCTGGCAAGTGCTGGAGTTAACCACGCTTTATCAGATTATCACCGGCCACATGAACTGAAAAATCTGGCTGGAAGCATGCTTTTGCTTTTTAAGCAAAAAAAAAAAAAAAAAAAAAAAAAAAAAAGGTAATTAATGTTAAAGTTTCCAGGACTGGGAGCTATAAATTCAAGAAGGAAGGAGAAGGAGGGTTATTTTAACTGTGAGGATTATTAAGCACTGGAAAATTTTGCTGAGGGATGTGGTGGCTTCCCTGCCACCAACACCGGGCTCCTGTGGAGGTTGTGCCACAGCTGCTGCTTGTGCCCAGCATGTTCCCCAGGTGTGGTGGTGTGTCCAGAGCCTGTGGGGAAATTTCAGCAGGGAATTTTCCCCCACAGGTCACCTTGAAGCTCCGAATGGGGCAGCCCTTCAGGTAATGCTCAGGTAATATTTCTGGGTAATGTTGAGAGGGCACAGCCAAACTCTTAATTCCTGCAAAGCTGCCTACTGATTGTTGGCACTCAGTAGCTACAGAGTTTGGTGAACTAAAGAGATTGGAGTTTCCTGAACTGCTGAGATTTCTGGACATCTTTGGCTTCAAGGTTGGGCTCACTGGAATAAAACCTGGGCGAAACTTTGAGTTGTGTCACTAACGGATGACCTAAAAATAATAAATTCAGGGCATTCTCTCAGGATAGAGCAATAATTTTCTGTTGCCTGGCAATGTCTCTGGCACCGAATACGGAGCTGGGAGTTTATTTTATGATGCTGTGCAGAAAAAATTGTTTACAGTTTTCCACTGTGATTCCCCCAAGAGGAAGAACCCATGGCTCATAGAGAGAGAGCAAAAGTTAATGACACCTTCTATTCATCTTGGCAAATTTATGACCAAGTTTCCATTCCTCCCTCTGTATTTCCAGAAATATTTACGCAGAGATTTGTGTTGTCTCGATTCATCCCACTTATTTTCAGTGGGAATGAGCTTGAAACTACTCCGAACATCTTATTATAGCACAATTTAAATTTTAGTTGATTTTTATGTATTCCTTTTTAAATAATCCTGTCTTCACATGGCAAGCAAAAATCTTTTCCCTTTTTTTTTTTTTTTTTCATGGAGGAATAAGGAATTTTCTAATGTATTTCCAGGTGACACTTTATTAACCATACAGTATATTTGGTATGGTTTAAAGGGAGCGATATTCACCCATGAATGCTTGATAGAAGAATCTGGAGACCCAAATTCCATCATATCCTTCAGGCAAGTAAGCTGCTGTATCCCCCCCAAACAACAGTATTTACTATCACTTGTAGGACTGGGATATTTCTGTGACTCAGCTGAGCCCCAGCAACAAAAAAGATAAATTGAATGTTTTGTTTTTGTTTTGTTTTGTTCTGTTTTCTCCTGGAGTATACTGCTAAGAGGGGGACAGAAACCTCCATGGTTTCTTGGGCTGGAATAATTTTTTTTTCCTATGACCTGGGATAGAGCCAGCCTGCATTTTTGGGGGAATACATTAACACTGGAAAGAGGCTTGTATGAACTGACTCCACAAAGAAGGTCATGAAATCAATCATCCAGAGCTCTTCTGATGACAGTCACCTATTACACAGAAAGCAAATGCCTGCTCAAATCAACAGTTTAAAATACTCTGAATTTCATGTCTCCATTGGCATTTTAACATTCGGTCAATCCCTGTGCTAACTGTAACCCCAAATCTCCTTTTACGGTCAATTCCACTGGAGAGGATCCTGCTGATGGAGGGAGAGCTGATCAAAATCGGGCTTGGCTGGTGATGAGCTCAACAGAGCCAGCGAGATTTTGTTCTTGTTTTCCTTTTGTTTACATGGTAACTGTCTCTTTCCCCTTCCCATACAGATGAATGTCGTGTAGCACAGCAGAGATGTGCTGCCCTTTGCTCGCCAGCAGAAGTTTCTAATAATTGAATCGCTCGAACGCTGAAATTTAGAGGCAAGACTTTTCAAGGGAAAAGAAAAAAAAAATTAATATGCAACCAGTTGAACTTTGTGGCATATCAAGACCACCGTGTCACTCCTACATCTTAAAAATAATTAATTCTTTTTTTCTTGCGGGAAAGGTGATGAAGTTATCTAAGTCATCAAAACTCACTGTTCGAGACACAGATTTTTTTTGCAGCATCTTGATGGCTTTAAGCATAACTCCAGCAGCAGCTTCTTTTGGTGGTACAGCAAAATAATAATTCAGACATCAAACTGATCCCGACTCAGTCTGTTAAACACTTTTTGAAGAGGGCACATTTTGAACTGCTCCTTCAACACGGGAAAACAGAATAAGTTTCATTTGTTTTCATAGCAGCTAATTGCATAATGTGATTTAGCTTGAATGCAGAGGGCTGGAAAGAATAAACAACTTAATAAGGTGCTGTGGGACTTGCCTTTATGATGCACATGTAAAGACTTGTTAAGGGTAGAGGCTTAAAGTAAACTGATAGATAAAAGCTTCTACAGGGTGTTTACAACACCCAGCTCAAGCACTCAGTGTGCAGGGAGCATTTCCCTCCTCATGGATTGCACACTGTTACAACCCACTGTTTCTATTTCTTTTTTTTTTTCCATCCTTATCACATTTGCTTTCAGTAAAAAAATGTGATGCTCAAAGAATGTAATAACCGTGGTTGAGAAGTGGGGCTTGCAAGGTCAAGTTTCAACGGGTTGATACAGTTCCATCATATTAAATTTAAATATTAAGAGTGTCGAATCAAACACAGTTCCTCTTGCAAGGGTTGCATCTTTGCATGGATGTGTTTATCCACTTATATATGATTTTTTTTGTGCCTATACGTATTTGTTTAAATATACAAAGCACATATGTTTGTGTGTACATATACACACATAGAGCCATGCCCGTATATAAAAATAAATGTGTATAATAGCAGAGACATGTAAAGGAATAAAACATTAATCTGCATTTAGTATTCAGACTGATAGAAATGTAGAAAGGGAGAAGACAGAAGAGGGCCTAAATGAGATGAAAAAGACCTTTCTGTGTAGATAATCATTAATGCTGCTCGTAGGAATGCGGAAGAGATTTTCCAATGGACACCGAGTTGTGTGCATAACCCGTGCCTTTTTGGGAAAACAGTCCTCTCAGATTTATTTTTAGGCAGGTCTGGATAGAAAACCAGCCCATTTTTTTAGGGACAAGGTAGTTGCATAACGTGGGCACGCGATTCTTCAAAATGTGGATGTTTGCTTTTAAAAATATGAAGATGGGCTTCCCATTATTTCTTGTTGGTGCAGCAGAAGGAAAGGGAATACAAGTATTAGTGGAATTTGACTTTGCCTACTCTTGATCACGCCTGCCTTGGAGTTTCAGCAGCATCTGACAGGCAAAAATGTTCTGACTAATCCTTCTTTTCTCTGCCTCAGGGAGCAGAGAATTACACAGATTGTTTCAGGTGTGCATCATCCTTCGTTGTGCATTAAACTCCAGGTAATTTGTTGAGTTTTTGGCTGCTTCCTGGCGCTTGCTGCAGCTCTTCAGGGTGCAAAACTGCCTCAGCCATGCCGGCTTTGACATGGGAATGTTGCTTTCATTGTGGACCATGTGAGAAATCCTTCCTTCCTGGATCCTTGTTTCCCATAAAATATCCTTGTTACCATGAGGATACTTTTCTGTGTCCTTCCACAGCCTGAGGTTTCCACCTTGCTGCTGAGGAAACATCTTCGCCACATCCTGAGGAAGCATCAAAGACCGGCACTGACATCAGGGTGATTTTCTCAGACTGATGATTAAGGTTCTGCCCATCTCCTGCTGTTTATAAGCCCTCAGGGCTCATCCTGTGAGCTTTTCCAGTGCCTGAAGTTGTCTTAGGTATTTTTGTCCCTTTTGCTTCTGGAAGGACAAGGCCTGTCAAAACCAGATCTTTTGCAAGAAGGGAGTGATGTTGGCCCTCAGTGTTTTTCCTTTTGGTTAGAAACAGGGACATTTAGGCAAAGTGTTCATTTATTCTCATCATCAACCAAGCTTTTGCACTCTTATTTAAGACATAAGTTGCAGCAAAGGCATGGAAGTTTTGCAGACTGTCCCAGAGCCTTCTGTGGCTTTGCCAGTGGGGCCCAGTCCATCCATCCCATCAGATCTCTGAGAAGAACAGTGAACCGAACAAAAATGTGGTAGATGCAAACTTATTTCACCTGCCTCCCACTTTTCAAGGCATGCACATCTCTCGTCTCTCATTAAGCTGATTTCACTGGTTCAGGTAATTAAATCAGCAGTGTTGCCTTTTGGAGGAGGCTGACACACCCTTGGCTCCCAACTTTCCATAAGAATTTGAGGCTTTAGATCAGTTTGTGAGCTCTGTCTCTCACATTGGACAACAATGAGTAGTTTTTAGAATAGGACAGAAACGAATTGCAAAGACGTAGAGCGATGAAATATATGTGCTGATATTTCTACTTGGCATTTTGGTAATAAATTAATGTTAATCACAGCAACAGTCACGCTCTCGTCATCTTTCAGTGGCAGCATTAGCATTATTGTGTCCATAAACTGGAATTCCTGTCATTTTCAGCAGCAAATAACAAAGAAAACCCTCCCTGCCCCAGAGCTGTTGCAGTCCAAATATCACAAAGGACAGGGTTGTGTGTCTCCTTAACCAAAGCCAGATGTTTGATTTCAAGGAAGGAATTAAAATCTATTTTCACTCGGGATTTTTTCTCATGCAGAAGGTCAGCATGGGAGAAAGCACGCAGGAAGTTCCTCTACTGGCATTTGTGCTAATTAAGGGTGCAGGACAGATTCAGTAAATAATCCACTGCTTTCTTAAGCCAATAAACATTCTGAAAATCATCTCCTTGAGAGCTTTAAATATCAGCTCTCGATATCTGACAAAATAAGTTTTGTTTTGGAATTTTTTTTTTCTTTTAGTTAAATAGAGTGAGATAATTTTAGTTGGGGGTTTTTGTGGAAAGAAGAATCACGAAAACTATTTTCCTCCTCTTTTACAGTGCATGACCACATATTTCTCTTTACCTGAGAATGCCAAAACCTGGTGTGAAGTCTCTTTGCTCTCCAAACATGGAACTTCCTTGCCAGGCATCTCTCCTTTTCCCTGATTAGCTTTGCAAAAAAAGGTGATCGATGGTTTCTTTTAAGGGCTACCAAACCAGTGATGCAATATATAATCTTTATTCTGAAGCATTTACATTTCTGCTTCTCCTTTCGGCGCTTTGGCATCATAAAGAAACTGCCAAATTCTGTGCCAGCACTTGATGCTGTTAGGAGGTAGGAATGATTTTTCTCTTCCTGAGTACCTGGAAAATCACAGAGTGATGTCCAGCCACGGCAGGGGCTGCACTTTAAAGAGCAGGAGATTTCTTGGCAGCAGAAGTGGAAATAATCAGTGCTGAGAAACTCCTGGGAGACAGAGGCTCCTTCCCCAGAGCAGTGTGAAACCCCTGCTCCGAGGATGGAGCTGCACAGCCCCGGAGGTGCTCTCCTTGTGAGAGCCCCGTGGGCTAGAATTCCACTCTTCCACTGCTCAGTTCCCGGGCGCTGATGGAACAAACCCTGCTGGGGAGCCCTGTGCAGGCTGGAGCTCTGCCCTCCTCTGTTCCAACAGCAGCTTCAGCTCAGCAGATGCTTCAGAGAGACTCTGGCATGGCAAATGCCCACGTGTCCAAAGGCAGAGCAGCAGCAGGAGCCTCCTGCCTCCCAGGCATTGCCAGGCTGGATCAGCCCAGCGCTGCCTTCTGGGCAAGGCTGGGGTTTTGTTCAGACTTGGCTTGTTCCTGACACACACCTGGTGCAGGGGTTCTTACAAGGAGTCTGCAGTCTTTATCTGGGGGAAGGGTGTTGAGTAAAGGCCATGGAAAACCCAGAGATGCTTTGATTTTGATTGCGTGGATCATTCAGTATCAATCTAAAATATATATATATAAAAATAATAATTTCAAAGCAAGACTTGGCAGCCAGCCAGGATTTTCTTTTTAAAAACAAGAAGAGAAAGGAAAAGCATTTCCTCGCTGTGTACAGTGAGATCTGTGAAACCACCAGTGAATTTTCTGTTTGTTCAGAGTCCCCTCAGAGACACGGATTTGGGTTCCTAACTTGTCTGGCCATTACATTTGGGCAAAAATACTAAAACATCTATTCTTATCCTCGCAGCCCAAGTTTCCCTGTACCTCGAACTTTCATTTCATATTGGTTTTAATAATTTGTTGTTTCAGTCATCTGGTGCTTTTCTGCCCACTTTAAAAGCTCCCCACTTCCTCAGTACTGAGTAATGCAGTATTTGTTCTGAATTAGTCACAATTACACATATGAACAAGGAGGAAAAAGGAGTAATACACCTCCCCCAAACAGCTTGCTTTGTTCTTTCTTCTAAACAAACCTATTCAAATGATAGGTTAACCAGATTAAAATGCACTTTTTTTTTTTTTTTTTTTTTGCAAACCTGACCAAATTCCTTACTCAGTATTCACCCAGTAGGAGCAGGATGCTATATCCCATACCTTGTCTGTATATTAGGATCCCTAAATCCAGTGTGTCTGCTTTGAAGGGCTCCTCCTCCTTCAGGGGCTGCTCTTCTTTTAGTTGAGCTGGCTCAGGAGCACACACAACAATGTGCCTTTAGATCCTTCAAAATGAGAAGCTTCCTATAAACCTTTAAATTTAACGCATCAAGAGAAGCTCTGACACAAATTGTGAAACAAGTGCTGAGGTTTAGGCTATAGACTGACCTGTGAAACAGCTTAGGGAAATCTCTCATCAGAAACATGTGCTTAGGTCTGTGTGTGCCTGTAACCCTTAGCTGGCAGCGAGGGTTAAATCTAAATCTTACCCTGACCAACAGCAGAAAGCAAATTGTGTGTTTGGCTTGGTTTATGCCGTGCTTCAAATCTGCTGAACACAGGCAAGTTCTGCATCTGTGTGCAGGAGACCGATTCACGAGTGGAATTTCCAGTTGCATGCGCAGCCCTCTGTCCTTCCCCTCTGTATCTCAGCTGTATGTCAGACAGGATTTGGAGGGATAAAAAAGGAGATGTCATCCTTTTTGTGGGAGAAGCAGCAGGTGCCTTCAGTCAGAAACAGGATCCAGGCAGCAGCAAGGGCACAAGCCAGCGAAGCAGGGCCAGATCTTTGGGCTGGTCCCCGGTGTTTGCTGGTGGTGAGCCCGGTGGCATGGGGTGAGCGAGGAAGGATTGGTGTCATGCCCATTCCCAGCCCTTTGCTGCAGGGATCTGATGGCTCAGCCACCAGGCAGAGCGAGGAGGGGCTCAGCTGCTGACACAGAGCCCCACCTGAACGGGACCTTCAGGTGGATTGGCCCTTGGGGGGGATGCCAAGCAGGAGACCCCTGACTCTTCTCCCAATAAACCTCCACAGCAAAAGGCAATTCCCCCTCCCAGGCTGCTGTCCCTCAAAACCGCCCGGGTTTAGAGCTGAAAACAAGAAGCGGGCTACCAAAAGTCTCAGATGGGATTTACTCCCCTGCAGCGCTGCTAGGTCATAGAGGAGGTGTGATCAAGTCTCATCTGCTGCCCAGCTCGTGTTGGGGATGGGACAAGCTCTGGAAGTGCTGGAGGGAACAAGAGCTTCCCTGTGCTGGGATTGCACAACCTCCTCTGTCCGAGGAGCGGGGCCAGGCAGAGGTTCAGCGTGACCTCTGCCTGACTCATGTTTTTTCCTCCTGTTACCAATAAGAGCTTTTTCCCCGTGAGTCACTTTGAAACAGTTTGTGTGTGTTCAGGGAAAAAAAAACAAAACCCAAAAACAACCAACAAAACCCAAAGATTTTCCCGAGGAACGGTTTGCTGGTGAGACAGAACAAATCACTGGGTTCTGTCAGAGACTGTTCTGCCTGCATTGTTCAGTTAATGAGCTCCTAGGGCTGTCAGGAATTCTTTTTTTTGTGTGTCATTTGTGTTAGTCCCTTCATTTTAATGCTTTCTTCTCTGAAATGCAACAGTGAAAAACACAAGTGTTACTCTTCCACTCTTTGGACGCCAGTTTAGCTGTGTCCATCCTAACACAGGCTGGCAAAACCGTCCTTGTTCTCTTCCACTTTCTTCCCAGGTAACATAAACGAAAGCACATTTATAATATTGTATCTGTGACTCTTCAAAGGTCTGAAATATTGGGATTTCTGCCCCCTCCCATCCCCATGGCTTCCTTGCAGTAGCAGATCTGACCTGTGTGACTCAACAGCCCGGGAGCTGTGTGGCAGTGGCAGGGAATTCAAGTCCCTGGAATCACAAACAAGCATTTTAACTCTGAGAGCTGAGTAGCTCCTGAGAAATTCTTTTCTCTGTAGGGAGTAGACATTAAGGTGTTCGTTGTATGTACTCATTTTCAGAAGCAGGAGTAAGTTTGTATCCTGATGGCAGGAATGGTTTGGGTTTTTTATTTGGCTGCAGGAAGGTTATTTCTGGCTGTCAGCCTGTTCCTCTCTTCTAATACTCACTGGCCTTGCTGATTGATTTAAGCCAGTTTTGACAGATCAGCTGCAGGCTCAAAGACAATTAAGTTTCTGTGGGTTTTGTGAAGTTTAGGAATGTAGAAGAGGGAAGAAACCATAGCACTGCACCACTAAGGGAAAGGCTGGCTTGAGCTCAACCCTTGCTAAACATCTGAAATGCCACAGCAGGAGCCGGTTTAAGACTGCTCTGATGGTGAGACAAAATTCACTGGGCACCAGAAAATGCAGTCGTGGTGCAGAAATCAGATGGAAATCAGGTCTCATCTGAACTTCTTAGCACCTTCAGCGTGGTTTTGCCTTTGCCTTCCTGTCCTGGATTTGTTCATTTCCACAGTGAGATCTTCAGGACTGGAGAATGGACTCCATCCATTCCCAGAGTCTGCTGTGGCCGTAGCCTGGACTTTCTCAGACGAACAGGCTGTAATCAGGCTGAAACTGTGTGAGCCTGCTGAGGTCTCTGAGTATTTACTGCCAGCTGATTTTGAGAGGTTTTTGAGTGGCCAGAAGCTGGAGGGAGGTGGTTCTGCCCCTCCTCTCTGCCCTCCCGAGACTCCACCTGGAATGCTGCATCCAGCTCATCCCCACATAAGAAGGATTTGAACCTTTCAGGGTGTACCCAGAGGAGGCCACGAAGGTGATCAGAAGGCTGGAACACCTCTGCTGTGAGGATGGTCTGAGAGAGCTGGGGTTGCTCATCCTGGAGGAAAAAAGGCTTTGGGGAGATCTTAGAGCACTTTTCAGTGACAAAAGGGGGCTTCTAAAAAGGAAGATGTATTGTTTTATATGGCCAGATAGTGAGGGAAAAGGGGCAATGTTTTTAAACTGAAGGAGGGCAGGTTTAAATTAGATAGATGGATGAAATTCTTTACTCTGAGGGTGGTGAGGCCCTGGCAAAGGTTGCCCAGAGAAGCTGTGGATGCCCCATCCCTGGAAGTGTCCAAGGCCAGGTTGGATGAGGCTTGGAGCAACCTGGAATAGTGGAAAGTGTCCCTGCCCAAGGCATGGGATTGGAACAGGATGAGCTTTAAGGTTCCTTCCAGCCCAAGTCATCCTGTGATTCCATGATTCTGGGTTAAATGATTTAATTGTTCTCAAGCTTTAGATCCTATTCATCTACAGGAAGATGAGCTGGCTTCTGAAACACAGAAGTTTCTGTTATATTCCCAATGATATATTCCTCAAATATAAATTCCCAATGAGCCCATAATCCTGTTCCCCTCGTGCATGTCAGTCTGTCTTGAAATGCCATGACCATTTTCTTCATCTGAAATAATGATTGCTTTATAGACAAAATAATACAAAGCAAGAAAGAAATGTTCCAGCAATGACCTTTCTGTGTCAAACCCCTTGCCTAGAGAGCAGATCAGGATCTTCTAAGTGACTAATTAAATCAGCAGTGAATCTGATTAAAGCAATAAATGCCGAAAAAGTATGATGAGAAAGCCTGCTGTCAGCCACAATATTTCAATTACTGATAGCACAGTCTAAGAGAGTCAAATCCCATCTCTAAAAATCTGCTTCTTGATCCTGTAACATTATCCACAAATGGATTTTGATGTGGCTTTTAGCCCTTCCTTGTATAAATGGCAAACTTTAGATCAGTTTAGACGTTAGAAATGTAACTGCAGAAAGTATAAACAACAGAGCCGGGAGAACTGATCAGCTCTGGGTGCCTGTGCCAGGAGGGCTGGGATGAGCTCCTTCCAGGCTGGAGTCCAGCTCACTTCCAGCACCACACAGCCAGGGCTTTGATTCTGAGCATCTCCTTTTCCTTCTATGTTCCTCACTCCGCTGTCCTTCCTCACCACCAAAGAAAAAGTGGGCAAATCTGCTGGAGTCCTAAGATAGAATCACAGAATCACTGAGGTTGGAAAAGACCTCCAAGATCAAAAAGTCCAACTTTTGACAGATTCCTGACTTGTCACCCAGCCCAGAGCACTGAGTGCCACATCCAGCCCTTCCTTGGACACCTCCAGGGATGGGCACTCCAAACCTCCCTGGGCAGCTCCTTCCAACGCTGACAACTCTCCCAGTGAAGAAATTCCTCCTGATGTCCAACCTGAACCTCTCCTGGAGCAGCTTGAGGCATTTCTTCTTGTTCTGTCAGAAAAACAGCAGGGAAAACAAGACAACACTTACTGTTCCCTGGGAAGCAGGCAACACTTGCTTAAAAG
The DNA here is from genome assembly GCF_015227805.2 of Hirundo rustica. Lineage (NCBI taxonomy): Eukaryota > Metazoa > Chordata > Aves > Passeriformes > Hirundinidae > Hirundo > Hirundo rustica. Next base: position 114,692,819 of record NC_053451.1, on the reverse strand, counting down.
GGAGAAGAGACCAGAAATTTCGCAGTGAAATGCAATGACGGTAACTAAAAATGTATTAATATGCAGTCATCCATGCGTGCACAGATGTTCACTCATCCAAAATGTCCATGGATCTGTAGCTTCCCTGCAGGAGACTGTGTTGGCTTGTGCTGAGCGAGCGCAACTCATCGCAGTAGTACAAAGAGCGTGCAAGGGATGCAGGACGTAATCTTAAACTGGCTGCAATTAATACAGGGCAAGAATGTGGCTGGAAGATGGGAAAAGGGCTGGACAGGACACAGGATGAATCCTTAATTGCCTGAGGGGTCTTTTCCAGCGTCTGCATTGCTAAAAAAGCAAAGTGCTGTGAGCCTAACTGATGGTAACTGGAGAAATCATGCTGATAGAAATCGGAACCTCAAAGAATTTGTAAATTGTAATTTGTAAATTGTAAATCCTGAAATACAAATGATCTCTGTATCCATTTCTTGCTTGGATTAACTGTTCACTGACTTTTCTCAAAGTTTTTATTTGAAAAGGGGGTTCTGCACATTCTCTATTTAGGAACCATTTAATTCACTGCTGCAGTGGAGTTCCAACTCACATGTCAGTCTGGCATTACCTATATTTGAAATTGGACAAGACATATACTTATTTATAGGAGGGACCAAGTAATTTCTAAGGTTTAAAAGTCTGGTTCTTGTCAGTGCTAGCCAAAAAATTTCAACCAACCAAGATATTTTTCCTGAGAATTTAGATAGTTAAAAAAAACCCCCAAAAACTAAAACAAAAAACAGATCATGAAGAAAATATTTATATTTGAACACTGAATTTCACTGACTTAAGTCCTCTTTCTTTTGATGATTTATTTATTAGTGGGGTTTTAAAGACAGATGGCATCTTCTGCCCAGGCTATGGCCAGGGGCTTCTTGTTGCCTTCCTGACAGGAGATGTGAGTGGTGCATCTGTGGATACAGCCTGGCAAGACATCCTGGTGCTAAGGTGCATGTTCTCCTTAGAGCAGAAATATTTCCACATCTCCACATCAATTATTTTCTTTTTTTCCCCCTTTTTTTTAATTGAAGCATTCTAAAATACAAATATTTTTAAAAATTTTTTTCCCCTGGGCAAACTTTCATTTTCCTTTGTTTTTCTTCCTTTGAATTTTCTTTTCCCCTTGGTGAGCTTGATATTTGATTTTCCAAGCCAGGAGAACTGCTCACAGGTGCCTCGGTGCTACACAAGGCCCCAGCTCTGCTGCCTGAACATCCACAAATGAGAGGGTCTGTGGTCCCAGGTCTCTTTCACCCCCATGAAATTGTCTGCAACACTGTGACACCTAGTTAAATGCTTCTCTGAACACAGCTCCAAGAGCTGTACCTGTGATTTTCCATCTTTTAATGTCAGCTCCTGATAAAATATCACCCCGTGTTCGCTCCTTGTCTCTGCCTGAGCCAAGTGACATTGTGCTGAAGTTATTGTCGTGTGTTGTTGTGAAGCTGGAGGCACATCTATCTTGGGAATGTGCTTTGATTATTTAGACAACAACAAAAAAAGGAAGATTTTTGGTTTTTCGGACCTGATTCATGCCCTCCTTAACAAGGTTCTTGATTGCCTGGCATTGCTGTGTCTTAGGGGATGAAATGAGGAGCACGGTGACAGCAACTGGACAAACAGCTTAAACTCAGGAATAAACATTCACATGGCTATTTGCTTTTAGTTTGCTTTCAAGGTACAGAATTGAAGACCTTCAAAGCAGGACCACCTGATGTGTGGACAGGAACTGAATTCAAGATGTTTATACCTGATATTTGAGGTGGGTAAATCTGGCACCCAGATGTTGAGTGGTTTTGGTGTGAGAGGGAATAAGTGCTCTGAAGGATAAACAGAGACAAAACCAGCAGTTTTAAAATGCCTTTTTCTCCATGTCAGGCCTGGAGAGCCCAGCTGAACAGGCAGAAGAGGCAGATTCCCCTCTGGAGAGCACAAATCTCTGGAGAGAACACGAAGGAGAGAGAACCGGCGAAATTCCCGGCGGAGCATCTTTGTTTCTGTTGCCAGCAGTTATCACCTCCCTGCAAAAGGTAAAAAACCCAGAGCACCTTTTCCCCTACTCCAAAAGCCTTCCTGTAAGGACAAGCCAAGCTCTGCCACCTTGGAAACAAAAGGATAAGAAAGGTTTATCCAGGATGGGCCCTACAATGGCCAGGATCACTCTTATCTCTGTTCTCATCCTCTAGGCAGCCACACAGCAAGGAAGGGGAGATGAAATTACAGGTGAGTGCTGCAAACCTGGCCAGAGGACAGCCTAGCTGGGATGTTGGATAGATTTGAAATAAACTGGCCAAGGTGGCCACTCTCTGGAGAATTGGCAGTGTCCCAGTGACCATTTAAGAGTCCTCTGTTGATAATTGAACAGAGAAAATCTCACCAAGCAAAAACACAGCCTTTGTCCCCAGCCTTTCATCCCCAGGAAAAATCCTTGTCATTTCCTTTGTGCCAGAAATGAACAAGGAGAATTTCTGCTTTGTCTTCAGCATTGTGCAAATTTCTATAAAAGATGTCTTTAAAAGAAGCTTTAGCAGGAAATGATGTAGTGATGTGCCTGGCAAGTTCCTAGGGATGCATAAGATGAAGCTGTAGAAAACATGCTTCAATTTCATCTGTGGTATGGGCTGTAATGTTGAAAAACCCTAACCCATCTGTAACTGCTAAATGAACCCTCATTTACTCTCCCTTTCTGCTTTGATTCATTTGGATGACAAAGTACCATGATTTTTGACTGCTCTTCATTGCTTTTCTTTACTCAAGTGGTTTTGTGAGTCTCAGTTAAATATAAACCATATTTCTTAGAACCTTGCAGACTTTGCTGTTATTCTGTCAAAGCCACAGCTGAAAAGAGGTTTGCAGAGATTAGGGTCAATAGAACTCCCATCCTAGTGCTATTTAAAGTAAATGGTGTTGACTTTAAAACTTGGAACTTGTAGAAAAAATGAGTCTGTGATCCCTTTTCTTTATTTTTTTTTTCATGTTTTGGAGTGTTTGCATTTCAAATCTGAGCTTGAACCTCCCCACCATGAATCTGTTCCAACAGTTTATTTTTAAGGTTATGTCAAGACAAGAGAGGGGTTTATCTTTCAGTCTTACTCTCCAGTGAGAAAAGATTTTGCAGATCCCAGCTCACAGTGGCACCTGAGTGGTGAAGTTTCCAGAACTGCAGCTCTGTCTGTGCCATAAATGCCATGAATGCCGTAAATGCTATGCTATTTTTTTTTTTTAATTGCCGGGTTTTTTCGGTCATGCTCTCAGTTCTGCTCTGGGTTTAACCTTGAGTTCCAAGGAGCCTGTTCCTGTGCAGCTTTTGTTCCCAGGCTCTCCTCTCAGTGTTTGTTTCTATTAATAAAGGCTTTGCTTTAATTGTTTATGTATGCTCCTGCTTAACATGACAAAAAAAAAAAAAGAAAAAAAAAAAGTGTTTTGGTATTTTCCCTGATGGTGCTGAAAGCTGGTGGCTCCTGAGACAAAATTCTAGAATCCAGAAATGATAGGTGTAACATACCCATACTAATGGCAGGTGGCTGCCTTCTGCTGTGCCACTGACTTCAGCTTTGAGTGGCTGAGAACAACAGCCAGTTCATTTTAATTCCATTTGCTCGTGCCATAATCCCGTAGATGGGAGTAACGAGAACAGAAAGCCAATTTGCTAAAGAGCCCAAATTGATCCAAGCCACGCTGCTCAGCAGCAAACTGCTGTCAGCAAAATAATTGAGCTCTCTGGGTGTCAAAGCTTGTTTTGAATGGTGTGGAATTGATGGATGGGGCAAAGGCTGGTGGTGCTGCACCTTTTCCTGACACCTTCAGTCCAGCTTCTTGCACTCAGGGCATCTTTTTGTACCACCACAGCCTCATCTCAGAGCTTCTCTTTAGGCTTTGGCAGCCTCATTCTATGCCTAGTGTGTGTGTGTGTGTGTGTGTGTATATATATATATATATATATGTATGTATGTACGTAGTATCAATGTTTAAGTATGAAATATGACTTCAGATCTCCTCTGACAGCTGTAGCTTCCAATTATAAACTGTGTCTAATTCAACACCATCTTATTCTCAGTTTCATACCTGTATTTATGTTGCATATTGCTGTAGAGACTAAGCCAGCTCAGCTGACACTGGAATTTTTAGCTTTCCCGTGCTACGTCCTCGCTGCAGCCTCAGCTCTGCACGGACAACACGAATCCTCAGTGCTCTCCTTACTCAGTTTTTCCCTCCCAGTCCCTGCTGTGCTCTTGCCAGGCTTTACGTGAGCTCTGGGGAAAAGGAGGGATCATAGAGATGAGGAATAAAGATGAGCTCTTGCTTCTTACCTGCCCTAGTCCCCTCTAACCTGATTTTATAGGATAACAGTCTGATTCCTTCCTCTTTCTCATTTTCATAGAACAGTATTTGTCCTGCTCCTGCCTCCTTCCCTGGTCACAACAGATGTTTGTGCACTTTCTCCAGGGAAAGGCTATAACCAGAATTATTTAGGTATTAAATCTCTTGCACTCTGATTATTTTGCCATTCAGGTTACAAACTGATTTAAAAAATAAAATAAAACAAAATAAAAAAGCTGAAGCAAGATTTTTCCCCCCCCACACACGCACACCTACATGCCTAGAAGCACTTGCAGAGAAAGGTATTCTTGGAGCAGTCTTAACACATGGCAAGGGAATGCTTTCCAAAATGCAATGACAGCTGCCTGCTCCTTGTCAGGCACTTGTGCCTCTGTGAGGTGTTAATGGATCAAACACACTGAATAAAAGGCAGCCCTTGATCTCTGATTCCTGCTCCAGAACCCACGTTTGTTCTCCTTTCCCATTTTCCCAGAGTTATCCTAAAGTTAGCCAGAGGGAGAGGACACCTTGCTTTCTCTGGCTCACTTCTCCTCTTTCCTCCTGCACAGCCCTGTCCTGGTCAGAGCTCCATCCCAGCCTTGGGATCCTCTCCTGGCTCAGGCAAGGTCTGGGCTTGGAGACAGGCTTGGAGACAGGCTGGGTGTCCTCCTGTCCCCCTTGCCCACCTCCTTCCACTCCCTGGTAGGGACAAGGAGCAGCCCTGGTGCCTTCCAGGGATGTGGAGACCTCTGTCCCCAGGGCTTCAGGGAGCGTTCACAGAGCTGTCCTGCTGGAGGCTGGCCAGGAGGAAGGAGCAGGGACTGGGCTTTCCAGTGATGCCCTCACTCCCGATATTTTCCTGCAGCAGCACAGAATCCCTGGAGCCTGCTGGGAGCTCTCTGGCTCTCACAGGCACACCCTGGGGCACAACCCAGCATCAACTCTGCTTTTTTTTGCTGCTTGAGGAAGGCACAGATGAGTGAAACAGAGCAGGGCTGACCTTCCAGAGGCCATTTCTAGACACCAAGTCTATTCCATGTTTTCTCCTGGGCTGTCCCTGCACTACAAATGGATCCTCCCCTCCAAAGCTCTTTTCCTAGTCCTGCTCAAACTGCACGAGTGTCTTTTGTTTAGCTGGAAAGCTAAATGTGATAAAAGCACAGGATTTCTAAAAGCCTGATTTTTTTTTTTTTTTTTCTTCTTGAATTGTTTTTAACATGTTTCATCCTTTCAGGCAGGAGATAAGTTGTACTAATAAGATAAGCTGGAAATGTTTTAATTGTATGCCTGTTGTGTATATATTGTGTTAGCTTCAGTCTGTCTGTTGGCTGACCCTGGTGCCCTCAGAGCTCTCAGAAAAAAAAACAACAAACCCAGTCCTGCTATATTTGAATCTCTGCAGCTAATTCATATTTATCCTTATTAAAGTTTCTTCTGCTTTGGCTAGAGGATGATACAGGCGTTTTAATTCCATCCGATCTGTTTCCCAAATGGGACACACAGGGTGACTCAGCCCCTCTGGCTTCTATAACGTCTCATTAGGAGCCAGCCTGATGTCTGTGACATGACTGTAGGTCGCTAATTCTTAAACTCCATCTGCTTTTGTTGCCGTTGTTGGGGTTTCTTTGTGTTGTTTGGTGTTTTTGTTTTTTTTTTCCCCCCCATCCCCGCTGGAGTATTTCAGTTTTAAGTAAAGCACGTAACAAGTTCACTCCTCATCAGGAATGGTGTCAGAACCCTGGAAGCTGAGTCCCATCCCCAGGCCTGTGTGAAATGATGCAGTTAATGACCTTACCACTGACTTTGTTTATACTCAAATTCAATGAACCACTGCAGGTTTCCAGTGGCGTGATCAACCAGGTCTGCTGCAAATGCAGAGAGGCAGCGCAGGATCTCCAGGAATACCTTTAGTGTCAGATACCTGGAAGTGCTTCCCAGTGATGTATGAGTCCCCAGTTTTAGCCTAGGGTGATGTCTGAAGGATGTCTTGTTCCAGACATCTACTGTGACTCATCTGCCCATGAGCTCCTCACCCTTTGTCCCCTTTACAGTCAGTGGAGAGTGATGAAGGCTTTGGCAGCAGGAGGCTGGAGTGGGCTTTGAAACTATTTGGATGACTCTGCCCTGGGAGTGCCTATTGTGCTCTACTATTAATTTATATTAACATATGCAAATTTCCTTAGGACTAACTTGAGTGAAATTGCTCTTTTTTCCACCTCACACCTGAAGGCACCAATAACTCTTCAAATTTTCTGCCAATCTTCATCCTTTGTTGACCAAAGTGATGCCTATGACAAGCAGTCACTACCAATTCTTTCCTGTGTCTGTTTTCTGATGCCACCTTCTTCCCAACATCAGCTTTCCTGGAAATCATTCATCTGTGTTGGTTCTGTCACTGCTTTCTTATAACACTGTTGTTCACTGGATACTGTAGGGAACTTCAGTTAATGCTGATCCCTTTCTTTCCTGCTTCTGTTTCCTAGAAAAAGGCCTCTCTTTGCTGGGTTACCATCTGTGCAACTACACCCTGACCAGAAGTGTGTTTAAAATGGTTGCCTACCAAAAGTCCTACGAGAAGAACACATCCTGTGGAGGGTGGATCCCGTGGATGGTGTGTCCCCAGACACATTACAGAACACAGTTCCACGGTGTTGAAGTCCCTGAAACCGTCACTCTCACGGATTGCTGTGAAGGATACGAACAAGTTGGACTCTACTGCTCTCTAGGTAGGTTTTAGTCACATTAAGAGAGGAAATAAATGCTTCTTATGGAAGAAGATTCACTTCAGCTGAGATGTGTAAAGGCTTCATTCAGTTCTCGGGCCATAGGTTTCTATTCAGTGAAATAAATGAGTTTAAAATAATGTACAGTAAACTTTGTCCTTCATGGCAAGGAGTAGACATAGCAGATTAAAGCTCCTGATTCTTGCTCCTTGCCACCTCTAGTCACAAATTCACTAAACTTCCAGGGGAGCCTGGGGAAGGCACCTGCTTGTTAGCCCTCCAAGGGCTCATTACCTGTCCAATTCAGGCCACTATCCCCGGCCAAGAGCAGTAATTCACTGTCTGGTGCCTGCATGTACACCAGGAGCTTTCTCCTCAAAAGTCATTCAGGATGCACTTGGGATAACATCTCCTTTGACGTGGAGCAGGGTCTGTTCCCAGAATGCAACCCCAATTTTGGTTCAAATTTAAAACAACCTGTGACCTCAGGGCAACTCGGTTCCAGATGCTTTCCAACCAAAACTACACCAGGAACCATTTTCTTAGGACTTCCTTGGTTACCTGTGGCTGTGTGGGAGGTCTCGGAACTGCTGAACTTTTTGGTGATCTAACATCTGGGTGTTAATGAGACTCTACTCAGGAAGACTTCATCACCTTTGTCTCAAGATGGAAGATTTTTCCCTTGGTCACATCAGGGTTACGAGCTGTCAATCAGAAATTCCCAGTTTTATCAGAACTCGAGACATAGATGGAAGGGATGCCTTGGGGAAAAGGAACTTTCTTTCTCCAATGGATAAATTTAGATGCTTTTAAGCTGAACAGGCATCTTGAATTATCTAAACCAGCACTGAACTGTTCTGTCATCCAAAAAAGTTCTGAAGGCCATAGTTTTGTTTCCTATTTTCAGTATGACATTGCATTTTCTCTATTTCCACTTTTCACTATGGACCTGGGCATTTCCATAATCACACACAGGAACAGCAGATTTGAAAGGAAAGGTCCTGTTGCAGCCCTGGCCCTTGTTTTAGGTCATAAGACTTGGGTGACTCTGATCTGTGGGAATGTCCCCAAACCTGCTCCTGCACCGGATCATATAACGTGGCATGAGGGGGGATGAGCCATATGTCCTGTCATGGGATCTGTCAAGAACAATGTGTTCATCCCACATTTAACTTGTTTCAGAGCACTGGAGAAAGAACTTCCAAATTTTTTTTTTTTATTTTTTTTTCCCCCCCAGGCATTTTCTCCACAGTCACAGGTAGAATATTGTGTCTGGCAGGATTTTAACAGAAGGATGGGAACACAGAAAATGGTCGATGTGTTTTACTTGTCCCTAAAATGATTTGCTAGGGAAGAGAAATTAAAGCATGATTCCTGATTTACTGTATCCTGTTTGGCTCCATGGCTGTTGTGGAGTTCTTGAGCAGAATTTGAGCTGCAGGTCACTGTGTGCCCAAGCAGATTTGTCAGACAGGCAAAGGATCTGCTGCTGATCATCTCTATTTTCTAAGCATCAGTTCCACGCTGGGGAAAATCTCCACTACAACTAATTGTGGTTGAAAAGTTACTTCAGTGAAGCCTTTTGGATATACAGATGTGCATACATGTGTGCCTGTAAGTATCAAATGGAAAGACTGAGAGGCAATCAGAGAAAATGCCTTTTTAGTTCTGTAGTACGAGGAAAGAGCGGTGCCAGGTAAATGTGGAAAAGTCACTGTGGTTGTCACTGTTTGCACAAGAAATTCAGGTGTTTCTGAACATCTGAAAACCGAGATCATCTTCTTGTGTGGAAAAAAAAAAAGAAAAAGCACCCTGGTAACGCTTGAAATATTTCTTTCCCAGTATAATTCTGTCTCTTAAAAGCATCTCTAGGGATATTTTAGGCTTCAGAGCTGCTGATGATTCTGTTTCATCTACACATGAACAAATCTGTAAATCTCTTGTAAAGCTTAGCTGCAGAATTTCCACCCTGCCCTTGCCATGTTGGTGATGGGTGCTCTGGGCAAGTTTGTCCGTGAGATACTGTGGTCACCCTGACACTTTTTCCTGTCAAAGTTAATTTGGGAATATTTAAAACCATTTAAGGATTTCTATGGCTTCTAGGTGATTTCCATGTTTACATTATTCTGGCATCTTTGCTTTTCAGGGCATTAGTCATAAATTCTGTGAATGGTAATGCAGTGTCTAGACACAGTCTTAAATAAATGATGAGAAGAGAAACTGGAACTGCAGAAATTACTGCACGGCTCGCTGTTGAACTACTGTTATTTTCTTCTTGACGTTATCCGTGCTGGCGTGCTCTCCATGCTGCCAGGAGTGGAAAGGTCTCCATGACCTTTCACAGCAGCCTGTTCCTGGCCACTCCTCACTTTCTCTTCCTAGGAGGAAACAATTCCCCCTGCCTGGGGTATGGCAGGCCCTGCTCTTATTATGTCTTTACTGTTGGGAAAAAAGTGTCTGGATCCCTGGTCACGTTGTTCTGGTAGTTCTCACTGGTTGTGTGTCCATCCGTCGGGATAGTGTTACAGGTGCACTCACAAATGACTCTGACATTTTTAAATAACAGCTGAGAAGTTAAATATCTAAAAGTTAGGAAGGGCTGGAATGAATTCTTAAGGCAGGGTTAAATAAAACAACCTTTGTTTTCTCTCTTTTTGCCCATGCACGCAGATCAGTGAATTCTTTCAGTTGTGCCCCAAGGATCACATTTCCCAGTGCCCAGGGACGATGGAGCCCCTCTGAGGAGCTCCCCAGAGTGCCACCCTGACCTCCACATTCAGTGCTCTGCTCAGCCTCTCACTGAGTAGAGAATTATTCATCACCTCTCAAGGTGAATCCTGGAGGATTCACAGGCAGCAATTTTTCTTCACAAAAGCTGTGGGATGCGAGGGAGCTTCTGTGTCTTTCACAGATGGGCAAGTGAGCTGCAGAGAAACTGAGATCAGACCATTCTGTGTTGGTTTTTCAGACCTGCTTTCAGGTCTTTTTCATAAATTTATTCTGATTTTCACAGTGCTTAGTGCTGCTTTTAACAACTTGCATGGTTGGGGCACAGGGCTGCAGCTCAGGCTCGGGGGCCTGTGAAAGCCACGGCTCTGAAAGGTTGTTTCACCCAACAAAACTTCTCCCAGCATCTTGTCTTTTCAGTAGAGATGGGATCCAGTTCTCCAGGCTTGTTCCAGCTGCCTGAATGGATGGTATGGTTATTTCTCCTGGTGACTGGCTTGCTGCCCACTTTCCAGCATAAGATGAAACCAGAGAGCTCCTTATCTGCCATCTAACGCTGCCTGATCCCCAGCTAGGGAGGGAAGGAGTGCATCAGCACGTGGTGAAGGCTGGTTTTTAAGCACACATGTACAGAATTGCCTTGAATAAGAAGGTATTTACTTTAATTGTGGAGTTTCTTGAGAGCACTTGATTTGCAATGTTAAAGTCGTGCTTTAAGCAGTGTGCCTCGTGTGCACAGCTTCCAAAGGTTCTCAGAAGAACAAGCACAAAGTGAAAAGGTGCTCATTGTAGGTGAGCAAGCAGCTCCTCAGCAGGGCTGAGACCTTTCAGAGCATGCAGATGTTGCCATGCTGGCCGTAACCAGAGCAGCAGGAGCTGGGGCACAGCTGTCCCTGTGCTCGGCTGTCCCAGGAAAGCCAGGGGACGGTGGTGTCACATTTGGGCAGCCCTGCAGCATCAGCCTGGGGTGGGAAGGTGCCAGAATGTCCTGTGGGACTTCACCCAGAAGCAGGTGGATCTGGCTGCCCTGCAGTTTGTGTCCCTTGTGTGCCCCCAGCCGCTACAGAAGTGGGATTATCGGCATCCCTGCCTGCTCCCAGCGGTGTGTGCTGATGGGAATCCTGTCTGGGAATTGCCTGGTCCCTTTTTGAGCCCACTCAAGCTGTCTGTCTCCACACCCCCTGTAAAGGCAAATTGCAGAAGTTCCCTCCTGTTTGGGTAAAGAAGTGAGTTCTCTCACCCATTTTATTATTGTGGGCTTTGGTGAAAAACCAGCTCTGCCTTCACCTTGCCCCCTGGCTTCGGGATTTTGTAAACCTCCATCACATCCCCCTCAGCCTTCTCCCCTCCAGGGCAAAAGTGCCACCCAGGAAGGGTGTTAAATATTTGTCAGATGCTGGATCAGCACAAATCCCAATTTAACCCCTGGAGAAGCAATCAGGATGGAAAACGTCCATCTGAGCAAGTAAAGCCTACCAGATGCTCAAGGACACCAAAACCAGGGTTGCATGATGAAACCTGCCAGCCTGCCTTTAGAACAGACTTTCCCAGGAGCTTTCTCTGTAATTCCATAGATTTGTCTCCACCTTCTGATACCCGAGAAAATGCAGGGTGCTGGTCCCTGGCTCTGCCACACCCTCTGGAAGAAACCATCCCTTGCAGATGGAAGGAGGAAGGAGGTGATGGCTGAGATAATGATGTCCCTCAGCATCGATCTCCTGGGAGATTCCCCATCCTGCAGTCACAACAGATCCAGCAGCTGTCCAGAGGCAGGCTGGCAAGTGGCCTTTGGTTGCTAAGCTGCAGTTCTGCTTCCATACATTGATGTAAATAACGGAGGAGAAAAGCCTGTACTTCATCCAAATGACAGAGGAGTTGGCTGGCTCGCTCCTCACTGCTTCCTTGGTAGGTGACTGTCCCCAGCATGATTGAAGAGGAGAGCACAAATTGAATTTCCAAAGTGCATCTGGTACAATCAGGCAGAAATGTGAAGTGAATCCATCTCTGTTTCCGCTGATCCGAAAACGATGACCTTTTGATTTCCGATAAATGGCTGCTGTGGCACCCAGCCAGGATTCAATGGTGTTTTCTGAGATTGCATGTGACTCATTAAACCATTTACACTGCAGTTAAACACACCAAAAAGAGAGACCCGGGTGGGAAAAAAAAAAAAAAACAAAAACAACCAGCTTTGAACCTCAAAACCTGCTTGAACTGCACCTGGAGTGCAGAGCTGGAGGAAGTTCCACGCCTGGGTCCGGCTGACCAGGTTCCACCAGGTTTGAACAGTAAGGAGCACTGGTGAAGAGGGAATTTTCTAACACAGGGGAATCCCTTGGTGCTCGTGTTTGTGCAAAAGCCAGCGTGACAGGCTGCTTGGCTCCCTGCACAGGAGGCTGAGAAGGAGCAATCCCTTGAGGCTGGGAGTGTGTGTGAGGCTCAAGTAAGGGCAAACGAGGCTGTGTCACACCTTAATGTGGCTTTGAAAATCAAGAGAGATATTTCTAAGAAAAGGATCTGTCTGGGGGAACCACCTGCAGTGGAGAGGAAGACCTGGAATGTGCATGTGGCAGCAGGTTAGGCAGAGTCAGTTTAAATCTTGGTTAATCGAGATAATTTCCCTGGCTAAGAAGGTTACTTTGCTGAGGCCCAAAGTGCTGGATTCAACATCCCCTCCTGCTTCTCAGAAACATCACGTGTACTCTCATCCAGAGCCTTGGGATAACAGAAATTGTAAACCCACAGAACTGACTGCTGATGATAGATTTATGGCTTGCTGTGGACCTTTCACTGGCTATGGGTGTTAGTACGTCAAATGTGGTTTTCCTGCACCACAACTGTTTCTATTGCCACAATCAGGTTCATTTTTCTCCTGGCTGACTTTTAATTTAAAAACCTGGAGGTAAAAAAAAAAAAAAAAAAAAAGGAAAAGAGATTTCTTTCAGTTTGCTTAGAAGGACCAGAGCTGAGCATTACTTGGAGCTGTGTTTGAGAGTGTGGGTAAAGAGGTGAGTTTGTAGGGCTTGGAAATATTTTCTCTTTTCCTCCATAGAAGAGATTTTGTGCTGGCACTGGCCCAGAACCACTGTTTGCCCTTGGCTTAGGAAGCAGCAACCTCCTGCCTCAGCTGCTCTCTCTGCAGGGCTCTCTGGTGTGGGCTACCAACCTCCTGGAGTGGCCAGTTGGAAGAGAATTACTGCAGCTAAGGTTAAATTTGTGCCACAAAATGCTAAATGAAAGTTCTCAAGTTCTATTTTACACAGTACCGGGTTTTCTTTGATCATTATATATTATTTGGATTAGTCACAGCTGATATCAGGCACATTTTCTGTTTCACAGTGCCTCAGAGTCTCCACGTTTAGAAACTCAACTGTGAGCCCACCCATCCATAATATTAATGGAAAATCAGAAACTCTAAATTTCTGTAACAGAAATGTCGTGGACAAGAGAAAGATCTGAGAATATTTACACCCTTGAAATGAAATAATGATATTTCAGGCTGCTGTTTTCTTCCCATTAAAAACTCAGAACAGACACTTCTAAAATGAGGAGGAGGTGTTTGGTATAAATTAAATATCACAATTTTATGGAAACAACTTTCTGTATCTTTGGTCTCAGGAATGTTTTTTGTTACTTAGCACTCAATAGATCCAGTGTATTTGCCTCAAGACCTGGTATCTGTCCAGTGAAGGATATGGAAACATTTGATTACCCTTGCACGTTCGATACTGAATGTCCAGGGCTGAAGAAATGCTGCAGCTCGTCCAAAGGAGCAGGCTGTGTGGATCCCATGCCAGAGGGTATGTTACTGATAAATTCAACGCTGCTTCTAATAGAAATAGCCTTAATTTTCCCTCCTGAGGGTGGGAGCGGGCAGGAAAACTGTTACCATAGCTCTTCCTAAAACAAATACAGGAGTCTGCCTTGGATGGAGCCCAGGGTACTCAGTGCTTGCACCCGTGAGCCCTGAGTGATGTGTGGGTGCTGTGGGTCCAGCAAAGCTTCCTTGGCTCCTTCTCCTTGGCTGCCTCCTCTGCCTGTGGCATATGGCAAAGGAGGCCCTTGCTGGTGGCTGCTCATGGGCCCCTCACATTTGCCAAGTTAAATCTTGCTTTCTTGCCTCGGAGCCTCCCTGAAGCTCCGTCGCCTTCTGTAGCACCAGACCTCGGATGACTTGGCTGTTTCATTTCCTACGCCGCAGGGAGGACGTTCTGGTACAACGTGACAGTGCTTGTGAAAATGGATTTTAATGAATTAATCCGGGTGGATTCCCACCTTCTGAATCACTCCCGCCTTTTGCACTCCGTGGTATGTACAAAAACGAGCTCCTCCCTCCTGAGCTGTGCCCATGATTCTGTTACTCAGGGGCCACTCTTTGCTCCCCTTTTGTTCTGCCGGATTGAATTTTTTTTTTTTGGCCCTGTTTCTGATTATTTCTGTATTCCTGAATGTCAGCTGCATCCTTGAGGAATTCAAGTAACATTGATTTATCAGCTTCTCTAACAAAATTTTTAGGTCTCTTCCAAGGGCAATTCAAAGTCACACTGAAATAAAAGGGGTTTTCCTGCTTAATTAGTGCTTGCTCCAGCTCTGTCTCATTTCAGTTTTGGGCCTATGACAGACTGGGAATTCAAGACCTTCAAAGCATGGTGTTTTCTGATATGGAATTTTAAGTTAAGCCTTTCCAAGACAAACCTATCTGCCATAATCTGCTAGCACTGACAGGCAGGAGAATAGAAATGATAACAACAGCACAGGTGTAATTCTTCCTCTTATCTGATTCCCCTTTCTCATATCCTAAAAAACCATGAAACCCTGGTCCTGTTGCTGTGTAGTAGGGAGTAGGGGCAAGGATCCACCAAGGCTTTTATATCTTGGTCTAAAACAAGCTATGTGAAAGTCAAACACTCAAGAAATGAGGAGCTGGGCTGAAGATGTTCAATGAGCTGCTACTCAGAGTGCCCTGCTGTCTGTTCCACTGACTCTCAGTGCTCATCCCATGAGCAGATCCCTTCTCTCATTCCTGACTCTCAGTTGGGGTGGTTTCATGTCTCTGGGCTCTCTCTGTGGCTCCTAATCCCATGCCTCATCCTGAGTCTTTTCTTTTCCTCTTTTTTTTTCTGTTCCCTTTGCCAGCAGTACATTCAGCTGTTCAAAGTCAGGAGAGCTGGACAGCTTTATTGCAGGTGAATTGTAATGTATTGTAACCTGTTGGGGAGGATGAAGCTAGAAAGCCCTATAAATATGACTGCTTAGATTCTGAGAATGTGAAACCTATAAGTGAGATAGAATTGAAAGCAAGTTTCGATGTCTGAGATGTCCTAGCTACTGAATGTCTGGGAAAACAGTTATATGGCCAGCTGAAGGTCACCTGCAGATAGAGCCAAAGGTCAAATGGGATGTTCTGTCTCACCCCCAATGTATGGTTCATCCCACACCTGGAACCCTCCCCTGAAGTATCAGGTATCAGTAACCCCATTGGCACAAGCCTTGTTCCAGCCCACCTTGAAGCCCCATGATAAGGGGGCCAAGAGAGTGGGTTGGTCTCTTGCCCCTTGGACTCTTTTTGCCTGGCACCCTTCCCCTAGGACCTTCCTCTTGGAATTTCCTCTCCCTTCCCCCACTCCCTAGCCCTTGCCACAAGTTGCGCCTGGCAACTCCAGTAACCCACCGAGATTGTGCAAAGCAGGACTTTTCCCACCTCTTCCTGAGTTACGCCTTCTGCCAAAGCATTCTGAGACCAGCCCCGCTCCCCCCTTAGCCTGGCATTTCTGCAACATAAATCTGTGAAATGTGAAAATGAGAACTCACCTCGCATAAGTACAGACCTAAACATCACCACCTCGCCGTGGTTTCCGGATTTCTTTCTACGCCCAGATTATGATAACAACCACGGCATCATTCACGTGCTGGGAGACGCTGCCCTCTTTTCCAGATCACCGGTGCGCTGCAGCCCCTGGATGCCTCCGTGCACCACATCCAGAGTAACCGTGGGGACATCTACGCTGGGACAGTGGCCTCGCAGCTTCTCCTGGGAATGCACCACCCAGCTCCTCTGGCAGAGGTTTCCTCCTCCCTGAAGGCCATGGCGAAGCGCGTGTATGAAGTGATCGACACGGAGGTGCAAGGTCACTCATTGTGGTCCTGTCACGTTTTTAGGGGTTTTTTTGTCCCACTTCATTTGGAATCTCATTTAGATAACCATTAATTTGCTTTCAAAGATAGCACAGAGGGTCTTGCAAACGTTGCAAACACGACCCTGAGCTTTCTGTTACAGGATGGAGAGTTAGTGATTAATTTGGAGTGAATAGTTTGGAAGGGGACGCTTCTGAACCCTCAAATTTATTTTCTCCCAGTAACGTAGTTATTCAGATGAAAAAGCAAATATGTGCATATTTGTAGCACAATCATTAGTTGTATTAAACAGACTCTTAAAAGAACTGTTTTCTTGCAATATTCTGTTGCCATGTTACTTCCAATAGTTTGCATGATACCAGTGATATTTAGTCTGTTAATTACTATAGCATATTACTACATACTTTTAAAATGTTACATAAACATTTCAATCTATTAATTTAAAATTATCTCAATCTACTTATTGCTCTGCAGTCATCTGAGCATTTCCACTCCTGAAATGCATCCATAAGCACCATTTTCAGTGCTTCT